>NW_022436985.1:6389162-6750539 GCF_009761245.1 Sapajus apella | reverse complement strand
AAAATGCTGGGGTTTTGGTATCTAGTGAAACCATCAACCAAATATTGAACATAGTATGCAATAGTTTTTCAGTAATGTTTCCCTCCCTCCCTTTTCCTTTTTGGAGTCCCCCTTGTCCATTGTTTCCATCTTCATGTCCACGTGCATGCTTTCACTGGTATGTGAGAACAGGAAAGTCATTTTATAACATTCAAATTATGAATTCCCAAATTGGGTCTATGAAATTTTTGTTTGGTTTTTTAAATTGCTGTTTTATCAGTTTTGAGAAAAACATCTCAAATTGACTCTGTGTCAAAAAGCGCAGGCCATGTTTATAAGTGAAGAGAAATAAAAAGATAATTTGTAGATTCATCATCTATTTGTTTTCATTTTTTTTTGCCTATAGATATTGAGCCAGTCAGCTTTCTCCTCTGAGCATACAGTTCTGTGACTTTATTTTATTTTAAACCAGTCTTGAACACATTTACTTACCTATCAAGGGAACTTTTCTGCTGCTTCTCCCATTATTAAAGGGACCAAAGATAGAGTGGGAAAAGGAACAGAAAATATTTTGAGAAGACTGAAAATTGTTATAATTTGAGTGAACATATGTATCCTGCTTCTTGATTTCTTAAACTAAGGTATAATTTTGAATATAATAATTATCTAGTGTTCTTGAAAAATAACAAATCCACTTTTCTAAAGAAATATATATCTAGCTTTTGGAAGAAAACACCTGTTTCTTTGGTGAAAAAAACCATATTTTCAAGATTGCTTACAAGAAAACACACATAAATACTAAAAATTTAGTTTTCAATTTCTTGCATAAATTATAGACATTATATTTTACAGAAATACAGTATGATTAGTTACATTATCAATCTGAAAATTAAAAAGTTTAAAAGAAATATACTTCTTATTTTAATTACATTCTATTAGTGTTATATCTCCAGCATAAAACACATATATAGTCCATTAAACAGCAGAAAGAATAAGATCGTTTTGTAATTTAAATTCAAAGAAGTATTTTGATCTTAACCTATTTCATGAAATTGAAGCATGGACTATAACACTTTTGTATTGTTTGATTTCTGATTACAAATGGAATAAATGCAATCTGCCACCTTCACCTTGTAGCAAAAAAATCAAGAATAACAAAAAATTTACAAATATGTTGAAAATATAGCCTCTGTGTATCAGTGAACCAGAGCATATGAGGAAGAGCTGAGAAATGCCTCGATAGTTACACAGGGGTCTAGGGACAGCATTCAGCTGGACCCAGCGTACTGATCACAGATAAAACTAGCAGAGCACAATTATTTGATGTATGTTACATATCTTGTAATGAAAGACAACAGTTCTTTATTTGAAACATCAGTAATCTGAGCAAAACAGCATTGGGAGCATTCTATAACCAGTTTGGCAACAGGAAGCTGTAGAGCAGGCCAATGATAAATCACATTGAATCATCATTGGTGTGGCCAATTCAAGGAGTGTGCAGCTGCCAATTTCTGATCAATGAGGAAAGGTAAAGGTTAAAAGAACACATTTGCACACAAAACCTTGCGTTACATGCAACCTCAAAATAAATTAAGAAGATTGACTGCTAGTGGGCAATATGACCCTATCAAACACACACACACACACACCCCCTGCAAAACATGGTACTCAAGTGAAGAAACATAAGTATATTATTTTAGACATACTTTGAATTAAAAATAACATAGAGTACCCTTTGGTAAGTTTGGGGAAAATTCTCCAGTCATCTGAGGGATCAAAAATTATGTTAGTCTTAAACTTCTCCCAGTGACATTACATTCTTGAATTCAGAGGATTTAAATTTAAATAAATTTTAAAAGTTTGATTTATCATTCTACTATAAAGACATGGGCACATGTATGTTTATTGCAGCACTATTTACAATAGCAAAGACTTGGAACCAACGCAAATGCCCATCAATGATAGACTGGATAAAGAAAATGTGGCACATATACACCATGGAATACTATGCAGCCATGAAAAAAGAATGAGTTCATGTCCTTTGCAGGGACTGGATGAGCTGGAGGCCATGATTCTCAGCAAACTAACACAGAAACAGAAAACCAAACACTGCATGTTCTCAGTCATAAGTGGGAGTTGAATAATGAGAACATGTGGACACAGGGAGGTGAATATCACACACACAGCCTGTTGGCGAGGGGGTGCAAGAAAATGGGAGGGGAAAATACCTAATGTATGCCAGACCTAAAACCTAGATGATGGGTGGAGAGGTGCAGCAAACCACCATGGCACATGTATACCTATGTGACAAATTTGCGCATTCTGCACATGTACCCCAGAACTTAAAAAAAAAAAAAATCGATTTATTTTATACTCAGCCAAATATTCACTCAAGTACTAAAGCAACAGACAAGAGTTTTTTAACATTAAAAATTCAAGGAAGCATTTGTTATGAGCTGAAATAAGAGTCCTCCAAAATGAACTTTAGCCAACTAAGAGACAGAAAATCTATATCAAATAACCAAATCAATGGCACAAAATTGAATCCATTTAACTGGACAGTAAGGAGTATAGCAAATATATAATTATAAAATACTCATAAATATATTGATACTTTAGTGAAAAGGATTACACCACTTGCAAGAGTTTGTAAAGAAAGGGATGAGAAAAGTTGAAGGCAGCTCATACCTTTACAATCAAAATAAATAAGTGGATAGATAAAAGGTAAGGGTTGAGTTTGCTTATAGACATAAGACTGAAACTAACAAAACTATATGCTCAACTAAAAACAAGTAGATGATGAGGTAGAAGAGAATACGATAGTTGGAAATAAATGAACACTAAAGATATTTTAATTGCTTATTGTAGGAATTTTATATTTTTAAGAAATAGAAAATTAATCCCAATATGTACATGGTTTGGGCCTATGTATTTCTGTGTCATAAGTGTGCAGAAATAAAAAAAAACACAAAGCAAAGCAAGCACAGCCCATGAGGTAAAATATAATACAATATTTTTAGAAATTATTCAAAATTAAAAATATAATACAGATTTAAGATCAAATTTCAAATATATAAATGAGTAAAATCCTTAGAAGAAGACAATGAGTCACAAGTTATAACACAATTATAAACTCTTTAAGATACACAAAATAATGATCAAATGACCAAACATTTTCACACCATTGGTGGGAGTGTAAATTAGTTCAACCATTGTAGAAGACAGCGTGGCAATTCCTCAAGAATCTAGAACCAGAAATACCATTTGACCCAGCAATCCCATTACTGGGTATATACCCAAAGGATTATAAATCATTCTACTATAAAGACACATGCACACCTATGTTTATTGCACCACTATTCACAGTAGCAAAGACTAGGAACCAACCCAAATACCCATCGGTGATAGACTGGATAAAGACAATGTGGCACATATATACCATGGAAGACTATGCAGCTGTAAAAATGGATGAGTTCATGTCCTTTGCAGGGACATGGATGAAGCTGGAAACCATCATTTTCAGCAAACTGACACAAGAGCAGAAAACCAAACACCGCATGTTCTCACTCATAAGTGGGTGTTGAACAATGAGAGCACATGGACACAGGGAGGGGAACATCACACACTGGGGCCTGTAGGGGTGAGGGGCGGCTAGGGGACAGGGATAGCAGGGGGGTGGGGAGATTTGGGAGGAATAACATTAGGAGAAATACCTAATGTAGATGACAGGGGGATGGATGTAGCAAACCACCATGGCACATGTATACCTATGTAACAAACTTGCACGATCTGCACGTGTACCCCAGAACTTAAAGTATAATTAAAAAAATGCATTCTATGAGAACCACCTACAACAAAAAATAGCATTTAAAAAAGTTTAAATTGCTGCTATTTCTATACAGGGCAAGTTAATATTTTTCAAAACTAAAAATGCCCTGTTATTTAACTCAGCAATTTCATTTCTAGGACTTTATACTTGAGAAATAGTTTCATACCTGTGAAATAATGTATATATAAGAATATTCAATGTTTTGTTTATCTGCAATAGTGAAAGTTTAAAAACAATATCCATTGACAGGGGACTTTTTGAATAAATTGTGTTTATATCTATGCAGTAGAATGCCCTGAGTTGTTAAAAGAAATCAGATGAATCATATATATTGGTGTGAAACCATATAATATGCTATAATTTGGATAGAAAGTAAACATATGAAAATGTAAATATGCATAAAATAAGTGGTTGCTCAGAATATAGAACAGTTATATTTTTTTGTGGCTAGAGAACAGAAATAGGAAAGAAACATATTTTTCATGGTATGTATATTTATAACTGTTGAATTTAATATCACATATATACAATGTATAAATTGTTTATATTTATATTGAATTACTCAGAACCTAAATAAAATAATTTTATAAAGACAAAATTTAAATGTTAAAATTACAATGTATCTCTGTGTACATTCCAATATTTTGATATATCTGAGCACTGGTCCTTAAAGGAAAGTATTGTTTTTACAGTAGAATATTATTCAGTGTTAGAAAATTGAGGTAGGACTCATTACTGATAATGGGAAAAAAATAAGATGCAGAAGGGAAGGCATGGTTTCATGTTATGTGAAATTGTAGACATATACGTGGGTATATATGCATAGAAGCTACAGGAAGGGAACTCAAGAAATTATTAGCAATGACAGTCTCTGGGCAGTGGAACTCAGCTTCTTGGGATTGAGGGGATTGGAGAGATTTATTTGTTACTTTATATGCTTCATTTATTGGCTACATTATCTGCTTCTCTGTTTGGAATTTTAAAGAATGAGGCTTTCTTGATTTTATGCAAGAAGGAAAGAAAAAAGGAAAGAAGGTAGGAAGGGACATTAAATGATCCTTCTCCAAAACAATGAGATTAGAGTTCTCCAAGAGATTAGAGTTCTGAAAGAGTCTAATTTGTACTCACTTATTGATAAAGCTCTCTCAGTGTCTTTGTTAAAGAAAAAAATTATTTTATTTTAATAAAAAATTTGCCATAGAGAACACCTTTTGAAGTGAAATGAAATGAAAATGAAAGACTTAATGAGATAATAATTTGCAGATATGTACCTTCACTATAGGACATCTCCTTGGAATTCAAGAAAAGCCACTGAGCATGAATTTTATTTAAGTTATTGAAAAGAACACATTTCTCAAGTCTCTCAAGCAGAAAACCTAATGCCTAATTTAACAGATAAATTACTGTAAAATATTGATTAGGTCATTACCAAGATAAACCATTAAATTGCTACTAAGGTTTTTCTGTTTACTTTCTTTCCCTTTTACTAATTTGAAACATTCAACAATATAGTCTTATAGAAAGGTTGGTAATTTGAACTCCACCTTTATATTCAAGCAGTGAAATAAGAGTCTGTCCTGCAAACGAAACAAAACTTAAAAAATATCTCTGCTATCAACAGATGGTATATTTAGTATATAAATTAAACCAGCATGCATCATTTAAAGTACATGTTAAAGATTTTTTTTAGCCTTCCTTTATAGATGTGACATTTGGCATCTACAAATGAATAAAAAACACAAGTTTTTAACAACAGTTTGTAGGTTAGTAAAGCAATTACTAATATATTTAAAATAAACCATGTCATTTACCTGCATTTTGAGTTTATCATTTTCTTCTTTCAGGTATTAAATGAACTCTTCTAGAAATGCAAATATAGTATGTTTTCTAACTTGTGTTACTAAAAACTTATTTTCCAACAGTACACAAAAGCTACTTTATTGGAAGCATTATATAAGAAGATAATTGAATGAAAATTCAAACAAAAAATAGAAAATGCTTTGAATTTTCGATTGTGTAAAATCCACTAGTCAGGAGTGCCCTGAGAGTTTCAACTTTGCATTAGGTTTCCAGTCAGGCCTCCCTGTTCTCTTTAGTCTCATCTTTCTTCTTCCATTAGCTTTGATAAACAAGCATTGTAAACCTTTAAAATTCAATCTCGCCATTCAACATTTACTCTGATTCTAATTTAATTCTTTGAAGATACTCATCAATTTGCTTTTTTTTTTCTTCTTATTCCGCCTTGGCTCTGATAAATGTTTCAATTAAAAATAAACCCTGGGATTTGAGCAGATAGCTCAATTAGAGGTTAACTAACAAAACCAAACGATTTTAACCCCAGAAGAAAGATTGTAGCATGACCTAAAAGCCAGAAATATTTATATTTTGCAGAATGCAGGATAGATTTTCTTGTGTTAGAAAGCATAAACTAAATTTGAATACAATAAAATAATATGTGGGACAGGAGACTATACAGTTTTGCAGGCATAACTTTTAGTCTTTGCCATTTATAGTCCAGATGGAAATTTGAGAATTTATAGCAAGAAAATGAAAATATTTATTGTGGTGATATTTCACTTGGAGTAAATCGAATCTTTACTATTATATCCTTCAAGTTTGTGAAAGCCGTAAATATTTTCTCCTGGTGGTTCTTCCTTTATAAATCTGCATGTTCCCATTTCTTTGCCTATGCAGTTGTCATGGTTTCTAGAATTTTTAGCCTGTATCTTTAGAAACTCATGTTATCAATGCCTCTTGTTAAATCATGGCACATGGAGTTCAACAATCATTTGTCATATGATTAGTTTCATCAAAATAGTCTATTCCTTTGAGAGGCAAGATAGCCTAGATGTTAAGAGTGCCTACTTTCCAGTCAGGCTTTGAATCTTGGTTCCATCCTGTCTAATTGTGCTTTACTAATGTGCAAAATGGAAAAAAAAAAAAAAGTACACCCTTGTGATTTAATGTAAGTCAAGCACTTAGAACAATGTATAGTGCAGAGAAAACACTATATAAATTATCATTTTCCTCTTTTGTCTGAGACATTGTATTCCTAAAATCTAGGTGAACATAATGTTACTTGTTTCTCCCTATTGGAAGAGAGGTATACGTATCAAATTCATATGGATTAATGATATACTTGTAATAAAGGAAAGTAAAATTGTTAGTATAGTTTTATGTAAATTACTGGTAAGCCAAGGATCCTTTCTTCAATGTATATAAAAGTTATTGAAAATACAGTGAAGTTGTATTTCCTAATGCATTCAGAAGAAATAGAAAACTTTCAATCTGTACTCAGAGTGCATGAGGTATTTTTGCTGTAGCCTAGATTTGATCATTATGCATTCTTGGATTTTGTAAAAATTGTGGACAAAGTAAGTTTTATTTTGTTTGATCTTATTTGTTTAGCACCATTCTATCTTTGTGATATATTGGATTTAAATTGGGACAAAAATCAATGTATCTTTTTATAGTTTAAAATTGAGTTTTTTGTTCTGTACTTATCCAAAATAGGGCAGCCTCGTTTTTTTTTTTTTTTTTTTTTTTTTAAATAAGGAGACAGGCTTTGTGTTGGAGCTACATAAGGTCAATTAGAAGTAATCAGGCCAATTAGAAGACATTCTTTTGAATTCTGTTTGAATGCATGTTCATTTGTGACTAGGTAATATTTAACAATAGAAAATAAATATATTTTCCCTAAGTATAGAATGATCAGAAATATTGGAAAAGAGATTGTTTCAGGGGCTGCTGGATTAAAAAGTAATTGAATTTATGGTGAGTGAATCATAATTACTATTAATAGGATGATTACTTATGTTGCCATAACAGCAATTGCACCTTTAACTAGTTAGACACATTTTGATTGGCATTATAAAACCAAGGATCAAAACAATCAAAATGAGTTAAATATTTTATTCTTCAAAAATGATATTTAGAGGCATTGAAAATTGATGCAGGCAGTCTTCAAGTAATGCCCATGTCTCTTACAAATAGCCCTCATAATTAGCATATTTCATACTAATTTCTACTTTGTCCAAATGGCTCATCGTCTTCTATCCCAGCCTCATTCCACATGTTTAAACAAACAAACAAAAAAAAAAACCTTTCACTTGGTAACTTCATGGGTACATCTTAGCCTATGCATTGTTCTGTAATTTCTCTTTCTGTCTTTTATCATCATCACTTTATATTATCTTTTATTCCTTTCCTATTGATATTACCCTGTTTAGTCAATTCTACCTCAAGAAATTTATACATGAATACAAATCTACTCTTTTTCCTTTGTTAAAATCTTGAAGTAGACTATGACATAGACATATGGATTATTCTCCATGAGTAAGCTACAGTGAAGTAATTGTCCAAAGTGGAAGGAACTGTCAGACTCTGACATTCAGTACTGGACTTATTTTAAAAATTGTGATGTGAATACCTATCACTTAGAGAGCAGATGGTGCAGACACAATGGATCCTAGCTTAAGTCACTTAATCTTAGATCTTAAGATCTCCAGTTTGTGTCATACCAGTGGCTCTATACCTCTCTAAAGAACAGTGACCTAAGGAAACAAAGCCCTGGAATTAGCCCTAGCTTGATAAGCTGGCTGTCACCTAGAATGACAACTAGGGAAATGTGGTATTGACTGTGCTAGAGCAGGGCTTGTGGACATGATGGCAGTGCTTCTCCAATTCTTTATACTCTTGGGTCTTTATTCACTAGGAAAATCCAGCAGTTGAGTCAGAAAGTTGAAAACTGAGGTAACTGGAGTCCTGCAAATTGCTTTCGATATTCCATGGACACTTAAGTCTGTTTATACACAGAAAGTGCAGAGCTATTTATATGTTGAGTGTCAAGAGATTCAAGTTTCCATTCTTTGTATTATATAAATATTTCATCATTAATAATAGGTTTGATATGCAATAGAAAGCCTCTGAATAGCATACCCCACTTGAGGAGTTTGTTGAAATCCCAGACATTTTAATTAATTAAACTTCTTAATGCATTTTCTAGTATTAGGCCTGGATGTTTCTTCAGCCATATTTTTGATGCGCCTTTCCCTGAATAGTCAGGCAATATATACCATATAAGAATATGCCTGTTAGGAGATGAGATACATCAACAGTGAGTGATGAATGAATAAATAATCTAAAATACTCATAATTTAGACAGTAAGCTCTTAGATAAAGAGATATGGTACTTTGATGGAATTCCTTGATAAGGCATATTTATTTAGTCTGAATATACTTTCACTTGAGAATGAGGTTTAGGAAAGGGCTTGTAAGCTAAAGTTAAGAGAACCTTGCTCAAAAAGTCCCAGGGGCTCTATTTATCTGAAATAAAAAGCAAATCTACGACTAACATACTATACCGAAATAATGATCTAAAATAAAGTATTTAAAAGCAACATAAAATAAAATCCAGCATCCACAGTCCAGTAGTTGTAAATCCAGCAATTAGAATACAGAAGTGAACTTGGCAACATAGTTATTTTCTGGAAGGTTTGTGTTTCTTGCAAACTTTACTAAGACAAAGTGCTCATTTCCAGCCCTGCATGTATATGGGAATAAATAATAACATGTTCTTGCAGAGTAGAATAGCAGTGCTGACAACTGTGGTTTTATTGTTACTTGGGGCAAGGGAAAGACAGACTGTAGGGAGCTCCTTCTATAATAGCTGGAAACATTGAATAGTTCTGGGTATAGAGGGTTATGTGATGTTAAAACAGGCATATTTAATTAGTCATGAATTAAAATTACAAGGCAAAAGCAAAGCCTGAGTTTAGGGAATTGCCAATATGGGGTCTCATTGTCCTAGTTCAAATCTTCCAGTACGGAAAAGTTTTCATATAATTTTTGGTGATTAATTTATGATAATCAAACTCATGAATGATTGTACATCAGAGAGGTAACTTACTAATTGGCTAGGAGATATATTGTTACTAGGAAGACCAGAGCATTCACATCCAGTGTTATCACTTTTATCTCTGTGCAAAAGTCTTAGCAGTGTGTTTTGTGACAGTTGAGTTACCAGAGGGAAAAGTAATTGGGTAAAAAGTGGGTGAACATGAAGGTTAATACATAAAGCTATCAAAATTCCATGATTCCATCTCTGATACAGGTATACAATTGCAAAATAAACTAGAATCTTTTGTGGACTACTCATTGAGCTCTCCCTGTCAAGGGTATCCTTTTGTGATTTCCTGTTTTGAGGTTCCAATAAATTATTGAAAATAAGTTGCAGGTATAGTAATGCAATTGATGAAATTATTTTTATTTTACTTGGGCTGGATTTTGATGAGATTAATATGTTAAATGATCCTTTCTGTCATTGATTAAGAGGTAAAATCTTTCTTCTGAAGCCATGCTTCTCAAACTCAAATTAGATTTACCAGGGGTCCTATTACAGATTTGGTTTTCTAATAAGGGGACCAGAGATAATATTCTGAGAAATGCTGCTCTAAGAAATTCTGTAGATAATTAATCTCATCTACAATATGTAATCTTACAGTCTTAAGTCTGAGATTTGTCACCATTCCTCTGAAGGCTGTTTTGGTAGTAAAAAAAAATTGTTACATGACAGTTACTCATGGTTAAGAATGACCTTAATAAAGCCATGACTTGGAAGTCTAAATATGTTACCTGATAAGTTTTTTCTCCAGACAGGTAAAACGTCCAATTCAATCAAACAGCTGTTCTCTTACTGTGATCACAGGCTGGTGTTTAGTTATCATTCTGGAATTGTGTTAATATAATTAAATCAGTTTTACAATTTTGGGAATGACTTTATAAACCATTGAGTCCAAATGAATCTCTTACAGGAGAGGAAATCAAGTGATTTGCCCATAATGACACAGTTATCGTTATGTTTTAATCCAAATCTCTATGTTGAGTCCATTTATTTTTCAAATATGGCACATGAAGGAAAAATATAATAAATATTTTCCACAGGGAAAAATATTAAAAATTGTCAAACTATTTCCAAATAATTGTAAACTGACACATTATCACAGTTTTTGTATTGATCTCCTTTGACAAGATAATTTCAGCTTGGACAATGCGAAATGTATATTTAACTCCAACTTTTAGAAATTTGTCCATAAAAACAGTTATAATTTAATTCACCAAAGACAGAAAAATTCACAGAGATAAATATACCGTAAAATGATTTATAGACACTAAAAAGTATGCGTTGGAAATAGATGAGCTGGACTTTGAGGCCCAGGAAATGAAATACTGTATTTAAAATCGTATTTTCTACCTAATAAATGGGGGCACCTTAATATGTATTTGTATGATCAAAGCATAAATAAAATTTTAAGACATACTCTCTAAGTTTCTAGTTTCCAAGAAACCAAAGCATAGACAAATACTTAAGTGTTAAAAGTTTATATATGGTACTTATTTCAGAAGGCAACATAAAAATTGATATAGATGTTCAAAGAATAAGAAAAGACTTCTAACTCATTAGACATTGGGAAGGTTTTGTGAAAGCCGTGGATATAAGCTAGATTGAAATTTGGGGTTTTATTTAAATAAAGGAGTGATTACTCCAGATTGCCAGCTACACCTTTTCAATGTCACTGCCGGAGCAAGACCAGACATATTAGGCCAAATTTTGTAGGATTTTGAATGTGGGGTTAAAGATTTTTAACTTTATTCTGGAATATTTTTATTTGGGTCTAAACATACTATTCAGTCTTGTAAAGTTATCGCTGAATCTGTTTTAAATTCAAGGTTTTTACTTTCTTTGTAGGTTATAATCTCACCATATTTATATAATCAATCATCTTTTCTCATTACAGTAAAATCAATGAATATTATATGTTCATTCTTTCTTTCCTAGTTATTTTTACATCTGTCAATTCTTGTGCATGAACAAATTTATTTATATTTCAATATAAATTAGAATTTTTTTTTGAGTTTAAGAAAAGTATTTGGACATCTGTTATAAAAACAGTGAAAAGAGTGTTACCGATTTATTACTTATTTATCACTGAAAAGCAACTTGAGGAATCATTACCAATGATAAAATTTGCTTTAATATTTGTCATATATATAAACTTGGTTTACTCACCTCCATGAAAGCCCTGTCCTACAGTCAGAAATTTTGTCAAAATCAGGCAGGAAAAGCCTTATTTATTAACTTCTTTTTCTGTGAAAATTATTTCAACCTCTAAAAATATGTGGCATGTAGTATCTCACAGATATCTACTTTATTCCACATAACTCATTGGTTTTTATTCTTATTTGGGCTTTTGAAGGTAGAGACTAAGGTAGAACAAATCTATTTGTTAATAAAGGTATTTGAAGGTTCAGGGGAAACTCTAGGATGAGGGAGGGAGGAAGAGAGAGAGAAACAGGCTGACAGAGGAGAGAGAAAGGGAGCACAAGTGCTAAGGAAATATAGAAAGAAATTTTAAGTGGCTTACTGTAAAGTGTGCAATAAAAATGGTCTCCTTCTCCTCTCCCATAGAATCTTTAGTAAATTCTAGCTTACTGAGCAGTGCTTGTGTATGAGTGAATTATTTGAGAACACTAAAAGTATTCTGAAAGGGACCAACTAACATTTGAGTTGATTTTAATATGGTCAAGAAGTTTCTCTTAAAATTATATTATGTGCCAGGAAGTCTCTGGGGATAGAGAGACCATTAAAATGAGCAGTGTGCTTTCTTGCATAGTGGGGTAGGCAGAGATTAAAGATAACCTATTATATCCCATTCTTTATATCATTCCACTCTTCTTTAGTGTAGACAGGACCTATGAATATGATGGGATTTCACTCCTATGATTGGGATTTCACTCCCATGATTACTAATCAGTTGACTTTGATGTTATCAAAAGAGACACAATTCTGGGTGGGCCTGATTGAATCAGAAGGACCCTTAAGCGAGATGAAGCACTTCCTAAAAGAGATTCAGAGCATAAGAAGGTCCATGGAGGAACCACATAGCAAGTGCCTGGGAGTGGCACCTCAGAGCTAAGAGCGCTTCTGGGTCATTAATAGAGAAGAAATGGGGACCTCAGTCATGTCGCTGCAAGAAAATGTATTTTCTCAATGACATGAGGATGCAAATGCACCTGGCTGACATTTTGATTTCAGCTGTGTCAGAACCTTAGCAGAGAATTCAATATGCGATAGCCAAACTTTTGATCTGTGGAAAGTGTGAGATAATAACTTTTTTGGTTTATAAGTCACTAAAATTGTGGTAATTTGTTCACAGAAATCAAAATCTAACACAAGGAGTCCACTGCCTTCTCTTAGTGTCTTTGTTTCTCTGTGTTACTATTAGTATCATTATTTTAAGGTCATCAATGAAGATAATCCAATTGGTTAGCCAGTAATCATCTAGTATTGAGTACCCTTTAACAGATCCCTGTAGACATGCGGTTTCAAAAGCTGGTGACCAGTTAGGTAGACCAGATAATTCATAAAAACAGTTAGCATTTACTCAGTATTACCAGGTATTAGAGTCTATTTTAAGCATTTTTAATGTATTAACTCATCTAATAATCACAACCATTATAATTAACTTCACCTTATGGATGGGATTACTCAAGCACAAGGAAGTTAAGTAATTTCCCCAAGATCACACAGCTAGTAAGCAACAAAACTGGGGTTTGAATATCTAGGCAGTCTGACTTCAGAGTGTGTGAATTTAACTATTTACATACTGCCTCTTCTGATATACCTTTGAAGAACATTACCTGTAAAAGTCTCAGCCACATTTGCACATGTCATATTGTGAAGGCATAGCTTCCTTAGTTCTCTGATGAGTTGCAGAGGTTGCATGGTGGGAGAGTTTCTTGCTACTTGAGAAATACTTCATAAATCTCACAATGATTAATAAGTCTGAGAAGTTCTGACAGCTAGCAGCAAAATTTTAGAGATCCAGGTGGAAAATCAGTGCTTTTGAAAATGTATGTTTTTATTATAGATGACTATTAAAAATTGCAAGTCCTTCAATTCTGAATGACCATCATCTAAAATTTCACATCAGCAAGAAGAAATGTGTTAAACATTCAGATGGAGTGGCTTTTCACAAGATTTTCAATATTTGGATTTTTTGTCATAAGTAAAATCTAATGTTATACATATGTGATTCATAGTAGTTCCTATTTTAGAACTTTGTAATCTGTCATGAGATATTATCTGTCTTGCTCCCATGGTTTCTGTGCATTTCACTGACTATAATTAACATAAGAAAAAAATCATTTGTAAAGAAAGAACACAGATAATAATTTTTTATTAATATTATCTTCATGATAACATATCAATTTGATTATGAACAAAGCAATGTGGCCTCATTACCGACTTAGAAAATATTTGGAGCATACTCATTTTGTCTTTCTTGGCTAATAGTTAAAGCAGCGCACCTGTTTTAGAATAGAACACTGAAATCTCATAAAATACCTTTAATATATTTTGGTATAATTACTATCATAATTATACATGTGTTTTATAGGCTTTAATTTAATCTCCATAATCTGTCACCACATTTTGCTTTTTAAATTTTATTTATACATTGCTATTCCCTTTACATTTTTTTAAATGAGATGCAAATTAACTAAAGTATTATACCAAAATGAATTGCAGCTCTGGCATGTGTTAGATATTGTACTAAGTAGTGAATGTAGTGTAATAAAAATGCACAATCCATAACATCATGGATATTTTAAACTAAAAACCATAATATCTGTTTATATGTTTGTTTCTGCATATCACACACACAAACGTGTGTGTGTGTGTGTGTGTGTGTGTGTATATATATATGATGTGCATACATATGTGTGCAGTTTTACATCTTGGTAAGTAACAAAAGAAAAAGAACAAAGTTGATGAAAGATAGTAAGAGGAAAATCTTTTTAAACTAAAGGATATATGGTTAGGGAAGATTTTTAAACAGAGATAAAATTTTATGTGAAACCAGATATTTGAAAAACAAGGGAGTATGTTTGAGAAAGAAGATATGGAATGTGCCAATATTCTGAATTGGGAAACCCTTGGAACACAGTAAAGTGGACAGTTTGATTGAAAGGGAATAATGAGCAAGGCAGAGAATACTAGGAAATAGAGACAGGTAGGTAATCCCATTCATTGAGAATGCACTGTACTTGTTGTGGTACAGGTTTTAGAGGCTTTATTTTCAGTATTATAGAAAAACAAACATTAAAATGACTTCAAGTTTCTCTTCAACTACCTAATAATTACCTTCATCTGAGTTTACTTCTAAAATTGTGTTATAGTGTTCTGCACAGACTTTATATCTTTCCTAAAAATTAACTTGAAATGGATTATAGGTGTAAATGTAAAATGCAGTACTTTAAAAATTCCACAAGAAAACATAGGAGAAGATAGACACGACTTTAAATTTGGTGATGAGTTTTAGTTACAACAACAAAAGCCTAATTCATGAAATAAAAATATTGACATGATGGACTTTATTGAAATTACAAATATGTACTTTGCAAAATAAAGTTAAACAATAAAAATAGAAGCCATGGACTGGGATAAATTATTCATAAAATATATACTTAAAAAGCACTTATATCCAAACTATATAAAAGATCTGTTAAAACTCAAGAAAGCAACCCAGTTGAAAAATGGACAAAAGATCTAAAGGTTGGGGAGCAGAGCAAGACGGTGTGAATTCAACACGAAATTTAAACGTGAAAACAGATATCTGAAAAACAAGGGAATGTGTTTGAGATAGAAGCCTGCACTGTGTGTCCCTGCCACTGAAACACCAAATTTTATCAACTCCTGCACACAGAGAAGCTCTATCAGAAGAACGAAAAATCAGATGAATAATCACAGTACCAGGTTTTAACTTTATATGGCTAAAAGAGCCATTGAAGAGGGTCAGAGAGACAATCTTGAGTTCCCAATGCCACCCCTCTACCCTCTCTCAGCAGTAGCCATGTAGTGTGGAGAGAAAATCTGTGCACTTTGGAAAGGGAGACCTTGGTGACCAGGGGACTTCACATTGAACTAAGTGCTGCCCTGTCACAGTGCAGAATAAAGCAATGCTGGGCTCAGCCAGTGCATGCACCTGGAGGGAGCGTTTGAACCAGCCCTAACCAGAGGAGAATTTCCCATCCCAGCATTCAGAACTTGAGTTTCTTGGCAAGCCTCACCACTGTGGGCTGAAGTGCTCTGTGTTCCTAGGTTAACTTGAAAGGCAGTCTAGCACACAAGAACTGCAATTTCTAGGCAATTCACAGTGCTAGACTGGACTTAGAGCCAGTGGACTAGCGGCACTGACCAAGGAAGACGCCAGCTGCTGGCATAGCTAAGGGAGTGCTTGTGCCATCCATCCACGAACCCCAGGCAGTACAGCTCACTGTAATGAAAGTGACTCATTCCTTCTGATTAAGGAGAGGAGGTCAAAGAGTAAAGAAGACTTTGTCTTACGTCTTAGATAACAGCTCAGCCATAGTAGGACAGGGAACTGGGTAGAATTGGGAGGCCTCCATTCCAAACCTGAGCTCCTAGATGATATTTCTAGACATTCCCTTGGCCAAAAGGAACCTCTGCTTTGAAAAGAAGAATCCATTCTCGCCAGGGTTCACCATATGCTGACTAAGGAGCCCTTGGTTCCTGAATAACCAGCAGTGATACCCACGGAGTATGTGATGGACCTTTTCCTCTGAGATATGCTGGCTTCAGGGATGACCTAGACATTCCAAGCTGTGAGGATTATGGTGAAAGACTCCTATTTGAGAAAAGCAGAGGGAAAAATAAAGAGGTCTTTGTCTTGCACCTTAGGTACCACCGTGGCTACAGCAGGGTAGGACAATACGCAAGCTCTTGGGTCCCTAAGTCCAGGCCTAGGCTCTTGGACAGAAAATCCTGACCTTCCCTGGGCCTCAGCAGAATCCATTTCCCTGAAGGATGAGTACCAGACCTGGCTGAATTCACCACAAACTGATGGATGATCCCTTGGGTTTTAAATGAACATTGGTGGTGGCCTGGCAGAACCCCCATGGAGGATGTGGTGATGACCACAAGAAGAGGCTCCAATGCCTGTAGAAAGAGGAAGGAAAAGCAGGAAGGACTTTGTATTGCAGTGTGAGTGCCAGCTTAGCCACTGTAGTCTAGAACATCAGGTAAACTGTTAAGGTTACTGACTCCAAGCCCTGGTTCACAGACAGCATCTCTAGACATGCTCCAGGCCTGGGAGAACTTGCCATCAAGGGAAGGGCCTTGGTCAACACCCAGTGCTGTGTTGGCTTCAGGTCTGACCTAGCACAGTCCCCAGTAGTGGTGGTCACAGTAGTGCTTGCATCACCACATCCCTAGCTCCAGGTGTCTAAGTGCAGAGAGAGAAAATCTCTGCTTATTTGGGAAAAAGTAAGGGAAGAGAACAAAAGTCTCTGCCTGGCCATCCAGAGAATTATTCTGGATCTTATGCACGTTCTCCAAGGTGGTACCTCTACAAGTCTGCAAAATTCACAGCATTATTGGACTTGGGACCCAAGTCCATTCAACTTGCTGGAAAGTCTTCCCAAGGAGAGCAAGCTCAGAGTGTGAGGACAGTAATAGATATCTAACTCTTCAATGTCCAGACACCAATGAACATCTACAAGTATGAGCATCATCCAGGAAAATATGGCCTCACAAAATGAATTAAATAAGGCATCAAGGACCAATTCTGGAGCAACAGTGATATGTGACCTTTAAGACAGAGAATTTAAAATGGTTGATCTGAGGAAACTCAAATAAATTCAAGATAACACAGAGAAAATTTCAGTATTCTATCAAATAAATTTAATAAAGAGATTGAAATTATTAAAAATAAGCATAAATTTTAGAGTTAGAAAAATGCAAGTGGCATACTGAAGAATGCATTAGAGTCCATTAATAGCAGAATTGATCAAGCAGAAATAATTAGTGAGCTTGACAACAGGCCATTTGGAAACATGTGATCAGAGGAGACAAAAGAAAAAAGAATAAAAAACAATAAAGCACACCTGCAAGATCTGGAAAATAGCCTCAAATGGGCAAATCTAAGAGTCATTGGTCTTAAAGAGGAGGTAGAGAAAGAGATAGTGATAGAAAACTTACTCGAAGGGGTGATAACAGAGACCTTTTGAAACCTAAAGAAAGATGTCAACATTCAAGTACAAAAAGATTATAAAACACAAAGCAGATTTAACCCAAAGAAACTTACCTCAAGGCATTTAATAATCAAACTCCCAAAGGTCAAGGATCAAGAAATGATGCTAAGAACAGCAAAAGAAAAGAAACAAATAACATGCAATGAAACTCCAAAACATCTAATAGAAGACTTTTAGTGGAAACCTTATGGGCTGGGAGAGAGTGGTATGGCACATTAAAATTGCTGAAGGAAAAAAGCTTTTATCCTAGAATGATATAATAAATGGAAATACGCTTCAAGAAGAAAAAGAAATAAAGATCTTCCGAGGACAAACAAAAACTGAGGGATTTCATCAACAGAAGACCTGTCCTACAAAAAAATGCTAAAGGGACTACTTCAATTAGAAAGAAAATGATGTTAATGAGCAAGAAGAAATCATCTGAAGGTACAAATCTCATTGGTAGTAGTAAGCACACAGAAAAGCACAGAATAGTGGAGCAGTATACAAGTGGTGTGTAAACTAATCTTGCCTCAAGTAGAAAAAGTAACTGAATAATAAATCAAAAATGACTACAACATTTCAAGACATAAACAGTACAATAAGAAATAAGAGAGAAAACAAAGTTAAAAAGCAAGTTGAAAAAGTTAAAGTGTAGTTTTAATTAGTTTTCTTTTTATATGTTTGTATACAGAATCAGTGTCGTCATCAGTTTAAAATAATGGGTTTTAAGGTGGTTTTTGCAAGCCTCATTTTAGCCTCAAATTGGAAAATATACAACAGATACAGAAAAAATAAAAAAGCAAGAAATTAAATCATATCACTTGTGAAAATCATCTTCACTAAAAGACAGGAAGGAAGGAAAGAAAAGAAGTCCCGAAGTTCCTCAAAAACCTAAACATTGAGCTACCAAATTGGATTGAGCAATCCAAATGCTGGGTATATATCCCCAAAAGAAAGTAAATCAGTATATCAAACAGATATCTGAACTCTTATGTTTGTTGCAGTGTTGTTTACAATAGCTAAGATTTGGAAGAAACCCAAGTGTCTTGGGTTAATGGATAAATGGATAAAGAATCCCATTTTTTATCAACAGTAAATGGATAAAGAAAATGTGGTACATATACAAAATGGAGCACTGTTCCATGATGCAGTTATTACATATTGCATGTCTATATCAAAATATCCCATGTACTCCATTATTATATATATATCTGTGTACTCAGAAAATTTTAAAAAATTAAAAATATATGTATAGGCACCTCATACACACACACACACACGCACGCACGCACACACGCACAGATAGAAAGTAAGCATATGAAGAGACTAAATGTCATTTGCGTTAGGGTCTTACAAATTCAATAACAATAACACATCTCTCAGCACCTATTAGAATGGCTAAAGTCCAAAACCTGATAGTACAATAGCTGACAAGAATATAGAGTTTAAAAATTCTGAAACTTGAAAAGTAGAATTAAACAATTAAGTAGATGGTTGGTTAATGATGGAAGCCAGGATTGAAATGATAGATCACAAGTAAGCCAGGGATGATGTTTGAACAGTCCAGGTAGTTACAGATTCGAGTTAGGACAGCACTATGAATTAATGTTTAGCTACATGGGTTACTAGAAGCACCTAAGTTTCCTTGATCTCTCAACTGAGAGGACCTAGAGGCAATGACACACTAAGAAGCGAACCTAGAGTTCAGGTCTTGGTTTTTAATAGTATTCACCTATAAAAGGAACCAGAGCTGGGCATGGTGGCTCAAGCCTATAATTCCAGCACTTTGGGAGGTTGAGCCTGATGGTCACTTGAGGCCAGGAGTTTGAGAGCAGCCTGGCCAACACAATGAAACCCTGTCTCTACTGAAAATACAAAAATTAGCCGGGTGTGGTGGTGTACCTCTATAGTCCCAGCTACTTGGGAGCTGAGACAGGAGAATTGTTTGAACCTGACAGTTGGAGGTTGCAGTGCTGCAGTGAGTAGAGATCACACTACTATGTTCCAGCCTGGGCGACAGACAGACTCTGTCTCAAAAAAAAAAAAAAAAAAAAAAAAAAAGAAATGGGGGGTGGTGGGGACTGGGGCTCCTTGGATTAACTGATTCTAGAACTTAGGCAGGAATTATACAAGATGATCCTGGAGCATTATGTGTTATAGTAGTAGAAACTAAGGATGTGTTCTGAGAAACAGCAGTAAGTAAAACAAAACAACGTACATTTTGTAATAAGCCAAAAAGGCAACTAAAAGACCTTCCAATGTTCAATGCTAGAACAATTTAAACAACAAAATAAACAAAATAGTACTGGATTATAATCCCAAGTGTAAGATAAATACCCACACGTACACTCATATATAAATGAGTAAACAAATGAGGCAAATCTCAACATAAAATTCCTAATAATTTATTTAGCTGTTTACCATACAAGGAGCTACAACATAATCCCTACACCTTGGGTTTAAGTATCATCTGCACACAGGGGTTCTCTCCTACAGAGTGGAGTATGGAAAGAGGAGAAAAACTAAGTTTATAGTAGAGAAACTGGAAAAACACTACCTCAGTTGATCAAGGTTGACATAAACAATGCTGAGTCATGTTGATAATTTGTATCTTTGGATAAGATTGGCATTTCACCTCTATGATTTTTCTCAGAAACACTCATAACTTCTGAATCTAATCTTATGAAAACATCAGAGAAATCCCAAATAAGCTACAATCTACAAAATACCTGAACAGTACTCCTCAAAACTATCAAAGTCATTCGAAAACAAGGAGATTGTCCGAGAAACTGTCAGCCCAAGACCCTGCCTGAGAAACTGTCACAGCCCAAGACCATAGGAGACATGATGGCTAAATGCAATTGTGGTATCCTGGATGGGTTTCTGGAACAGAAAAATAGTATTAGGTAAGAACTAAGAAAATCTGAAAAACAAAAAAAGGCATTAACTTTAGTTAATAAGGTGTCAATATTAATTATTAAAAATGTACTATACTAATGTAAGATTGATAATTGTGGATAATAGAACTGGTGTACATAGGGATTCTATACTGTCTTTATATTTTTTGGGAAATCAATTCTACAATAGAAATTATCAGAAAAAATTAAGTGCTTAATGAAAATTAAGAGATTCCCTGACATTCTCTATAGAGGTGGGGTTGCTCTTTGCCATAGAGCTCTTTATCATAGCAATTTTTTCTTTTGCCCTCGCTTCTGTCTACTCTGTAGAATTTTTAAAGTTGTGTTGAATTTAATCACTGTGTAAATCACATAGATCAAGTAGAAATTACTGAAATTTTTCTGTGAATCAGAAACTATTCTAAAATAAAACATTTATCTGAAAATTCAGGATGTAGTTTTATATTTTTTTCTAAAATTTGAAGGCTTGATTTGGTTGACATTTTAACCCATTTCCTCATTTTTAGTTGTCACGTTTTGAAAGACTGTGACAGTACTAATATTGTAACCATGAAGGAGGAAAAAGTCCTTTTCCTTTACTCACTAGTTTATTTATTAAGAAGGGCTGTAAGAGATGTGGCTACAATATATATATAATATATGTTTTCACTTTAGTCTTAGAAAGTTTCAAGTACAAAAGTTGGAGGAACCCTAGAGCTCTAGGATTCACTTTCAATGACGATTCCCAAAAAGTTCACTTTTTTGGATCACACTATTTTAGATTGCCTCACTTTGTCTCTAAAGGGATAATGGCTTTATTCTATCTCACGCTTATCATTGTTAGCAGACCAATCAGCTTATAGTAGATTTTCTGTTCTAGGCCTTTACTTAAATTATTCCTTAAGTCTAGATGTCTCTTCCTTTCTTTAAAAATAAATTTTATCTTTTCCAGAAAGTCTTTTCTGAGTCCTAAAGTTGGTTTATGATACTTTCTGCTGTTTTGGTAGTTTCCATATAACCAACATTCATTAAGTAAGAACATATTTATTAACTTTCTGCTTGGGTATCAGATACTCAATATGCTGGACACCTGTTTATGGTTTCTCAACTGGAACTGTCAGCTCCTTGAGGGCAGAGATCATTTCCTATTAACTCCAAGAACTTGGCAAGTTCTTGACATATAGCAAGTGTTCCCTGGGATAGACGAGGCTGTAGTCCTGAATAAAATTTAAACAAAACAGCTTTCTCAGAACACAAGAAGTTCAAAACTAAAATATCTTTCAGGGATTTATTCATTTCCATGATTCCATGACACATACTTTTCTTTCAGACTATGATTTCCCTGAAACTGTTTCTCCTTAGACATGTCTTTCACTGGCTCCTGAAGGACCTTTAGATGATTTTGCCTTATGTGATAGAATAAGTGGTTGCCCACACCTTTCACACATCTGTGAACTGATCAATAATTCAGATTATTTCTATCATCTATCCAGATGGCTTGAAAAAAATTGGAAATTTCTTTCTTATATTGTTTTAAATGGATTGGATTTTTGTTTCTTAAAGGCAGTTTACAACAGTTCTGTGTTTGACTATATGAAGCATTTATTTATGCAAGTATGTGTGTGTATGTATGTTTATTGCTTTTACTATACCTAGCAAAGCTAAAACTATTAAATAAAATTAAAATGTAGTTAAAATATGATTTTCCTAACATTTCCTATTTAACTTTACAGATATTATAATTGTGGAAGGTAGAGAAATGACTAGGCAAATAGGTATATTTCATTCGTTTGGATTCCCCTAAATTTAGAATTGTGTTTTAGGCATGCATGCAAATAATAAAAAAAAAATTCTTTGTATTGTGTAGTATGGCTTTGTAAAAGTTTCTTTCAATAGATGGCAAACTAGGCATTACTCACATCTTAGATATTTAAATGATGCCTTTTTTTGAATAGTTCTGTTCTTACAGTATCTCTCAAAGTAATAAAATTGAATTTCAGTTATTTTTTAAAAACAATGCAAACCTGTATTGGTGAGTGATATTGGAAATGATTACTATTGTTCTTCCCAAATCTCTAGCAGTTCTAAACCATTGTGCTTTAAAAAGAAAACAGAAAGTATCAAGTAAACCACCAGCAGGATACTTTAAAATTTCATTTATAACTCAGAAAATCTAAAAAATGTGCAGTATCTCAATAATTACAACCATAGTGACATAGAGAATGAATTGCATTGTGCATAATGCTAAGCATTTTACACATAGATTTACTCCCTACACTTTCCCAACAAACCTCCGAAGTAGGTATACCCATTATCCTCACTGTAAAGAGGAAGAATGCTGAAACAAAGATAATCTGTCAAAGGTCTCACTGTTGTTGCTCAGCCAATATAACAACTAGCATAGACTAGGTGGCTTAAAAAGCAGAAATTTATTTTACACAATTTCGGAGGCTAGAAGTCCAAGATCAGGGTGCCAGCATGGTAGAGTTCTAGTGAGGGCCTTGCTTTTGGCTTGTCGACTGCCACTTTCTTGCTGTATCTTCACATGATGGAGAGAAAGAGCATTTCCCTTATTGTGAAGACACTAATTCTATTCATAAGACTCTATCCTCATGACCTAATTACCTCCCAAAGCCTCCACCTCAAATAACAAAACAGTGGGGATAAAGAACTTAATATATAAATTTGGGGTGAGGGCACACAAATATTCAGTTCATAGTAGTCACATAGCAGATAATGACAGCAGAATTCAATCCTGGAAGTGCTATACTTCCTCAAGAGATGATCATGTAGTTATCTGGCATATATATATGTGCCAGTTTACAACAGTTTGGCGCATATATATATATTTATATATGCCAGTTTACAACAGTTTGGCATATATGTGTGTGTGTGTGTGTGTGTGTGTGTGTGTGTGTATATGCCAGTTTACATATATATGTACACCAGTACATATATATATATGCACACACTCGCATAATTGTTTAGTAATGTTTGAAATTAGAGGTTATGTCCAATTATCTAATTTAAGCAAGCATACATAAAAGTTTCTCAATTACATTTGTTCATTTAAATTAATTAAAATTATGGAATATTACATATGTACATAGAATAGGGTTATATGTACATATATGCCATATAATAATATGTAAACATAATGGTCCTGTTTTCAGTTGTAATTAATGAAGGTTTCTAATATATTTGGTGTTTTCACTCGGCAGTTGCCATCAAATCTGTGTGAGTAACAGGAGAGGTATGGTTAGGGTAGAGAGAATATTTGAGAAAATAGTGGCTGAAAATTTCCCAAATTTGATGAGAGACATGAATATAAACATCCAAGAAGCTCAATGAACTCCAAGTAAGAAGAACTCCTAGAGACACACACATTATAACCAAATGTTTCAAAGACAGAGAATTTGAAAGCATCAAGAGAAAAGCAATTTATTACATATGGGTGATCTTCAATAAGATTATCAACAGATTTCTCTTCAGAATCTTTGGGAGACTGAGGACAGTTGACCAATATATTCAAAGCGCTGAAAGGAAAAAAAATTGTTGTCAACCAAAAATTCTACATCTGGAAAAACTATCCTTCAAAAGTGAGGGAGGAAATTTAGACATTCCCAGACAAATGAAAACTGAGAGATTTTCTTATCACTATACCTACCTACTCTGTGAGATACTCAATCAAGTCTTGCAGAATAAAATAGAAGGACACAAAGCAATAATTTAAAAGCAAGATGTGTGAATAAAAAAATTTAAAGTACATGGACAATCATAAAAACTAGTATTATTGTAACAGTGGTTTGTAACTCTTCTTTTGTTTGCTACGTAATTTCAGAGACTACATAGATTTAAAAATATCAGTCTGAAAACTAACATCGTAACTTTGGTTTGTAACTCCACGTTTTATTTCTACATAATTTAAATGACTAATGTATTTAAAGGAATTATATTTTTTAATATGTTGGGCATATAATGCATAAAGATAGATATGACTTCACCAACCAAAATGGATGTGAATATAGTTGAAAAGAAGCAGGGTTTGTGTATGTTATTGAAGTTTAGCTAGAATAAATTTACATTAGAATGCTATAACTGTATGATGTTAAATGTATTCATGAAAAGAAATGAGAAAGAAATTTCTCATTTTCTTTAAATATTTTACTATCAAAACCCAACTGAACACAAAGGAAGATAGTAATGCAGGAAATGAGGGACAAGTAAGCATAAGACATATCACAAGATGCAAACAGTAAAATTACATAACTAAATACCTCCTTATTAGTAAGCATGTTAAATGTAAATAAATTAAACACTTGACTCAAAGGAGAGATTAGCAGAATGTACCAAAAAAAGAAAAAAAGTAAAGAAAGGGCTTGAGGTACAGCTGACTCTTGAATATAATGGTCTTGAACTGCATGGGGTCACTTATATGCAGATTTTCTTCTACCTCTGCCATTTCTGAGATACCAAGACCAACCCTTCTTCTTTCTCTTCCTGCTCAGCCTACTGAATGTGAAGACAATGAGAATAAAGACTTATATGATGATCTAGTGCCACTCAATGAGTGGTAAATGTTTTCTCTTCCTTATGATTTCCTGAATAACATTTTATTTTTTCTTGCTTACTTTAAGAATATAGTATATAATTTATATCACATGTAAAATATATATTAATCAACTGTCTTTGCTATTGGTAAGCTCTAGTAAACAGTAAGCTCTTAATTAAGTGTGTGGAGAGTCAAGAGTTACATGCGGATTTTCAACTGATGGGGTTCAGTACCTGTATACCCTGCACTGCTCATGGGTCAAATGTATATGCTATCTATAAAGGAATAACTTTAGAGCCAAAGACACAAATAGATATTTATGAAAGTAAAAGAATTAAAAATATATATGTTCTAAGGATATTATAACCAAAAGAGAGTGGGGTGGCTACTATACCAATATAAAACAAAATAGACTTAATAAGATATAAAAATTTAAACAATAAGATATAACAATTATAAACATTTATGTACATAGTAACTATATTAGTTGATTCTTCAATTGGTATAAAGATATATGGCTCATGGTTCTGCAGGCTTATAGAAAGCATAGCAGCTTCTGCTTCTGGGGAGGCCTCAGGAAACCTCCAGTCACAGCAAAAGGCAAAGAGGGAGTAAGATGTCTCTGATGGTGGGAAAAGGAGCAAGAGAGTGGTGGGGCAAAGTGCTATACACTTTAGAATAACCAAATCTCATGGAAACTTACAACCACCAGGACAGTACCAAGGGGGATGGTGCTAAATCATTCATGAGAAACTGCTCCCATGATCCAGTCACCTCCCACCAGGCCCAACCTCCAACATTGGGGATTATAATTCAACATGAGATTTGGTCAGGGACACAGATTCAAACCATATCAGTCACAGACTATCAAAATACATGAAACAAAAACACAGAATTTAAGGGAGAAATAAAGGCTTCAGTATTTCTTTCTCAATCGTGGATAGAACAAGCAAACAGAAGGTAAGTAAGGACATATTAGAATTAACACAGTAAACCAAATAGATCTAACAGACCTATATACACAGAACACTTTACCCCAAAACAGCAAACACATTCTTCTCAATTGCACATGGGATATTTTCCAAGATAGACTACAAATCTATCATTAGGATATAAATGAAGTCAAAATGTGGTGCATATGTGTATACAACAGAATATTATAAAGAAATTCTGGTGTGCTTCAGCATGGATCAACCTTAAGGACATCGTGATATGTGAAATAAGCCAATCATAAAATGACAAATCCTATATGATTCCACGTACATTAGGTTCTTGGAGTAAAATTACAGAGGCTGGAAATAGAATGGTGGTTGTAAGAGACTGACTGAAAAGGGAAAGGAGGGAGTTATTCCTTAATGGCTACAAATGTTCAGCTTTACAAGATCCATTATGGAGCTGGATGGCAGTGATAGCTGTACAACATTATGGATGTATTTAATACCACTAAACTGCATACTCAAAAGTGGTCCAGATGCTAAATTTTATGTTATTTGTACCTTAACAACATTTTTAAAAATTTGGAGTGAAAACATAGTTTACTTTTTGAACTTTCTGCATTTTAAAATGTTACAGGTAATTATTCCAAGAATAATTTAAAACTCCTTTCTATTTTCTAATAATTTCAGTATTTGATTGGAAGTAGCATATTATAGCATCTCTAGAACATAGATACATTACCAAGTAATGTAAAAACAGTATTTTCCTTCTCGTAGTCTCTGGCAACCACTGTTCTATTATCTCTATAATTTTGACTACTCTAATTACCTCATGTATGTAGAATTATACAGTATTTGTCATTTAGTGACCAGCCTATTCATATCTGCCTTGTTGTAACTGTCAGGAAGAAAGATAAAATAGACTGTAATGTTAGTATCAATATTAATAAGCATTATGGAATATTAATGATCATATTGATAAGTTCGCTGTAAGTACTCTGGCAGATAGAGGTCAAGGGCACAGTTTCTGGGGCAGAATACCTGGGTTTGATGCCTGCCTTTACCATGTATTTTTCTGAGTCAATTTCTTCACCTGAAAAAAGAATGTAATAAAAATATTTAAAGACCTCTTATAACCATAGAGTGTATTAAAATTTACTTACAACAATCTCTCACATGTTACTTAAATAATAAGTATCTAATAAGCTTATTACTATTATTATTGAGAGAATGTCAGAGTTGACAGTTTTCAAAAGTCCAGTATCTAATCATTAACATTACAGAATGATAAACTGCTTTTAGCATTTTAAGAGCAAATCTATCACCCTTGTGGCCAGACTCACAAAGCCTGAGTTCATGAAACTGATGTATAAATTCAGGATTCTGATTTATTCGTTATTAGAACACTAAATACACCAGAGAAGCAGTTAAATTATTCAACGTTATCTCCGTGTAGGTGGCACAAAGGAAAGCCACATTATAATAAAATTGGCGTAATGAGCATGTTAATAAGTGAAATGATCAGTTGCTTTATTTTGATGGTAGGTAACATTATACTGAAAATAAACCTATAAGACAGTGTTTTTAAAATAGAACATCTTATTCTTGGGAGGAAGTCATATCTTTCCCCATGTTATGCCTAGAAATTATTCTGTCATTTTATGAAGACTTGTCATTATTGGTCTGTTTATACATTTTAAGAGATAAATCTTGTTTATTTTTTCTAAATTCATATGTGGGTAGAAAGAATCACTGTAGCCCCAATACTAACAGAATTTACCTTAGATGAAATGAAGAGTGACATCATTACCAAAACCATAGAATAAAAATATGGATTTGCATATATTTAGATATATTATGTTAGAAAACTAATTTCTTATTGGCTTTTATTTTATTCTAATAAGTTATATCACATCCCAAAGTATTCCACTAATGCAGTAGAATTCACAAGATACAATAAAATATTTGTTGTATTTATTTTATTTGTCAAAAAGAAATTTCAGACAGTAATTAATCCTAAATTTTTTTTAACATTAAGCTAAACTCAACACAAAAAATATACTCTAATATTTATGGTTTGACTTGTGTACTCTATTTAAATTATGTGTATTCAGTAAGGTTTGAATACACATGCGCGCATGCACACACACACACACATACACAGACATTTCTGCATATCTAGAATCATATTCTAATGTAAAATGGGCAACTAAGTGTATTTATTCTGTTTAAATGGCCTCTTAAAATTAAACAAAGGAACAAAAATGTTGTTAAAAAATCTTATTAAGAATGAAAAATACTAAGAGCACATGATGAAAATAAACTTGTTTTGTGTTATAACCACTCAGTGAACTTATTTAGGTATTTGTGAAGAAAACATTCAGCATGTTCTGAGTTAGAATGGTTCAACTTATTATTAAATGCCCTCTGTGGAAAAGGATATGCAAATGTTTCTTCTACACGAGCTACAAATGTGTCAAGAGACCACAATTTAAATATTTAATGTTAATTTTAAGATGGAAATATATTCCCCTTATTGAGCTATAACTGTACTCAGAAATATTTGTGGGAAGAAAATATTTATTTTAATATTTAAGCATTTAATTGGAGGCTGTTCACGATTAACGATTTTGCTTTAGTAAGGCATCATTTTCCAAAAGAAAGAGAAGGAGCAAAGAAATAGGTAAAATTTTCAGTGAAAAGTAAGACCTCATACCCAATATTTTAAATACATAAATGTTAATTGTCAATTATTTATTTTATGCTGAAAAAAATGCTGTGGTTGTTTAGTTTTATGTCTTTATATTTCACTAATTCAGAATTTGTGATCATCTGGAGTCGGCACGAGTAGAAATGCATTTTTTTCCACAATATGCGACTCAAAGGTAGAACATACACAACGTGTGGTGCACTAAAACTTACTTAAGGTGACTCTTTTAAAAACTTTGGATACCTAATATTTTGTGTAAGATACAATAGAATGCATTTTTTAAAATTATCAGCAATATTTTCAAACAAAATTCTTGGTACAGAGCACCCTCTTCCTGAGAAGAGCATTTATCTTTTCCAGTGCTATGCATTAAACAAACTCTTCTCTACTTGCCACTTAAAAATAAATTATCAGATAAGTTGAGTCGATGTCAATATTTCATAACCTACATTAGTAAAACACTTTAGACATCAGTTGACTGTCACTGCAATGCTGTGACACAAAGTAAGTATAACCTTTGTGTTTAAGGTTAAGTTATGAAAGGTTAAAGATATTGTGATAATTCGAGTTTGTACAAATAATTAGTTGTGAATGTAAGTGAATGATTTCAAATTTATTCATTTCCTACTTATTAGATATCAAGTCCTATGCTAATAAGCAAAAGTAACTACATTATGCTTATTTTTATAGTCTTACTAAATACCAGGCAATAATCTAAATGCTCTACAAATATTATTCATTTAATCAAGATGCAGGTGAATAATGAAGCAGGGAAAATGTAAGTAACTTGTCTGTGGTCACCAACATACTGAAGGTGGGCAGAATAATAGCACTTAATTGCAGTCCAGTGTTTCTTCCTTTTCATACATCTATAAGTAGGAACCTGAGAGTGATTACTCAAAAATGTTTTTAAATTCTGTTTAATAGTACAAAAATGAAGCTAAATTCAGCTTTCTATAAAAACAATTGTAAATTGTAGGAAAGAGATTTGGGAAAATAAAGAAAAAATTTTAAATAACTAAAAACATAAGGATAACTAAAACATAAAATGACATTATTGAAAAAAGAGTCTAGATGGAAGCAAGATTTGAAAGCATTATAATGGAAGTGAAATGTTCTGTATGAAAGTTGTCTTAAAGATGCATATTCAATGGACTTAGCAAATATATTGCTTCATTCCTTTAAAAACAAAACATTAGTTTCATGATTTTTTTTAATAAAATACTTTGTATGAAATATGATGCATGTTTTTTCTCAAAGCATTAATGTGAACCTGTTTTCTGCATTAATTTTCTTTATAAAAGCTGAAATAAACATGGAAAGATATCAACTCATACAAACATGAACAAAACCTTGGCTTTTTTTTTTTTAAATAAGTTCTGAGATACATGTGCAGAATATGCAGATTTATTACACAGGTATATGCGTGCCATGGTAGTTTGCTGTACCCATCAACCCATCATCTACATTAGGTATTTCTCCCAACGCTATCCCCCTGCTAGATCCCCACCCCCAATAGGCCCTGGTGTGTGATGGTCCACTCCCTGTGTCCATGTATTCTCATTGTTTAACTCCCACTTATGAGTAAGAACTCATAAGTGGGAGTTCTTAATTACGAGTAAGAACTCATAACTACCACTTATGAGTTCTTACTCACGTGGTGTCTGGTTTTCTGTTCCTGTGTTAATTTGTGAGAATTAAGGTTTCCAGCTTCATCCGTAGTCCTGCATAGGACATGAACATCCTTTTATAAGGCTACATCATATTCCATGGTGTATATGTGCCACATTTTTTTTTTTTTTGAGACAGAGTCTTGCTCTGTCACCCAGGTCGGAGTGCAGTGGCATGATCTCAGCTCACTCAGCTCACTACAACCTCCGCCTCCTGGGTTCGAGTTATTCCCCTGCCTCAGCTTCCTGAGTAGCTGGGACTACAGGTGCATGCCACCATGCCCAGCTAATTTTTGTAGTTTTAGTAGAGACAGGGATTCACCATGTTGTCCAAAATGATGTCAATCTACTGAACTTGTGATCTGCTTGCTTCGGTCTCCCAAAGTCCTGGGGTTACAGGTGTGAGCCACCATGCCCCACCACCACGTTTTCTTTATCCAGTCTATCATTGATGAGCATTTGGGTTGGTTCTAAGATTTTGATATTGTACGTAGTGCTTCAGTAAATATACATGTGCATGTAAAACCTTGGCAAGAAAGTTTGTTCAATTTAGAAGCATTTGGGAGAGGAATCTGTTGCAATAAGGTTAAAAACAAAGAACAGTGACAGCTGAAGTTTGAATATGTTTATACTTTCCTGTTATTATTGCCTGTTGGATTCACAGAGGCACAAAAATGAAAATTAATTCAATTCACTGGAGGATTAACATTCAGTGTTGCTGTGCATATACAGCTGGGTATTTGTGACCTTGGATTCTATGTACTGTTACTTTTAATTACCTTGGAGAGCTTACATTTCCACCTTAAAAATAATAGCACACTGATTAAGCAATAGAAAACTAAGGAGAAAAAGAGGTCGATAATTATTCAACAGCATAGCACACTGTTCTTCCTACACAGGACTTCCCCAATATACACATACCCACCCATGCATGGGCTTGGAGATAGGGAGAAAAGTTCTCTACAGTATTTTCTATCTCGCCAGAATTAATCATACAAGTAATAACTACTGTTTCATACATATTGTGCCTGATTTTTTGTTGTTGTTGTTATTGTTGTTATTGTTATACTTTAAGTTCTGGGGTACATGTGCAGATAGTGCAGGATTGTTACGTGTGTATACACATGCCATAGTGGTTCTCTGCACCCTTTCCCCCATCACCTATATTAAGTATTTCTCCTAATGTCATGCCTTCCCAATCTCCGCACCCCCTGCTATCCCTCCCCTAGCCCCTCATCCCCCAACAGGCTCCAGTGTATGATGTTCCCCTCTCTGTGTCCATGTGTTCTCATTGTTCAGCAGCCACTTATGAGTGAGAACATGCAGTGTTTGGTTTTCTATTCTTGCGTCAGTTTGTTGAGAACGATGGTTTCCAGCTTCATCCATGTCCCTGCAAAAGACATGAACTCATCCTTTTTTATGGCTGCATAGTATTCCATGGTGTATATGTGCCACATTTTCTTTATCCAGTCTATCATTGATGGGCACTTGGGTTGGTTCCAAGTCTTTGCTATTGTAAACAGGGCTGCAATGAACATATGTGTGCATGTGTCTTTATAATTGAGTGTTTTATAATCCTTTGGGTATATACACAGTGATTGGATTGCTGGATCAAACGGTATTTCTATTTCTAGATCCTTGAGGAAAAAGTCAAATTGTCTCTATTTACAGGTGAAATAATTGTATATTTAGAAGACCCCGTTGTCTCAGCCCAAAATCTCCTTAGGATGATAAGCAACTTGAGCAAAGTCTCAGGATACAAAAATAAATGTGCAAAAATCAAAAGCATTCCTATATACCAATAACAGATAGAGAGCCAAATCATGAGTGAACTTCCATTCACAATTGATGCAAAGACAATAAAATAGCCAGGGATATAACTAACGAAGGATGTGAAGGACCTCTTAAAGGAGAACTACAAACCACTGCTCAAGAAAATAACAGAGGACACAAACAGATGGAAAAACATTCCATGCTCATGGTTAGGAAGAATCAATGTTGTGGAACTGGCCATACTGCCCAAAGTAAATTATAGATTAAATGCTATCCCCATGAAGCTACAATTGACCTTCTTCACAGAACTGAAAAAAACACCTTAAATTTCATATGGAACCAAAAGAAAGCCCACATAGCCATGACAATCCTAAGCAAAAAGAACCAGGCTTGAGGCATCATGCTATCTGACTTGAACCTATACTACAAGGCTACAGTAATCAAAACAGCATGTCACTGGTACCAAAACAGATGTAGACCAATGGAATTGAACAAAGGCTTCAGAAGTAATGCCACACATCTACAACCATCTGATCTTTGACAAGTCTGATCTTATATTAATCCTCTTAACTAGCCCATAAGGGGAGGAATGTTAGTATCCCACTGTATAGATGAAGCAACCAAACCTTAGAGAGATTAACTGGCAGACACAGAATTACATTCTGTTTGATTTCAAATATGTACTCTAAGCTGTTGTGTGATGGAAGATGGTCTTTTGTTAAACACCAGTTTCTAAAACTGTTAGTGTTCATGTTTCTATTAAGTTTGAGTCTTCTTTTAAGACCCTCAAGAATGATAGACACTTTACAGGATCTATTGTCCAGTCATCAAATTCTAAATGTTAGAACCAATTAGCTAGGAAGTTTTTAAAAATCCTCATGCCTAGGCCACATCTTATACAGTTTGTACAGTCTTTCCATCATCCCCAAGTGGTGATTCAGTCTCTACCCAAACTCCCCTAGCCTTATCATTGACTGCTGATCAAGTTCTTAGGTCAGTTCCAAATCTGTCACTTTCCACCTTCCATCTGCTGGTGTCTATCTTAGGATTATACAGTTTTTGATAAAAAAAAATCTGTGTTACAATTGGCAATACAATGGAAGTCAGTTTTATAGTACCCTGAGTTTTCTCTTCTCTAGATTAACCTCTTTATGTCTAACGGCCTTCTTATGACATGGTTTTAAATCTTCACATTATCCCAGTAGCTTTCTTCTGACTAGACTAGTTTTTGGTATGGTATCTTGGAAAGAATCTGAATTTTGGAGTCATAATGCCTTTCATTTACACTTAATATCTGCTTTGTGCTTAATAATCTTGTGATCTTCAGCAAACTATTCAATATTCTCAACTTCCCTCCTTCCACAAATAATGCTACCTCTTGTAACTATTAAATGCCATATACAGAATAGTAGTAAGACTTTTAGAAGCTGTGAGCACGGAAAACCGTAGTGTCTTATCACTGCCACTTCCCTCCTCATGTATGTAAGGGGAGAACCAGGTAATAAGAACAAAGGAATACAATTAAGTTATAGTTTCTGTCTTCACTATGTTGATTTTTAAAATTATTAAGCAGCAAGTATACTATTTTTGAAGGACATATGTCCATTTTTGTATCCTTATTTGGCTAGTGTCCAAAAGATATGATTAATCTGCTCCTGAGTGATTTATTACTAACCAGCCTGAATATAGCTGTGCATGGTAGATTTGAGAGTAGAACAGAAATGTATAACTTGAGACAAATTTTCACCTCTTTCCCAAGCTTCAATTTCCTGAATTGTAAGGTGAAGATAATATTTGCCCTGGAGGAATAAAGTGAAATTATAATAAATAATGTATAAAAAGTACGTAAAAGTTATCAAAAAGTAAATACAGTGTGTGGTGAGGAACATGGGCCTGCTACCAAAGTATTTGGGTTCAAATCTTAGCTTATAGGTTGTGACTTTGTAACCTTCTTGGAAGATGAGGATAAAAAATAAATCTACCTGTTAAATTTCTTGTGTTTACAATAATTAATGTTCTTTTTACATTTAGGACCAGATAAGCTCTCAATAAATGTTGGTAACTATCATTATTATTAAGATAATTTTATTAGACATGAAAATGTCTCACCCCTCATAGGTACTCATGGTATATGGTATAATTTTCGTTCCTTTTTAACTGAGTTGCCCATATTGAACATGTTACTGAAATATAGAATAGCGCCTGAAAATACTCATAGATTCTCAATGAATGTATACTGAATTAACAAATCAATACATATAGGCTGATTACAAAGTATAGAAGATGATTATAGCTTTTTAACTTTCCTCAATATAGGTATAGATTCATAGTAAAAACATTTGGATTCCATTCTTACCAAATGAACTATATTCTGATTAAATCTGGAATTTTTAAAAAAATCATGAAGATCTTTAATTATTTTTTATGAGGTTCTAGCCACTCAATGACATTCTTACCATACCTGAATAGAACAATACTGTAAGAGAAAATTTTCAAAAATATGGTATAATGTAACTCAACATTATACAGGATCATAATTGCATTTCCATCTCTGTGATTTAAACATAAGGCTCTTATCATGTGAAAAAAAAGCATATTCAAAAACACGTACTTGCTCAGCTTAACTCAAGTTAGCACAGCCTGACTCACTTTACCTTTAGATTCACTTGCTTAAGTCATTAACACTTAAGCCTTCTCCAAGTTATGTAACCATTCTGAGCCTTAATGTCATCATCTGTAAAATAGGAATGATATTACCTAGCTTATGGGAATTTTCTAAGAAGCAAATAAATGGCATATGTTAACATACAGTGAAACATGCATATATATGACAACTATGTATATGTTTATGGTTTAATTTGCTGCTTGCTCAAGTGTATTCTAAAAAAAAAAGCAATCAACATAGCTATGCCTAATGTTCAGAGATTTTCCTCAGTAAATTTGACTAACCATTCCAGCAGTGACTATTTTAAATGCTAATTTTGCTAGAATATAACAAGTATGAGCATAAAGTGCTTACATTTTCTATTTGGTATGGGTCTGAAGAGGTTAATTTTAATTATGACATTCTGCACTTAAATTTTTGTAACCTACTGCCAAATTTTAAAATTCAAGTTTATTCATTTTGCTTTATCTGCCTACAGAAAGATCTCAAATTATTGATTTTTCTAAATATATATCACTTGAAAGTTACTTTACAAAATGAGCACACATCACAAAATGAGCAAATTCAGAGGATGCTGAGTTCTACAAAATAACTGACCCACATTCTCCTAGCTATTACCCTAGCATATATCTCTGACAGAGTCCTTTTGATATCATAAGGAAAAATTTGCTTCCAGTTTTCTACTTTATATTCCAAGATGATGACATTTGATATATATTGAAATTATTCTAAATATTAGACATCAGGAGATTTCAAAGCCAATATCCATAAAGAGAAAGTAAAAAACTTGAGATAGTGTGGTCTGCAAAGCAACATTTTATGGAAAAATAATAATTTAAGATTGGAAAAAAAATTTTATTGTACTTTAGGTTCTGGGATACATGTGCAGATCATGCAGGATTGTTGCATAAGTACATATATGGCAGGGTGGTTTGCTGCCTCCATCCTCCCATCACCTATATCTTGCTTTTCTCCCCATGTTATCCCTCCCTACCCCCTACAGTCCCTCCCCTAGCCCCTCCCAACAGAAAAAACTAAAACAGATTTATAAGACAAAAACTCATTCAAAAGTGGGTGAAGGATAATGAACAGACACTTTTCTTTTTTTTTTAATTTATTTTATTGCATTTTAGGTTTTAGGGTACATGTGAAGAACATGCAACATTGTTTCATAGGTACACACGTGGCAGTGTGATTTGCTGCCTTCCTCCCCATCACCTATATCTGGCATTTCTCCCTATGCTATCTCTCCCCAACTCCCCACCCCCCACTGACCCTCCCCTATTTCCCCCCAACAGACCCAAGTTTGTAGTGTTCCCCTCCCTGTGTCCATGTGTTTTCATTGTTCAAAAGAAGATATTTATGAGGCCAAGAAACATATGAAAAAATGCTCATCATCACTGGTTTTTAGAGAAATGCAAATCAAAACCACATTGAGATACAGTTTGACGCCAGTGAGAATGTCAATCGTTAAAAAATCTGGAGACAACAGATGCTGAAGAGGATGTGGAGAAATAGGAACACTTCTATATTGTTGGTGACAGTGTAAATTAGTTCAACCATTGTGGAAGACAGTGTGGCAATGACAAGGACCTACAAATAGAAATTCCATTTGACCCAGCAATCCCATTACTGGGTATATATCCAAAGGATTATAAATCATTCTGTTTTGAAGACACATGCACACATATGTTCATTGTGTCACTGTTTATAATAGCAAAGACCTGGAATCGACCCAAATGCCTGTGGATGGTAGACTGGACAAGGAAAATGTGGCACATATACACCATGGAATACTATGCAACCCTGGAAAATATTTTTTTAAATAAATGGATACTGGAAAAATTATCCTACTTCCATATTAAGATCTAAAGATGTAAGTTACATTTTTCTTTGTCATAATACGTGTAAGAAATATAACACATATGTAAAAATCTATGTGGTTTGTTAAAAGGACAACTTGAAGTTTTTTCTAAAATTGTCAATTTCACAACAATATTGCTTATTCACAATAAGATTATGCTTTTATTTTTTAAATGTTGACAAAAGATGGGAAACAGAGAAATAATTATACTACCATGTACCTGAACCATAAATATGTGTACTGCTGATTTTTAACAAACCAGGATGAAAAATTAATCATGAGTGAGGAAGAAACTGTTGTAATTTTTCTAAAGCACATTTATATTGCATGAATGACTGTCTTCCTCAGGAGAGCACAAATTATTTTTTATTAACAAGGAACTGTAAAGAAGTGCCGCCAACTTTGCTTCAGTTTAAATGTTTCCCACAATTTTGTCATTTTAATGGATAATGGGAAATGAATAGTTGCTTGTATAACAAATAAATCATGGTTGCAGTTAGCATTAGGTAGGTAGTTCATAGTCTTTCTCGTTTCTACTATTTTAGATATGGGGTATTTTCTCTATAATAAATGGCTTTGTATTGTTGTTTCCCTAAATTCATTCCAAATTGGCTTGTTATTTAATAGATAGAGCATTTTTGGAAAATAATTATCCAACTCTTCTCTGATGCTTAAAGCTTCCTTTATATTTCCTTTTCAAATGCATAATTCTGGATTTTTTTCCCATGAAATACTCTTTAACACTACAATTGTGAGAACTATATTTTATAAAGCGTAATGAATTTTTAAAATTTTATATCGCCACTGTTATATATGGAGAACATTGAAAATACTTTTTAAGTTTAAGGCATTCCACAAAAGTACTAACCAAGTCTAACCTTGCTTAGCTACTGAGATAGAGGAGATCAGGTGCATTCAGGGTAGTACGGCTATAGAGTTAAAAGATTTCTTAACTCATTTAATCTCTGTCCTCATGATTGTGGTTGGTGAAAGAAAAATATGATTATAAGTAGGAGGGTAAATCCATGATAAATAAGGAATTTTTTTGAAATATAAAGATATTAAAATATTTATCAGATTATATATATGACTAATCAATATATTTCAAATATTATTTTTCTATATTTGTTTTTCTTTCTGTTTTTTGGCTAAAATGACTTAAGGCACAATTTGCATTCATTGTATATAAATATTTTTTCTTTATATTGATCTTACTATAGAAAGAAATATCTGAAGTAACTCAATTACATTTCCTTAGAGATCTCACTAGAATTTTCAATAGTCAATGACTTCAACTTTTAGTCTATGAGAGAAACTATAGACTAATTTCACTTACCAAATACTAAAATTTCATAACATATTTAAAATCATTAATTAATTGTGATTAATTTAGAAATGTTTTGATAAACAACTTAAAAATTAATCTACTGAATAAAGTATGATTTATATAAACTATTGTATACTAATATATACAGAAGCCCCATTAAGCTACTGAAATCAGAGTGTAAGCTACAGTGAATTAGGTGAATTTTCCAGATAACTGGAGATTATCATATGAATATCAGAAAATTAATTTTTGATAACATATGTTTTTGTCAAACCTAGGCCTATATTAAAAATAATAAGTTTGAACAAAGTAACATTCATTTGATCATTCATTATGGCAGAACTCCAATTAACTTTCTCACTAGATTAATTCAAATGCCAGATGTACTCTGTAGAACCATGATGCTGAAGGTGATAGGTACCACGTCCATTGGTCTGTTAACTTCTGTTCCATGAATTGTTTCCTTTATTTTTTTATTGTATTTTTAATGGTTATTTTAAATTTTATTGTTATTAAGTGAACTAGGTAAACAGATAAAATAAGCAAGTGAAAAGAATGAGCAAAACTAAGTTGAATACTTTAGGAAGTATTTAAAACACTGAAAGATTTGGGGAAAATGAGTAAATATATAAAAACTGTATTCGTCCATTTTCACGCTGCTGATAAAGACATACCCAAGACTGGGAAGAAAAATAGGTTTAAGGGATTCACAGTTCCACATGGCTGGAAGGCCTCACAATCATTGTGGAAGGTGAAAGGCACTTCTTACATGGCAGCAGCAAGAGAGAAAGAGACAGAAGAGAAAGCAGAAACCCCTTGTAAAACCATGAGATCTTGTGAGATTTGTTCACTACCATGAGAACAGTATGGGGGAAACTGACCTTATGATTCAATTATCTCCCACCTCCCTTCCACAACATGTGGGAATTATGGGAACTACAATTCAAGATGAGATTTGGGTGGGGAACAGAGCCAAACCGTAAGATCGTTTTGCAAGGAATTTTAAGGTTTAAGACCACTTTAACTTAAGCTGAAACTTGAGGAAGATGCTTTCTGTGTGACAAAGAAAGAGGAAGGAGACAGGAAGAAGATGCTAACTCAAAGAAAAGGGTTTCGTACCATGTTAAAATATGGATGCCTGAATCGACTTCCTCTTATTTTAAGTTAAAATGCTTAACATATGGAAATATATTTTCAAAATTATTTCAGGTTTTACAGATTTTTCTCTCATAGCTGTCTGATCCTTATCTTCCAAACAAGCGGGCACTGATTTAATGTATTTTATTATATATTCTGGCCTAAGGAAGGCTATATTCTTTGGCTATGGAATATTTGGTAATATTATTCTTACTACATTTGGACCATCTCATTTTCAGGTTCACATTTTTCTCATGTTCCTGAATATTTTGCATGCTGCATTCCAGATAATTGGAAAATTGCTGTACCTTCAATATAAAACTTATTCAAATATAGTTGAGATTTAACTAGTCAAGACAAAAACTTGGCAGAATTATCTCCTTCCTTCCTGCATCCCACATTCCGTTTTTTCCATTTTCTATTTAACAACCAGTCTGAATGTAATTTGGAAAAGTGATAGTTAAAGAGTAGGTAAAGTCAGACTTGTAGCACACGTGTAGATCCATCAAATCTTTAATTTTGCCATTTTTGGAGAATTATGGATGGATATTTGTATATGCCAGCTATGTGTTTTAAAATGATTAAATTCATATCTTAGTTCTTTGTTTTTTTATTAGTTTTTTGGGGGGGATCTTTTCTCTGTCCCTTTTCTCTTATCATAATCATAATTTATCATAATTGGTATATCTGCATCAAATAGGAAAAAAATAATTTTAAAGAAAATGTTTCTCTCTGCCTTTACAGAAAAAGAGAAAACTCAATAGACATTGCTTAGCATTAACTTATTTTCCCTGCTTCTGTAGTGTGGAGTACTGACATTGAAAAGATTTTAATTTCTATTGATAATAAATGAATGCACAGCCAAAGAAGAGAACTCAAAAATAATTAGAGGCATGCATGTCAAGTCTTTCAGGCCCTCATATTAATCCACGGCACATGCTGCTTCTTATTGTTGCAAATGTCAACCTTCTTTTAGATAAGTGTCTTTTGGGAAATGATTTACTCCATTTCAAAGGGATATAATAAAAGTAAAGGGCTTAGGGCAATATTTAAGCAATGAAAGAAACACAGGACATTTATGACTAGCTGGGAGGATCTGATTGCCTTTGGTTGTGCCTTGGGAAATTCCCAGGACACACAGTAATTTGTGATTACTATTATAAGTTAAAATGATATAAAGCATGCAGAGGAATTCGTGTTTCGTTATGGGTGATACTGCATTTCATATTCTCAGCATACCACTAGAGTTCATATCTACCTCTGTGTTTCTCACTGAAGTACTAGCAGGAGATGTATTATTGAAAATTGCCAGAGAATAACTTTCAAGAGGATCAATTTAAGAAAATAAAAAGAATGCAAAGCTAATATCTCAGAAAACATATGTTTTCATATACCTCAATTAAATGTTTCTCATTAAACTAGCAACATTTTGAAATTAATGATATCAAAATTTGTATTGAGAATGTTTGTTGAAATATGTATGGTGAATTTCTACTATGTATATAACTATGGCGAATAACATTAGCAGTAAGTTACAAAGAAGGGTATACATTTAATTTTATCAGTGCATTTCACAATGGTTATTTCCTTAAAAGACATAGAAATGTTTAGATCTGGCAGCATTATTAAGGGATATGGGGATGTAATTTATTACCCTTATAGGTTTTCACTTCTGAGTTTCTACCAGGCTGTTGAGAATATAAAGGAAATTATCTAACAAATCCCTGTTTTTTTTCTTTATTCTTTTCATTTCTTTCCTTTTTTATGTTAATAGATCTAACACCAAATTTTAATCACTTTATGGTCTCAGTTTTCACTGCGCTACCTTCAAATTTAAAACATAACTAAAGAATTATTTTTGAAATGAAGTCTGAAATGCTAACAATCAATTTCAGCCTGATTATCACTATTTTTGGTCATACAAAGATAACAAACTGGGTAAAAAATTGCCTATTTGAAGGAACTGCGGCCTTGCAAATTCTGTACACTATCTGGTTTGATTAATGAGCAAGTGACTTTATTACTGTATGTCAACAAAAGTGACAGATTGAAGGCATGCCTTGGGCAGGTCTGTGCTCCACAAGGGATTTTAAGAGAGCCAATACTTTAGTATGTTTAATTTGGATGCCTTAATTAAGGGTTAAAATAAGCACAAAACTAGTAGTCACTTGTTGCATAGTTTAGGCACCTAAAACACACACATCTGAATACTTTCCAATCTCAGGGAATTGCCAAGCATTTCACAGACTACATGTTTCCTGAATTGTTAACCTGTGTCTCCAGATTAACCCTTGAAGATAGTTCTGGTTGCTACATAAAAGCTTGAAGCACGATTCGTATAAGCTTAAATATAAATTCCACCAAAAACCATGAAAGAATATAAAAATACTGATATCTTTATCAGAAATATCTTGCCATTACTTAAAATTATGTCATTCTATGACATTTAAAATGTTTATATTAACTAAATCCTACTATTTCCACATGTATATGCCCTGATGGGACCAAGGTCAAATTTTTGTTTTACTTGTGAATGATCATTTCAGAAGTTGAGCATTCTTCTGTAAATGCTGCTCTTACACAACTCAGCTATTTTCTTGAACTACTGCTTCTTAAACTATTTTAATATAAAGAGAACTTTAACTTTCTGAGAGTGAAAGATGATAACAAAACTCTTTTTTTAAAATTATTATTACACTTTAAGTTCTGGGGTTTGTTACATAGGTATACACATGCCATGGTGGTTTGTTGCCTCTATCTCCCATCACCTACATTAGGTATTTCTCCTAATGTTATCCCTCCCCAATCTCCCCACCCCCTGCTATCCCTCCCGTAGCCCTCCATCCCCCAACAGGCCCAGTATGTGATGTTCCCCTCTCTGTGTCCATGTGTTCTTGGTGTTCAACAGCTACTTATGAGTGAGAACATGCAGCGTTTGGTTTTCTGTTCTTGTGTCAGTTTGCTGAGAATGATGGTTTCAAGCTTCATCCATGTCCCTGCAAAGAACATGAACTCATCCATTTTTATGGCTGCACAGTATTCCATGGTGTATATGCGCCACATTTTCTTTATCCAGTCTATCATTGATGGACATTTGGGTTGGTTCCAAGTCTTTGCTATTGTACACAGTGCTGTAATGAGCATATGTGTGCCTGAGTCTCTATAATAGAATGACTTATAATCCTTTGGGTATATACCCAGTAATGGGATTGCTAGATCAAATGGTATTTCTAGTTCTATATCCTTGAGGAATCACTACATTATCTTCCACCATGGTTGAACTAATTTACACTCCCACCAACAGTGTAAAAGTGTTCCTATTTCTCCACATCCTCTTCAGCATCTGTTGTCTCCAGATTTTTTAATGATCACCATTCTAACTGGTATGAGATGGTATCTCAATGTGGCTTTGATTTGTATTTCTCTAATGACCAGTGATGATGAGCATTTTTTCATTGGTTTGTTGGCCGCATATGTGTCTTCTTTTGAAAAGTGTCTATTAATGTCCTTTGCCCACTGTTTGATAGGGTTATTTGATTTTTTCTTGTAAATTTGTTTTAGTTCTTTGTAGATTCTGGGTATTAGCCGTTTGGCAGATGGGTAGCTTGCAAAATTTTTTTCCCATTATGTTGGTTGCCAGTTCACTCTAATAGATTGTTTCTGTTGCTGTGCAGAAGCTCTGGAGTGTAGTTAGATCCCATTTGTCTATTTTGGCTTTTGTTGCCATTGCTTTTGGTGTTTTAGTCATGAAGTCCTTGCCTATGCCTATATCCTAATGGTATTGCCTTTGTTTTCTTCTAGGGTTTTTATGGTGTTAGATCTTATGTTTAAATCTTTAATCCATCTGTAGTTAATTTTTGTATAAGGTGTAAGGAATGAGTCCAGTTTCAGCTTTCTGCACATAGCTAGTCAGTTATCCCAACACCATTTATTAATCAGGGAATCCTTTCCCCATTGCTTGTTTTTGTCAGGCTTGTCAAAGATCAGATGGTGGTAGATGCGTGGAGGCCTCTGTTCTGTTCTGTTGGTCTATATCTCTGTTTTAGTACCAGTACCATGCTGTTTTGATTACTGTAGCCTTGTAGTATAGTTTGAAGTCAGGTAGCATGATGCTTCCAGCTTTGTTCCTTTTGCTTAGGATTGTCTTGGCTATGCGGGCTCTCTTTTGGTTCCATATGAAGTTTAAGGTGATTTTTTCCAGTTCTGTGAAGAAGGTAAATGATAGTTTGATGGGATTAGCATTGAATCTATAAATTACTTTGGGCAGTTTGGCCATTTTCATGATGTTGATTCTTCCTAACCATGAGCATGGAATGTTTTTTCATCTGTTTGTTTCTTCTATTATTTCCTTGAGCAGTGGTTCATAGTTATCTTTAAAGAGGTCCTTCATGTCCCTTGTTAGTTGTATTCCTAGGTATTTTATTCTCTTTGTAGCAATTGTAAATGGGAGTTCACTCATGATTTGGCTCTCTGTTTGTCTGTTATTGCTATATAGGAATGTTTGTGATTTTTGTGTGTTGATTTAATATCCTGAAACTTTGCTGAAGTTGCTTATCATCTTAAGGAGACTTTGGGCTCAGATAATGGGGTCTTCTAAATACGCAATCATGATTCCTGCAAATGGAGTAGTCATTGAGGAGCATGCTGTTCAGTTTCCATGCAGTTGTGGGGTTTTGAGTGAATTTCTTAATCCTGTGTTATAATTCAATTGCACTCTTGTCTGAGAGACTGGTTGTTATGATTTCTATTCTTTTGCATTTGCTGAGGAGTGATTTACTTACAATTATGTGGTCAGTTTTAGAGTAAGTGCGATGTGGTGCTGAGAAGAATGCATATTCTTCGGATTTGGGGTGGAGAGTTCTCTAGATGTTAGGTCCACTTGGTTCAGATCTGAGTTCAAGTCCTGGATATCCTTGTTAATTTTTTGTCTCGTTCGTCTGTCTAATATTGACAGTGGAGTATTAAAGTCTCCCACTATTATTGTGTGGGAGTTTAAGTCTCTTTGTAGGTCATGAAGAACTTGCCTTATGTATCTGGGTACTCCTGTGTTGGATGCATATATGTTTAGAATAGATAGCTCTTCTTGTTGTATTGATCTCTTTATTATTATATAATGCTCTTCTTTGTCTCTTTTGACCTTTGTTGGTTTAAAGTCTGTATTATCCAAGACTAGGATTGCAACCCCTGTTTTTTGTTTTTGTTGTTGTTTGTTTTTTTCTCTCTATTTGCTTGGTAAATCTTCCTCCATCCCTTTATTTTGAGTCTATGTGTATCTTTGCACATGAGATGGGCTTCCTGGATACAGCACAATGATGGATTTTGACTTTTTATCCAATTTGCCAGTCTGTGTCTTTTGACTGGGTCATTTAGGTCATTTACATTTAAAGTTAACATTGTTATGTATGAATTTGATCCTGCCATTTTGATACTAGCTGGTTTACCTGTTGGTTGACACAGTTTCTTCAGTGTGTTGATGGCCTTGACCATTTGGTATGTTTTTGCAGCGGCTGGTACTGGTTGTTTCTTTCCATGTTTAGCGCTTATTTCAGGAGCTCTTGTAAGGCAGGCCTGGTTATGATGAAATCTCTTAGCAATTGCTTGTCCATGAAGGATTTTATTTCTTTCACTTATAAAGCTTAGTTTGGCTGGATATCAAATTCTAGGTTGAAAGTTTTTACTTTAAGGATGTTGAATACTGTTACCCCTCTCTTCTGGCTTATAGGGTTTCTGCCGAGAGATCCACTGTTAAGTCTGATGAGCTCCCCTGTTGTGGGTTACCTGACCTTTCTCTCTGGCTGCCCTTAGCATTTTTTCCTTCATTTCAACCGTGGTTAATCTGATGTTTATGTGCCTTGAGGTGCTCTTCTTGAGGAGTATCTTTGTGGTGTTGTCTATATTTCTTGGATTTGAATGTTGGCCTGCCTTGCTAGGTTGGGGAAGTTCTCCTGTATAATATCCTGAAGAGTATTTTCCAGCTTGGATTCATTCTCCCCCTCACATTCATGTACACTGATCAAATGTAGATTAGGTCTTTTCACATGATCCCATATTTCTTGGAGACTTTGTTCATGTCTTTTCACTATTTTTTCTATAGTCTTACCTTCTCATTTTATTTCATTGAGTTAATCTTCAATCTCTGATACCCTTTCTTCTGCTTGATCGATTTGGTTATTGAAACTTGTGTATGCTCCATGAAGTTCTCATGTGGTGTTTTTCAGCTCCATCAAATCTTTTATGTTCTTCTCTAAGCTGGTTATTCTAGTTAGTATTTTGTCTAATCTTTTTTCAAGGTTCTCAGTTTCTTTGCATTGGGTTAGAACCAGTTCCTTTAGCTCACAGAAATTTGTCATTACCCGCCTTCTGAGGCCTACTTCCACCAAGATGGCTGAATAGGAGCAGCTCCGGAATGCAGTTCCCAGCGAGAGTGACACAGCAGGCAAGTAATCTCTGCATCTCTAACCAAGGTACCAGGTTCATCTCAATGGGACTGGTTGGACAATAGGTGTTGCCCAGGGAGGACAAACTGAGGCAGGGTGGGGCGCTGCCTCACCCGGGAAGTTTAGTGTGCAGGAGAACCCCCCCTCTTACCCAGTGGAGGCCATCAGGGACTTTTCCAGCCACTCTGGCCCTCTGGTCCAGATACTGCACTCTCCCAGGGTCTTTATAGCCCACAAAACAGGAGATTCCTGCTGGGTGGCAATCACATGGGTTTCCAGCACAAATCTGGGTGGCCATTTTAGTTGGTACCTGGAACACCTGTGAAACAGAGCAGCCCATTGCCCTGAAAAAAGGGAGCTGAAGGCAGGGAGCGAAGTGATTGGGCTTGGCAGTTGCCGCCCCCAAAAAGACCAGCAAACTGAAACCCACTGGTTGGGATTTTTGCAGCCAGCACAGCAGTTTGAGCTTGACCCAGGATGGTGGAGCTCAGTGTTGGGAAGGGCATCTGCCATTACCAAGGCATTTCTAACCTTACCTGTGTAAACAAAAGTGCAAGGAAGTTTACACAGCAGCTGAGGGGAGCTCATGGCAACTTAGCAATGCCTCTGCAGATTGTGACTAGACTCCCTCCTTGCTGGGCAGGGCATCTCTGAAAAAAGGCAGCAGCCCATCAGGGACTTTTTAAATAAAGCCCCAACTTCCTGAGAAAGAGTACCAGGGAAAAGGGGTGGTTGTGAGTTTTGCTGCAGCAGACTTAAATATCCCTGCCCAGCAGCTCTGAAGGGAGCAGTGAGGCTCGCAGCACAGCACCTAAGCTCTGATAAGGGACAGACTGCCTCCGCAAGTAGCTCCCTGACCCCCATATATCCAGAGATACCTCATACAGGAGAGCTCTGGCTGACATCTGGTGGCTACCTTTCTGGGGCAAAACTACCAGAGGAAGGAACCGGCAGCAATCCTAGCTGTTCTGCAGCCCCTGCAGGTGATTCCCAGGCAAGAAGGGTCTGGAGTGGACCAACAGCAGTCCTGCAGCAGAGAGACCTGACGGTTAGAAGGAAAATTAAACAAACAGAAAGAAATAGCTTCAACATCAATAGAAAGGACGTCCACTCAGAGATCCTATCCAGAAGTCACCAACTTCAAAGACCAAAGGTAGATAAGTCCATGAAGATAGGAAAAAAACAGTGCAAAAATGCTGATACCACTGAAAACCAGAATGCTTCTCCTCCTCCAAGGGATTACAACTCCTCACCAGCAAGATAACAAAGCTGGATGGAGAATGAGTTTGACAAATTGACAAAACTCTTGTTTAAAAAAAAACCCTTTTAAATTTTAATTGTGTACTTCTTAAATAATATTGCAGCTCTTTAGTCACATTATCTGCAATTCTGGGATTCTAAACACAAATAAGCAAACAAAATCCCCTGAGAAGTGAAAGTTATTTTATGAATTACATGGTAACAAAATCTTACCTGATTGGAATTGAAAAGAAGCTATTTACAATTTTTAAAAATCAAAGTGTGGTTATACTTTTGTTGCAGAGATAATAATGTCTTTGATTACACCAGCTCTAGACATAGGTAAGGGTGTTATTTTGTAAATTCTGAATAATTCTGAATTCTGAAAATCACTTGGCTTCAGGCTTTTGGATAAAGGGTTACTTAAGAATTTTCTTATATTTATATTTCAATTCCATGTCTAGCACTGTTTTGCTTTTTGATCTGTGTGTCCAGTGACAGGGAATAAGTGCTGAATTCTTATTTAATTATAGTTTAGGTATTATTTTAACATTTTTCCCAGGTAAAAATAGTGTTGACTCTTACCCTAACAAGATGGTATATTATTCTTTTCTATAACTGTGTTTTGAGCTACGCCTACAATCTGTCTTTAGTAACTGTTTCCAGAGGAGTAGGAAATTATTAATGATGTTCATCACATGTTTTTTTATTCTTTTAAAGGCATTTTTTTTTGCCTTTCTTTTATGGATTTGTTTTTTACATTCATTCTCTGTGACAGACTCATGGGCTTATTACGGGTCTAATTTACAGTGAAGATTTTTTATAACAGAAATCACCATACTCATAATTCACAAAGCAGCCTCTAATTGTCTCTGTCCTCATACTTATCCTGATTATGGAGACTCAGAATCTGTTGGACAAGCCTCTTGGAATGCGAATGCCAAAGGAATTCAGTTCTATGCTGTCAGTGCCACTTTCTAGCTTTGTAGCCATGCAAATTTATTTTGCTACTTCTCCCTCTTTTTCATTTGTGGTAATGAAAGGCTGTTATATATGATGGAGATACTACATGCTTCAGATAACTTTGTCATTCCTAATATAATAAAGCATTTGAAATAAGTACATGGTTTGCTATGAAACACTGAAAAAAACTAGTTAAATAAATGTAATGATATCCATGAACTAGAGGTTGTGTGTGGGGGAAAAAAAGCCCAGAAGTTCAGTGGTTCTCTACTAGATTTATTAAACTCCTGTGATTAAACTGAACACTAACTTATTCTTTACCATGTCTTGGGTGAATAAGTCCTATATCTGGATTTGGATATATTAATATATTATTAGTTGTTTTAATTCATTGTCTTAAGGGCTAGATGAATTTTTAAAATCAGTATTCTAGAAAGAAAACAGTAGGAGGAAAATTATGTGGCTAAACCGAAGAATCTAGGCTTTGTCATCATATCTCCTTGAATATTTTCTTTTAACTGGGCATAAGTTACTTATGCTAAGCAGTTTTCTATAGCACAGTACTTTTTTTTTCCCATATGTTATTGGGGAACAGGTGCTGTTTGGTCATAAGAGTAAATTCTTCAGTGGTGATTTTGTGAGATTTTGGTGCATTCGTCACCCAAGCAGTTTACACTGCACCCGATTTGTAGTCTTTTATCCCTCATCCCCTTCCCACCCTTTTCTCCTGAGACTGTAAAGTCCATTGTGTCATTCTTATGCCTTTGCTTCCTCATAGCTTAGAGGAAGAAAATACAATGTTTGGTTTTCCATTCCTGAGTTTCTTCACTTAGAATAATAGTCTCTAGTCTCATCTAAGTCGCCGCAAATGCCATTTATTAATTCCTTTTTATGGCTGAATAATATTCCATCATATATATATAATATATACGTGGATATATATATATAATATATATATACGTGGATATATATATAAAATATATACGTCGAGATATATATATATATATATATATATATATAATATATATGTGGATATATATATATATATATATATATGACCACAGTCTCCTTTTTTATGTTTGTTTTTTTTGTTTTTTGAGATGAAGTTTCGCTCTTGTTGTCCAGGCTTGAGTCAGTGGAATGATCTTGGCTAAGTGCTACCTCCACCTCCAGGGTTCAAGTGATTCTTCTGCCTCATCTTCCCAAGTAGCTGGGATTACAGGCAGGCACCACCATGCCTGGCTAATTTTGTATTTTTAGTAGAGATGAGGTTTCACCATATTTGCCAGGCTGGTCTTGAACTACTGATACCACAGTTTCTTTATCCACTCATTGATTGACTGGCAGTTGAGTAGGTTTGGCATTTTTGCAATTGCATATTGTGCTGCTATAAACATGTGTGTGCAAGTATCTTTTTCGTATAATGACTTCTTTTTCCTCTGGTTAGATACACAGTAGTGGTATTGCTGGATCAAATGGTACTTCTACTTTTAGTACTTTAAGGAATCTCCATACTGTTTTCCACAGTGGTCGTACTAGTTTACATTCCCACCATCAGTGTAGAAATGTTCCCTGTTCACGGCATGCACACCAACATCTATTATGTTTTGATTTTTTGATTATGGCCATTCTTACAAGAGTAAGGTGGTGTCCCATTGTGGTTTTGATTTTCATTTCTATGATCATTACTGATGAGCATTTTTTCATATGTTTATTGGACATTTGCATATCTTCTTTTAAGAATTGTCTATTCATGTCCTTAGCCCACTTTTTGATATATTTTTTTTTGCTAATACATTTGAGTTTGTTGTAGATTATAGATATTTGTCCTTTGTCAGATACATAGATTGTGTGGGTTTTATGTTTACTCTGCTGACAGTCCCTTTTGCCATGCAAAATCTCTTTAGTTTAATTAAGTCCCAAGTATTTATTTTTATTGCATTTGATTTTGGGTCTTCGTCATGAACTCTTTGACTAAGCCAATGTCTAGAAGGGTTTTTCCAATGTTATTTTCTAGAATTTTAATAGTTTCAGGTCTTAGATTTAAGTTTTTGATCCATTTTGAGTTGATTTTTGAATAAGATGAGAGATGAAGCTTCAGTTTTATTCTCCTACGTGTGGCTTGCCAATTATCCCAGCACCATTTATTGAATAGGGTGTGTTTTGCCCACTTTATATTTTTGTTTGCTTTGTCAAACATTGGTTGGCTGTAAGTATTTAGGTTTATTTCTGGGTTCTCTATTCTGTTCCCTTGGTCTATGTGCCTATTTTTATACCAGTACCATGTTATTTTGGTGACTATGGCCTTATAGTATAGTTTGAAATCAGGTAATGTGATTCTTCCAGATTTGTTCTTTTTGCGAAGACTTGCTGTGGCTATGCAGGTTCTTTATTTGGTTCCATATGAAATTTAGGATTTTTTTTTCTAATTCTGTGAAGAATGATTCTGGTATTTTTATGGGAATTGCATTGAATTTGTAGATTGCTTTTGACAGTATGGTCATTTTCACAATATTTTGATTCTATCCATCCATGAGCATGGGTTGTGTTTCCATTTGTTTGTTCACATATGATTTTTTTTAGCAGTGTTTTGTAGAGGTCTTTTGATTCCTTGGTTAGGTATAATCCTAAGTGGTTTTTTGTTTGTTTGTCTGTTTGTTTTTGCAGCTATTCTAAAAGTGGTTGAGTTCTTGATTTGATTCTCGGCTTAGTTGCTATTGGTGTATACAAGAGCTATTGACTTGCCTACGTTAATTTTGTATCCAGAAACGTTGCTAAATTCTTTCATCAGTTCTAGGAGCTTTCCAGAGGTATCTTTAGGGTTTTCTAGGTAAACAATCATATCATCAACTGACAGCAACAGTTTAACATCCCCTTTACTGATTTGGATGCCCTTTATTTCTTTTTCTTGTATGATTTCTCTGGCTAGAACTTCTAGTACTATATTGAAGAGGAATAGTGAGAGTAGGCATTCTTTTCTTGTTCCAGTTCTCAGAGGGAATGCTTCCTCAAATTTTTCTCATTCAGTATTATGTTAGCTGTGTGTTTGTCATAGATGGCTTTTATTACATTGAGGTATGTCCCTGTATGCCAATTTTGCTGAGAGTTTTAATCATAAAGAGATGCTGGATTTTGTTGTATGCTTTGTCTGCATCTATTGAGATGATCGTTTGATTTTTATTTTTGATTCTGTTTCTGTGGTGTATCACCAAAGCACAGTACTTTTAAAAGCAATAAGCTTCTTATGATAATAATTGGTTATTATTGTCACCCCAACACAATTATTACTTGAAAAAAATAAAAAAATGGGCAACAAGTAGTTGAAAAAATGCTCAACATCACGAATCATCAGGGAAATGTTATGTTATGTTAACTCTCCTTTATTTTTAACTGATCCACATATACACAAATAAAATATAAAATAAAATTTGTAAAGTCTGGGTTCAAAAAATGAGCACTTTGGAAATACACTAGCTTAGATTTAGCATTATATTAAAAAATAAATTTGGCTATTATTTTGTCTTCATGCTGACATGTGATGACTCTTTAATTTTATTTTTTATTGATACATATACTCTTTTTACATATAAATGGGGCACATGTGGTATTTTATTACATGCATAGAATGCGTAATGGTCAAGTCAGAGCATTTAGAGTTTCCTTTGCCTTAAGTGTTTATCTTTTTCATGTGTCAGGACATTTCAAGCCCTTTCTTTCGGCTGTTTTAAAACACACACAACACTGTTATTAACTATAATCACCGTACTCTGCTATTGAACATTAGAGCTTATTTCTTCTTTTTAACTGTATGTTTGTACCCATTAACTATCCTCTCTTCATCACACTACCCAGCCACCCATTCTTCCCAGGCCCTAGTATTTATCATTCTACTCTCTACCTCTATGAGATTAGTATTTTTAGCTCCCATATGAGTGAGAATACGCACTGTTTATTTTTATGTGCCTGGCTTATTTCACCTAAAATAATGACCTGAAGTTCATCCATGTTGCTGCAAATGACATGAGTTATTGTTTTTTATGGCCATTTTTATGGAATATTTATAATATTCCCTTGTGTATATATACCACATTTCCTTATTCGTTCTAAAATTAATGGACACAGGTTCAGTTTGTATCCTTGCTATTGTGAATAATGCTGCAATAAACATATGGGTGCAAGTATCTTTTTGAAGTACTGATTTATTTTCCTCTCTACAAGTGCCCTGTAGGGGATTTCTGTATTATATGGTAGTTCTATTTATAGTAAGGAATCTTCTTACTGTTTTCCATGGTGCATGTATTAATTTACATTGCCACCAACAATGTATAGGAGTTTCCTTTTCTTTGCATCCTTCCCAAAATCTGTTTGTTATTATTTTTTGTCTTTTTAATAATAGCTATTCTAACTGGGTTAAGATGATATTTCAGTGTGGTTTTAATTTGCATTTTTCTGATGATTTGTAATGTTGAGCATTTTTTTTAGCTACCTCTTGGCCTTTTTATTCTTTTGACAAATATATATTCGATGATTTGTCCACTTTTTAATGGGTTTATTTAGTTTTTTTAACTGTTAAATTGTTTAGATTCCTTGTGTATTCTGCGTTTTAGTTTCTTGTTGGATGAATAGTTTACAAGTATTTTCTCTCACTCTATAGTGAGAACACTAGTTATTTCTTTCTCTTACCTGCTTGTTCTGGCTAAGTCTGCCAGTACTGTGTTGAGTAGGAGTGATGAAAGTGGACATCCTTGTTTTGTTCCAGTTATTAGAGGAAAGATTTTCCAGTTTTTCCCAGGCTGTCCAATGTTAGCTTTAGGTTTGTCATATATGGCATTTATTATCTAAAGGCATGTTCCTTTTATGCCTGTAAGTCTGTTTATTGAGAGTTTTTATCATGGAGTGATGTTGAATTTTTTCAAATGCTTTTTTTAACATCTATTCAGGTGATCATATGGTTTCTATTCATATTGTTGATGTGATACATGACATTTATTGATTTGCATGGGTTGAACTATTCTTGCAACTTCAGATAAATGTCACTCGATCATGGTGTATTATATTTTTGATGTACTTTTAGATTTGATATGCTAGCATTTTGTTGAAGATGTTTGTATCTGTATATCAGATATATTAGAGTGTAGTTTTCTTGTTGCATCTTTGTCTGCGTTTGGTATCACAGTAATACTGACCTCCTAGAATCAGTTAGGGAGAATTCCCTTCTTTTAAATATTTTTGAATAGTTTGAGGAGAATTGATATATGTCCTTAGAAGTTTTGGTACATTTCACCAGAGAAGCTATTTGATTCGGGATTTTTTTTTTTTTTTTCCCTTGGGAGAATTTTCATTACTGATTCAATCTTATTATTTGTTACTTCTCTGTTTAGGTTTTCTACTTCTGTATCAGTCTTGGTAGGTTGTATGCATCCTGGTATTCTTCTTGTTCCAATTTGTTAGTATATAGTTGTCCATAAAAATCTCTGATTACCTTTTGTGCTATCATGGTTTCAGTTTTGTCCTTTTTTGTTTGTTTCTGATTTTACTTGGGATTTTCTGTTTTTCTTGGTTACTCAAGCTAGTGGTTTATTTACTTATCTTTTAAAAACAATTTATTGTTTCACTGATTTCATATATATATGAGTCTCAATTTTGTTTAGTTCTGCTCTGATTTTTATTTCCTTTCTTCTACTAATTTTGAGTTTGGTTTATTCTTGGTTTTCTAATTTTTTGAGGTGCATCATTAGATAGTTTCTTAGAAATCTTTTTATTTTTTTGATCTAGGGCTTTGTTGTTATAAACTTGCATTTTTGCATTGCTTTTGCTGTATTCCATAGGTTTTGGTATGTTGTGTCTTGCTTTTCATCTTTTCAAGTAACTACTTTCTTGCTTTCTCAATTGCTTCCTTGACATGATGGCTATTTAGGAGCATCTTGTTTATTTATATGTATTTGTACAGCTTCCAAAGTTCTTATTGTTACTGATTGCTATTTTTATTCTATTATGGCCCGAGAGGATACTTGATATGTTTTAATTTTTAAAAATTTGTTGAGGTTTGTTTTGTGTCCTAACATAGGGCATGGAGAATGTTCTGTATGTTTATCAGAAGAATGTGTATTCTGCTGTTTTCAGATAAAATAATCTGTAAATGTCTTCTAGGTACATTTGGTGTCAAATGCAGTTTAAATCCAATGTTTCTTTGTTGATTTTCTGTGTTGATGATTGGTCTAATGCTCACAGTAGGGTGTTGAAGTCCTTAACTATTATTGTATTGAAATCTGTTCTTCCTTTTACATCTGATAATATTTGCTTTATATATCTGGTGCTCTTCTATTGGGTGCATATATGTTTGGAATTGTAATATCCTTTCACATAATTGATCCTTTAATTATTATATAATGAGCTTTTTGGTCTTGACTAAAAAGTCTATTTTACCTGAAGTAAGTATAGCTACTCCTGCTCATTTTGGTTTCTGTTTGCATGGGATATCTTTTTCCATCTCTCTGTTTTCCGTTTGTGTATTTATAGATGCGGTGAGTTTCTCACAGGCATTGTATAGTTGGTTCATGTTTGTTTTTTGTCTTGTTTTGTTTTTTGATTTTAGTCAGTCTATATATTTTAAGTGGAAAGTTTAATCGCTTTACCTTCAAGGTTAATATAGATGTGTGAGGTTTTCTTTCACCCCCCTGTCATTTTGTTAATTAGTTTTTCATTGTTTCTGTATCCTTATTTCTTTCTCCTCCTTATTGTTTATCATTCTTGCTGCATGGTTTTCTGTGGTGGTGATATCTGAGTCCTTTTTTTTCTCATTTGTATGTGTACTGTACCACTGTGTTTTATATTCTGTGTGCTTTCCTGGTGCTAGATATTATATTTTTCATTCCCACATGTAGAGCTCCCTTAAGCATTTATTGTAGGATCGGTCTAGTGGTGACAGATTTCCTCAGCTTTTGCTTACCTGGGAAAGACTATTTCTTCTTCATTCATGCAGGATAAATTTGCTGTACAGGATGTCCTTGGATGCCAGGTTTATTTTTTTTTTTTCTTTCAGCACTGAATATATCATCTCATGCTCTCCTGGCCTGTGAGGTTTCTGATAAGAAATCTGCTGTTAGTCTGATGGGATTGACTTAGAAGTGAGTGGATGCTTTTCTGTTGCTGTTTTTAAAAATCTTTTTGTCATTATAGCTTTACTATAAGGTCTTGGGAATATCTTTTAGAATTGTTTCTCTTTGGAAATCTCTGAGCTTCCTGTATCTGGATGTAGTTGGAAAGTTTTCAGCTCTTATTTCATTAAATATGTTTTGTATCTTTTTTTTTTCTCTCCACCTTTGAGAAACCCCCAAAATTTGAATATTTGGTGGCCTTATGGTATGCTATATGTCTCATAGACTTTGTTCATTTTTTAAAATATTTTCCCTTTATTTTTGTCTGACTCAGTTATTTCAAAAGACTTGTCTTTGGGTTCAGAAACTTTTTCTTCTGCTTGACGTATTCCTTTGTCAAAGCTTTGAGTATTTTGTATTTCATTCAAGGAACTCATGAATTTAAGAATTTTCTATTTGGTTCTTTTTTGTGATATCTATCTCTTTGCTAAATTGCTCATTCATATTCTGAATAACTTTTCTGATTTCTTTGTATTGTTTTTCTGAATTATCTTATTTCTAAGCTTTTAAAATACCACTGCATTGAATTGTTTTTCTGGAATTTCACAAATTTCTTCATTGGAATTGTTGATGGAGAATTATTTTATTATTATATTTTATTTTTTGGAGGGAAGTGTTGTATTTTCTTGCGTTTTCATGTTTATTCTGTTCTTACATTGATATTTGCACACCTGGTATACTAGTCACTTCTTTTTATTTTTTGAATTTGTTTTAATAAGAAAGAACTTTTTTCCTGAAGATGTATCTGTGGTGTTTGTTGGATAAGGTGCTTTGACTTTAATTCTGGGTGTGTGCAGTAGTGTAGTCTCTATATGATTTATTTGGCTGTAAACCAGTAGTGTCTATGGTTTTCACACCAGCTGAGGGTGTGTTTGTTTGTGGAGACTGTGGTAAAGTTTTACTGGGGATGAGGACATCAAACAGGCCAGTCGTTTGACCACGATACAGGAGTGGCAGCAGTCCTCAAGCCCACAGCAGTAATGTTGACATCAGTGTTAGTGGATTTAAGTGGCGTGATTCGTGGGCCTCCAGTCAGCTTGCTTGAGCGCTGGTAATGGCAGCAATGGGCCAGGTAGGTGGGAAGATTCTTGGGCCCCTGGAGACCACCCAAGTTGGTGTTCCCTGGATGACAGCAGTAGCAGTGGTGACGACAATCCTCTGGCCCCCAAGAATTTCACTCTGCTATTAGTGGTGATTGCAGTTGACTGGATGGATTAGTTCCAATGCTCTCCAATGGCACATACAGGTGGGTGGCCAGCTGTGATTGCAGTTATCAGATTGTGTTTGTCCATCTACAGGCCTCTGAAAGAAGTGCACAGGTGCCGAGAGAGGTGGATAGGACAGGGTGATCACTGGACGCCTGGTGGAATGCTTAGGTAGGGGCAGCAGTGATTGCACTATGAGTCTACTGCTGCTGTGGAGGGTGGGGTTATATACCTTGGCAGCAGACGTACACAAGTGGTTAAGGATAAACAAGTGGTTAAATGGGTTCATTGGCCACAGATGGTGTCTATAAGTGGGGTATAATCTTCCCTCAGGGAATTTTAAATGCACAGAGACCCTGCTACTGATGGAGACTGGGTTGCTGCCAATGGCTCGCACTTGGGCTCTGGCAACAGCCACCAGCAGTACCTGCCTGTGGGAAGGGACTATCAATGGTGTTCCAGAGATGTGGAGATGCAGGGACTATCACTTCCCAGGGAAAGATGCAGTTGTTGGGGGTTAGGGTCTCAAAATGGTGTGGTTCTACACCTGCTTAGGACTCAGGACATGTGTGGACCCAGTGTGAGCTCTCTCTATTAAGCAATGTCATTGGGTGGTCTTCAAAAAGCTCCTTATGTTAGTCTTAGGGCTTGTGTGAGTTGAGGGGCTCTTCTGTGGCTGGAATTGCAGAAATCCACCACGGAAATGTAGACCACTGGTGGTCACTCACCCTTTCTCTGCTTTGGGGAGTCTCTCCAGCTGTTGCGAGTTGAGCTGGCTGCCTCATTTTACTTTCCTTCCATGTCTTAGGCATTTCCTGCCATTTTTCACTGCATTTCAGCATTTTCTTTCTTAGGGGATCTATTCAAAGTGTGATTATCTATTCACTATTTTAGTTCTTATTTCTGGAAGGATCAGGTATCACATGCCTCTAGTCAGCCATCTTGAAGCCCTTCCTTTAAGGAATTTTTTCATTGTAAACTATTTAATTGAGCATAAACAATTACTCTGACAGTGTAATGAAAAATACAAATACAAGGCAGCCACATGTACAAAGTGCAATCAGAAAGAAACTTATTTGTTAGAAAAGTAGGTAACTATAAGGGAGAACTACAATCTGTGGAGACAACTCAGAGAATGTTGACCATATGACATCAGAATTAAGAAGTATCATGTAATAAATGTCTTGGAACCAGTTAGATAAAAATGTAAAGCCAAGGTCGTCTTCAGCAGAATTCTACATAGCTATTTTGGACTTACCTAATTGTGACTTTCCCATGATTTATTTCAACAACTTGAAGTTTTAGACATTTGGAGACTAGCTTTTCCGGTCAGTGTATTATAAATATATTACTATCTCATGTTTTATATTTTGCTTTGGAAGTAAGTTTGTTCCTTGTTTATTATAGGAATGCATTCTAATAGTCCTCTTTCCCTAGTTAAATCTCTAATGAAGATGAGTCCTAACATACTAAAGTCCTCAGAAATATTTTTCAAATACATGGAAAAAAAACATGTGCTTTCAGTTTGTATTTTGAGATTTAATAATAGAGCTTTGTAAAACGATTAGTTTTTGTTATTTTTAGTTTTTTATTAGACTTGATGTAATCCATTAGAAAGTTAAAAAAAATCTGGATTGTTTTTTGTCACAAATAATGGTGAGTATTTGCTATAAATAATGATAACTTTAAAAAAATCAACCGTATATAGTGAATGTTGTGCTGTAGATTCAAAGAAATTTATGTGTGCATATCCCAGTTTAGAATATTCCAGATTTAGGCAGATCTCCTTTCTGATCTCCATCTTTCTTGGCTTCTAAATCATGAATAATACTGGTGTGACTTTATTTCATATAAAATGCAATGCTGAAACAGTGCTTAGGTAACCTGCCATGATTTCTGTCCTTAGACTCAAAGTAGTAAACATTAGTCTATTCAAGATTCTGTCCTATGTCATTCAGTGCTTGTTAGGGGTGAGTGATTGATTGGGTTGGTGCTAACAACCTATACTTGATTCTGTACCTCTGTTTCATAGATTATTGTGCTTTCTTCTACATGGAGATCATAATCCTTTCATCAGATTTATTCAGGAGTTGCCCTTCAGAGGAAAATTTATTTGAACCTAACACCAGGCAAATTCCAGTAGACCATGGTCTCTCCATAAATAGATTTGTGACAGAAACATATTGTTAAGCAAAGGAAATTTAAGCAGGCGATTTACATGTCTTATTTATCATACTTTAATGCAGTCATGCAGATATTTTTACAAGATAAGCTCTCTCTGCAGTATGTCTTTATAGGACCAAGGACTTAGTATTAGCATTTGCACTTCTTTATTAGAAGTAAAATTCATTAAATTTTGACAACAGGGATCATTTTATGGATCCCCCACTTGAACTATTTAGCTATCCTTAAAAACTTAAATAGTTCCTTAACTGATTCTGAGCCAAATCTAAAGTTACCTAATCCTAAAAAGAATTTTCCTGTCAGCAAAAATGGGAATAATAATAAAAGAAAATAAAAGCTGGTAACCACCTCAGGGACCCTTGTGGGAACTAAATGAGATCATGCTTTTCATGCGCTAAGCGTAAGAGCTTTACAGAGTAAATGTTCAATAAATATTATTTAATCTTTTAAAAATATTCTTGTCATTTCTAAGTTACATTATAATGAATTATTGATTCACTGAGAGTTTTATTTACTTAATGTTTTAAAACAGGTCCTTGAGTATATTATAATGTAATTCGTTGACAGGTCATTGCCAGGAATAAAAATACATAATTTAAATTGCAATATGTGTTTGTACAGCACTCGTTTAACTGGAGGGATATATAACCTATTTAGATGTGTTCAGTCTAACTTTTGTGCCCTTCGTGCACAATTAATATTTTCATGTAATAACTTTTTTTCATTTATTAAATAATGCTGCTTTTTCTATGGTTTCGTTGATGCATAGATTAGGGACATTTTACTGAAGTCTTTATCTTTCTTTTTGATTGTATTTAAGGTAGAAAAAAAAGAGCAACTACTAATGCACTGCTTAGTTTAAAAGACTTTGAGAAAATGTTTGTATCAGCTAAGGAATTGGTACAAGGGAACCTACTTTTTAAGGAGGCCACTTCATAAATATCATGTGTGTTCTACTTTTCACAAAATTTCCTGTCAAATTTAAATGTTCCCATCTTTTGCTGTAACTTTTATTTTACTTTCTTGTGTTGGTGTCTTATACCTATGTTTTACTTAATTTCCTATAAACATTAATATACGTTTGTCTGCCAAAAATAGGAACTCATAAGACTTATTTGATAAAAGCAGCCATCTTTATTTATTTTTATTTCTATTCACTTCTCCACCATTTTCTACTGTTACTAATGCTGACATCATTTGCTCCAAAAAAAAAAAAAATGTGTTTTATTTACAGGGCACAGCTTATGGAAGTGCTCCTGTACCTTCTCGCAGGCAATTATGTGAGTCTCTTAAAATTCAGCTTTGTGTTGTAAACATGACTGTGTTCCTGTGCTGTAGCATGGCATGCTGATTGAGACCAAATGCCCAAGGGTCAATATGCAATCCCTAGTGTTGTATATTACCTATAATGTGTTTGTAGTAAATGGTTCCCTTTGCCTCTTCCTTATCTGTTTGTCATTATCCAGCCCATTTAAGAAACTGCATTGCAATGTGGCCAAGTGCATTGAGACTAATGGCTCAAAGTCTGGGGCAAAGAAAAGAAGTGGCTCTTACTTAAGTTTATTTTCATTTAGCAACAATGTTAGCACTCTCTCTCTCTCTCTCAATTCAAATCAGTAAGGTTTCTTGAGTCCTAACTCCTTTTACTTATTGGTTCAAAGACTTCTTATATCACACACAGTTGTGTTTTTGTCAAAGTTTATGAGACCTTTCCTAGAAAAGGAAATCCATTAAAAGAAATATTTCTTCTAGTGAATTTAAAGCAAACTTGACATTGTAATAACCTTAGTTTTTTTTCTTTCCGAAGCCATCATGTTTAGAAAATTGAAATTAATCTATAAATTTTTAGATAGAAAGTCCAGATTTTACAACCTTACTCAGCTGTATTATAAATATATGCACCTCGGCAGAGTCAGATACCTGCATTTCAGTTCAGGAGATTTCTGTGACAGCTTGTCTGCTTTAACATATACTTTTTGTCAATGAGAAATGTATATGTAAATTGCATATGTAGACGCTCCAAAGTGCCATCAGACTTTGAGAAAGAGCTACTTTCATTGCCTATTCCATCCATGTCTTTCCTCTTTTCCTACACCAGCATCTGTCAGATAATCATGGTGGTTTACCTCCATTTTAGACTGCTACAGCAAGACAACCATGTGATTTTAATCGTCATGCCTAGCAATAAATGTCAAGTAGATTCATCTTAATAGGATGTTAAAGATGATGCAAAAGTACAGTCCTGTTTGCATAATGCTTTTCTTCACTATTGGCAGAAAAAAAAACATATGAGTTGATGACATTCACTGGGAAAGATCTGTGGATCACTTCAACAAAAAATGCAGCACTTTGCAGCATGATAAAGCTGTCCAAACAACAAACAAAACTTATGTACTTTATCTCCTTTCTAATGAAAGAATTTTGAAACTTTGGATTTTTATTAATAAAGTTGCAACAGACAGAACTGCTAATGCAGAGAGATTAAAAGTCCACCTAAAGCTAAGTAATCTCCCAAACGTCTCAAATTGTCCTTTGTTGTTATTTCTTTTCATAGTCTATCATGTACATTTCTAATGTACACTAAAGCTAGGCTTTTTAAATTTAGGGATTATGACAGTATTAATTGATGAAAATTGAAAACTATAGCAAGAAGTTCAATGAGGTTTTTTTTTTTTTTAGATTTGCTTCTTTTTAAAGAAAAAAAGTCCTTGTGCATATATGTCATGTTTCATTGAATATAGTGAAATGCTGCTATGGAGATAGAGAAGGAATTTTTACTAGAAATTTGGGAAGCTGTGAATTTATTGTATGTGCTATGAAAGTATAAGTGGAAATATAAGGGATATGGAATTATTATCCTCAATTTGAATTAAACTACCTTTCACTTTCACAAAATCAAGGTGCATTTATATATGAAAAATACTGGATATTTCTGTTCTTCTGTCAGTTTGCTTAGAATGATAGTTCCCAGCTTTGTCCATGTCCCTGCAAGCACCACATGTTCTTACTCATAAGTGGGTGTTGAACAATGAGAACACATAGACACAGGGAGGGGAACATCACAAACCGGGGCCTAATGGAATTTGAAGGGATAAGGGAGGGATTGTAGAGGGTGAGGGCATAGGGAAGGGATAGCATTAGAAGAAATCCCTAATGTAGATGATGGGGTGATGGATGCACCAAACCACAGTGGCATGTGTATACCCATGTAACAAACCTGCATGTTCTGCTCATGTACCCCAGAACTTAAAGTATTAAAAAAAATGCTGGATATTTAGATTACTGGTTTCAGTTAAATGAGAGTTAATCCTACTAAAAACATAAAAACAAAAAGTTGTATAATTTCTGTAAGTCTCAGGATCTTAAGTTGAAATATTTACCAATATATAGCAGGATAAAATGGATATTACCCTCCTAAAGGTGTGGACTTGGCAAAAATAAGCATGTAAGATTCATGAATTTGGAATGCTTATTATCACATTTTCTTTTAGTCAAGTGCAGATTTTAGGATCTCTGCCTTACACATCTTTAGTAGAGTCTCCTTGAATATTTATAATTGTGGTGCATACAAAAGTTACTACGTAGAAGGAATGAATGATTTTTTCTACACACAAATATTAGAATATTTATATTAAACATTTTTGTTTTGACCTCTACCCAACTTCCTATGAATACCTGCCTAGAAATTTTACAATTGGTTCTTAATTCTAGTTTTGTATTTTTTTTTCACATTTCTACTTATCACAAGGTGTGATGTGTACTTTCTAGAAGTTACAATTAAAGTTTTAGTTATTTTTATTCAGTTTTGAAGACTTTGTTTTATGGTTGCCGTTTTAACTATTTAAAAAATATATTCAGTCAAGGAATTTTTCTTAACAGTAATTTGAAATGGAATTTAACAACAGAGAGGTATTGCTTAGATGGTGAGGTGATAAGAAAAGCTGTGAATCTACAATGAGAGGATTCATTATCCATCTTGGAAAGCACCGTAAAGCTCTTAATTAGCAGGCCCACACAAACATGACTTTATTTGTTGCTAATGATTTATCAACATTAAATTGGAAAAAATATAGTCTTGATTAGTATTTTTCACTTTCAGAGAAAATGCTTGATGAAAATTAATTTGGATAATGTGGAGTCTTGGAAAGTTATTTGAATGCTAAGAGTGGATTTTTATTTAAATACCAAAATGATACATCATTTATTCAGATACAGTCCACTTCTCAATTTCCTACAAGTTTATGTTGTAAAATTGTAACCATTTTTGTTACATGAAACTCTATCACGTGTTGATATAAACTTCTCTAGATTTTATATGAATGGAGATCTTTAACATTTGAATAAAATTTTGCAAATATGTGACCCATCGAATGCTGTCTCAACATTCGAAATATAAGCACTGATTTGAATTTGGTTATTGTTTTCCACTTTGTGACTATAATTACTACTTTAAGAGTTCCAAATTACAGAAACATGTAACTCTAATAAACTATAAATATATGTTATCTAGAAAAAATAGTAAGCATCAAGTTTCATACTGCATTTAATAATTCAAAACAAATTTTGTTAAAAAATTAAGTGTAGGTGATTTGCTTTCAGATTTTATAACATGGTTTATTTTTCAGTATATGAATGAAAGGAGTGCCAATGTTTATAATTAATCTATTCACAAATAGTTACCTAATTTAGCTGAGTCAATCATCAGATAGTTAAATGTTAACCTAACTAAACTGAATATACATGAAAATAATACCACCTTGCTATTTAAAATCAGACAGCCGTTACTTTTATAGCACAAATGGGACTGAAATTATATATTTAAAGAGGGGTGCCTTAAAAACATATATACCTTAATTTTTAATCAAAGATTTTTCCTTTCTTTTTACAGCTAAATACCAATTTTTAAATTCAAAATTCATAAAAAGAAAAATGTAAGAATAAAGGCAGGTGTTGTATTTACTTAAAATAACATTAACCTCAAAGTCAAAAAATGGTTCTAAGATGATGAGGTGTCTGTAAGGACAGATGTTTCTGACTAGTTTTTTCACTGTGCCTTCTGATTTATTCCCTTTTCTTCTCGATTAATCATTTTATTGTCGCTTCTCTTTTTTGCTGTCTCTACTGTTCCACACAATGTGTTTGCTTTATTTATCATTCTATTTTAGATATAGTTTTGATTTTATTTGTTTTCTTAATTCTTTACCAGGCTTATCAACAGGATAGGATCAAGCTTCCACAGTAGTGAGGATTAACATAACTTTTCCTGTAACTCTGTTTGAAATATATTTTCAGATAATTTGTATGGTAAGGTTGCTTCAAACCTGAGTAAACCAATGCTTATTTGACTCTGCATTCTTAGGGAGCTAAAGCAAGTGCATTGTGTCTATAACTTCACGCTTAAGTGCATATATGTATTTGGGATTAAGGAAGCTTTAGTCTTCAGAAGGTAGGATTCAGTCAGAAAGACAATAGCAGGGACAAGTTTTAAGTGGCATGATAAAAATCATCCACATACCACAGTAAGAGGATAAGCTAATACAGTAGGTAGTTAGAAAGAGGGAAAGGCACAAAGGAAAAATGCAATATGTGTTATAATTCCGTGGAAGGCAAATTCTGAATATTGCCTTTCTTTTGAGACCAAAGTAATACTTTTACGTGTAATTAAGCTTATCATTTTTGAACTACTAAAGAGTAAAAGATATGCTCAGATCAGGTATGAAGAAAAAATAAATGGCATTTTCTTTGCTATATAGACAACAGTAATTACGATTCTAGGCTATTGCATTTATTTGGGAGAAAGAGATGTATATACACACCTTCTGTTTTTAGCGTAGGATGTAGGAAGCTGGAAAGAACATTGTTTCCACCTTTATAATAACAACACAAAAACTGGAGAAAATTCAAATTCACAATTTTTCTTTAACCATCAGAGAGCTAAAGTCACAGGGACGCCAACTAACCTGCGTATAAGTAAAGATAGATACCGACAAGGTAAGACCAGATGTAGCAGGCAAAGCCAGAAAATAGGTATTTTTTTAAAGGTTTAATGAATCAATAAGGATAAAGTGTGAGTTAGGAAGGAAATATAGTGAGAATTTGCACCTGCTTTCAGGCTCTTTATAGACTTCACTGGATCCTCACATAAAAATAATAGCAAGATTCCTGAGGAGCTGTACCTTGTGCTAAAGGCTTGAAGAAGGGAACAACAGCTACTCCAAGAAAGGCATAAAACTCTATTCTGTTGCTTCCCTCCATTACCTGTGCAAAACAAAAGCCTGAAATGCAGGGGAAACAATACACATTGTCACTCTTAGAACCCTGGTGAAAATCTATTGCATGTAGGGGAAGGGAGCAGAAAAAGATCCTTTATTCTTGGGACAGAGACAAGAATACATGATGATCCCAGAACTACAGGTGGAGGAGAGGCTTTAGTAGTGAGAAGGTCACATCAGTGAAAGCCAGGGACATAGTGCCTGCCTTAAGACTTAGAGTTGATCAGAGAAAGAGAGAATACCGCCCTCTCTGTTTTATACACTAAAAAGAATTGAGTCATAAATAATAATGGATATGACTGGGAAAATTACAAGAGTGTGGAGAGAGATTTTCTCTGAAACATAGTGCAAAGGAGAGACCTAAAGCCAAAGGAGGGATGCACATTAAGAAAAACCCTATGACAAACCAGTCACTATTCTAGATGCAAGGTACAGTTAGAGAAAATAAGCTTAAGAGTAACCATAGCAACAATAACAAACCCAGCTCAACACCTGCCTAGATTGACCTAGACTCCCACACTCAAGGCCTCATAGAAGGAAAAGCATGCTCATTTCTGGGCATATAACTTATTTACTAAAGCCTATGATGTGTTACATAAGATGTTTGCTTTCCACAGAATTTCTGGGGCTTTCAGAAAAGCAAGAAAAAGCAAAACATTGCCTAGTGATAAAAGAATCAACAGAATCAGATTCAGATATTATGAAGATATTGGAACTAATAACAAGGGAAATTAAAATAACTACAATTATTGTGTTAAATTGAAAAGTTTGACAGCATGAAAGAACAGATGTCCAATTGCTAAGATAGAGCTATAAGAATGAATTCATTGGAAATTCAATTCATTAGAAGCGATGAGAGATGAGGAATGCCTGGGTTGGTCTCATCTGTACACTCAACACACCAAGGAGAAAATTACGAACTTGGAGATAGGTCAGTAGAAATTATCCAACTGAAACACAAAAGAAAAAAATGTGGTGAGATTGTAGGATGGGGGAGAATATTAGGAAGCCATGGAAAAACATCAAGTCATCTAATTTATTTGTAATTGAAATCCCAGTGGAAGAAGAAAGTGAGAACAATAAAGAAGAAATGTTTCAGAAAAATGGCCACAAATTTTCTAAAATAATGGCACATACCAAATTATAGCTCCAAATAGCTTAAAGAACAAATACATAAAGAAGAACAATAAAAACAACAAAACAAACTTAGGCATATTATATTCAAAATGCTGAAAATCAGACAAGAGAAAGTCTGAAGAAAGCCAGAAGAGGGAAAAATACATACTACCTACAAATAAACAAAGACAGGATTCTAGTAGACTTCTCATCAGGTAATCTGTAAGCTATGAAGTGGATCTTTAAAGTTTTGAGAGGGTTAAACAAGCTAGCTACAAATCATTCTATAGTCAGTGAATATATCTTCCAGAAATGAAGGAAAAATATGAAGTTTTTCTCAGAGAAATAAATACTGAGAAAATATATTGCCAGCAAACCTGCACTATGAGAAATGTTCAGGGAAAAAATGATTGCTGGGAGTGGAATAAGTGAAAACTTTGCTTTAAAAATATCATATACTATATAATACTTTATAGTACAGTATATATAGTATACTATATTTATGTGTAATTTATGGCATGTTGTGATTTAATGTGTGACCTTATTTAAATTATATTTGCTGCTAAAATGACCATATTTCCAATTTTTTGTAGTTTATGCCTCTTACCTCTATACTAGCTGTTTTGCAGACTTTTCTTTTTATTTGTGTACATGTATGCATTTATCTGTCAATACAATTTGACACTATATTAAAAGTTCATGATGATCAGAAAATATGAACCCAGTATGAGACAGAGGAGAGATAGGAACCAGTACTGAACTAGTAAAATATGAACAATCTAGTACTTCATTTGCTATTCCATACTTCTATACCTCAATGATTATAATGTGTATTGTCATGTTGTTACAGTTTTGTCTTACCTAAAATTGGCATATTCTTTTTCTATTGAAAATATATTCATGAAACTCAACATTAGTTTTATATGGTCATATGGGCTAACTAAATTTTTTATTAATCAAGGAATATTTGCCTATTATGAAATTATTCTAAACCAGAATAACATTTAAAGATTGAAAATTGAATAAATAAATTTAATAGATAAGAAATGTTATGAGCTGATCCTAAAACAAAAGAATGTCTTGATTTTATATTTTCCTTTTAAATAATTAATGAGCTACCTAGTAAATTAAGTTACCATCTTTTTTAATTTGGAATCATCAAAATGCTCTTTTAGAATTTTAAGTTTTTGATTATTAAATTAGCACCTCTTTATTAAAATAATCATTTTCTTATATTTTATATATATGTTATTTTATAATTCTTTTACCTTTCACAGTATTAATAAATATCTGTAAGCACCCAAGAGAGTGCTGCTTTCATTAAAGTGCTGGATCATTCCTTATTAAAGCTTGCAGATAGGTAATAAGATCACTAATTACATAAATTACTAATAACATAAATCACTATAATATAACAAAGTCAAGATTAAGGGAACTTCAATATATTGAAGAAATATATTAGTAAATGTAATTTAGGTTTAGCACTTAGGTCCCGTTGATATCATGGATTTTGAGGGTAAATTAAATTTGATCTATTATTACTTTTCTAGAATGTGCAAAATGTTTCAAAGGCTCTGTATTTGTTCGTTCTTACAATGCTATAAAGAAATACCTGAGACTGGGGAATTTATAAAGAAAAGAGGTTTATTTGGCTCATGGTTGCACAGGCTGTACAGAAAACATGATGCTAGCATCTGCTTGGCTTTTGGGGACTCCTCAGGAAACACAGTCATGACAGAAGGCAAAGCGTGTGCACACACAACACATGGTTAGAGCAGGAGCAAGAGAGAGAAAGGAAGTGCCACACAGTTTTGAACAGCCAGGTCTCATGAAGAACTTGCTTACTATCACAACAACAGCACCAAGAGGATGGTGCTAAACCATTCATTAGAAACTGCCCCTATGATCTAATCACAGTCCACCAGGCCCCACCTCCAACAATGGAGATTACAATTTCACATGAGATTTGACAGGTACACAGATTCAAATAATATGAGGCCCCAAATAAAGAAAAACAGAAGAAATTGTCATGACCTAACAATATATAAATGTAGTGTTCCTAGAGATTCTTGATTCCAATTCATGCACGTCACAGATGAATGCTTGAGAGATTAAGCAATTTACCCAACATCCCAGACTTCAAGATAAACGTAGACTTCTAACTCATTTGTCCTATTTTTTCTTCCAAGGTTGTTTTCTTTAATATTTCTGTTAAAACATGATGTCTTGTTCCCCCTAAATGTGGAGTTTTCCTCTTTCTCTCAAACTAGGAAGCGATGCCCAAGTAACTCTTGAAAGGCTAATAGAAGTTAGTTTGTTGAATGTGAACAAGAGCAAGTCCAGGAGCATGTGGACAGCCTGGCAGAACCCAGACGCAGCTTATTTGAGGAGCTGTACATGGTCCACAGAGCTAGAGAACTGGGCATTTATACAACGGAAAGATTCCCTTGCAGTGTGTGAAAAAGACAGTGTCCTTGTTATAAATCAAATGAAATTGATGAGTATTGCTATTATTTCTCATTTGAATGAGTTTTGTATTAAGGCAAAAGACACTGAATTTTTATTCAGATTCAGGGTTCTGCTTTTTTAAGTTGTCCATAATTATGTTCAAGTTACTTGAACATAATTATGCTTATGCTGGATTACTCAAACAACCCAGAAGCAAACTATTTGAAGTCCATTCTTCAATTTATTTGTGAAATGAGATAAATATTGTTATCTAATCTTTATATCAAATAATTAGAGCTAATTGGAAATAAATATAGATCTTTTTTTTGTTTTCTTTTGCTTTGCTTCGTCAAGAACAAGCAGATCAGGTACTTCAACTTATTGCAAAAGTCTGATATTAATAGCAAGCCCTTAAATTGTAACTGTATTAGGCCTCAATGTATTGCAATATGTAAAGAAAGAAGACATTCATCAGAAGTGTAGGGTTTAGGGGTCATTAAAACAGAGCAAAAATAAATTTTTAAAAAGTCATAAGGTGATCCATTTTAATTTTATTTATTGTGGAAATGGAGGTGTTCATTAACTGAGCTAGGTGCTTGGGTAATCACTTGTCTATACTATTCCATGCTCCATGTGCACCCCTCTCATTATAGTCTGTGATCTGCTTTCCCATATGACATCTACAGAGAGAACATAAGGCTGGGACCTGGGCTTAAATATCTGATCCCTCAGCAGTGACAATTCAAATTAGAAATTAATAAATTAACACTGAATTTTAGACATCTTTCACATGAACCTTGTTTGGATAAGCCAGCATATAAAAAATCATTTGCCTGTTTTTAAATTTGAAAAGAATAAAGGTAAAATTTGGAGACAAAGTAAATGCACTGAGACAAGATTTCATGGGAGACCCTCACAGGAACATGCCTTAGAGGCCCTTACTCACTCAGCACCACCCACTACAAACCTTGCTATACTGGCCAACTGTCATTTAGAATTATGTGTACATCTATAAATAGAACTTTAATTTCTTAATTTCTGTTGTTTGAGTTTTTATAGCATTTGTAAACTCGGTAGACATAGTAGATGGACAGCAACCACTTAATTAAGGGACTTTTATTATTATCAATCTAGTAAAGTTTAACTTGAACAGATTGAGGTGAGTCCTTCTATTAAGAGTCTTTTTCTAACCTGTTATTTTTATCTATAAAACGTAAATTAGTACACCAAATGAATAGTATTTTATTTGTTTACCACTGCTTTTGTTTCAATTGACAGGGGAAAGGAAAAACAAAATCATCCCTTATAAATAAGCATTGAACAGTAAGGTTCTTCTATAAAAACTTGCTGGTGAGAATGCATTCAATCCATGTTTTGAAGTAGTTCTACATTTTACACTTTATGTTGTTTAAGTTAGAAAGTGGGATATATGGTAAGGTTGTTTATTTTTTTTAACTTTTGTTACAAAACAGAGAGTGAGTTTCTTTGTTTTCATGGCAAGGAATAGCCAAAAGAGGTAAAACATTGAAAAGAATAGCAAAAAATAGTATGTGGTCAGGCTGTCAAAAGCCTTTAAAAATTACATGATATTTGTTTGATCTGCAAAAATTTAAGACTATAATTGCTTTTCATTTATGTATTCTGAAAGATTTCCTTGGACCCTTCAGGAGTTAAGAGCTTAGAGTTTTACTCCTTTCTCCTACCTACCCCCCTTTTTTAAATTCTTTCATTCTACATTTCATGTTGAGGTCACTCATTTATTGTAGGTAGCTTTAATGAAATAGTCAGGAAGTCAAGCATTCAGGGAAGAAAATGAAAACTGTCTGTTTGATTTCTTGATATTACAAGTAATTTACGTTTTCTTAATTTATATAGTTCCTTAATAACTAACATGGCAGTTGGTTGAATTTTTTATCATACTCATTCCTAAATCATCAGCAATATAGAAAATATATGTGAAAATTGCCTTTTAAGGCGTTATAGTTTATGTGAACTTGTACAAATTATATGTGTACTTCTTACTAACAGAAGCATGTTTTGAACAAGATCATTTGGGAAATTCTAGTGGAGACTTAATACGTTATTAACCTTCCTGACAAATCTGAAAAAGTAAACCTTAGCCCCCTTTAAAAATAATAAATCTCTCTGCTTGTCTTAGTTTCCTCGGGCTGCCGTAACAAGTTATCACAAACTCAGTGGCTTAAAAAAAAACAAATGCATTCTCTTACAATTCTGGAGGCCAGAAATCCAAAATCATGACGGCAATAGGGTTAGTTCCTTCTGGAGGTTCAAAGGAGTGTCTGTTTTGAGCCTATCTGCTAGCTTTAGAGGCTGCCAGGTGTTCCTGATGTTTCTTAGCTTATGGCGGCTACTCCAGTCTCTCCCTCTGTTTCCACATGGCCCTTCCTCTGTGTATACCTCCTTTTTCCTTTGTTTTTAATCTCATAAAGTCATTGGATTTAGAATTCATCCAAGATAATCTCATCTAACCCGAACATCCTTAACCTAATTACATTATATGGATCCTATTTCCAAATGAGTTCAACTAAGGACTGAGTTGTACATATATTTTGGGGGTGTATACTCAACATGCTACAGAGTACAATGCCAGGGTAAGAATTCAAATTTTTTTTTTTTTCTGACTTTATAGTACAAATTATTTTCATTGTTTTACTCCAACTAAGTAACAATAAATATGGTTCAGGTATCCTACTAGGTAGAAGATGATACTCTTAATAAGACGACTAAAACAGAGTTCTGCCTTTGAGGTGTTTACACACTAATGCAATATGGCAAACTCTTTAATTTCCAAAAAGCTAACAATGTCATCTCAATATAATGACAGAGAGAAAATATGATTTAAGCTATGTAATGAAATATATGACCAATACTACCTCTTTGGTTAGGGGGTTTTCTGTGTTATTTATAATTATGAAAACAGCAAAATGAAATAATTCAAATAAATGCAGTGGATCTTATTCTTTACAAAATTAAAATAGAATTACAAATTTCTTGTATCAGAAAGTGAGATAGCCAAAATATATAAATTATATTTTAAAGAAATATATTATTGTTTTTAAAGAGACAAAATGTTTACTATGATTAAATAGTCTGCAAAATTACCATGAAGATTTTCAGTACAAAATTTATTAGGAAGCCTATTATCTAAATGGTTATATAATTTTTCTGAAGAAATTTTAATATTTAATTACTGAAATCAGAAACTTTTGAAAAGGTAAAATATCACTTTTATTATTTTGTAAAGATCATGAACAATTATTTTAGAAAACATAGAAATCTAAGAATTATAAAGATGTATTTATATTGATGCATATGTGATTTTGCATAATGCATACAAAGGGAAGCCTCTAGGTTTGTTTGTTCTTGTTGTTCTTTCTTCTTTATTCTAGAGAAGAATGGTCTATGATGACAGGACATCACAGTTATCCTATTTGCTCTTTGATGTTATGCATCATACCATGAATCATTCTCCTGTGTTTTTATGTATATATCAATAATTGCATATAAATAACTGTTTTAAAAGCCATTTGAGTACATTTTAGGATATTTTATGGAGAAAAAAATATAAATTAAAACTTTAACCTAGGGACTTTATAGTAACTACATAAAGATATATGCCTTCTATAACAGTCTATCAGATTATTTGCATGACAATGTGGCTTTTTAAAATGACATATTCAAGTCTAAAACAAAGTAATCATAAATTAAGAGTATAGATGATTTTGAGTACCAAGATTTCAAAATCTTAATTTGAAGTCAGGTTTTAAGTCACAGAAATTTTCAGCAAACTTCAAAGATCAAAAAGTGACTTACTCTGAAGGGTAGATTCCACACAGATTTTGGAAAAGGAACCATAGGTGTGGGAATGGGGAAAGAGGGAGGCAGGATAAGGAAGAATGCAAATGTAGAAAAACGGCAGTCAGAATGTAACGTTTTCCACTTTTCATTGCCCACCTAATGTCTATCTCCCTCCCTTCATGTTGCTCCACTGTTAGCTGCCTCAATTCTTTGCACACTGTACCTCTGTCCACATTGTTCGGTGATTCTCAGGTTTAGGTCTGGGGGCCAATATGCATTATATCAAATACTGTTTTCCATAAATAATTCTTAGGATTTTTCTAGGGTTTCTTTCCTTTATTGATTAAAAACAAATCAGTCTGTCCAAGTGGCTCATGGGTAACTTATATAATGAATAGATTAATAAATGGAAAATTAGTAACAAGATATCTGAAAATCCTTATCTGTTGGGGAAACAGAAATAGCTGTTTTCTTCCTATCAGATTGCTGGGTTGTTGTTGGATTTTAGCAATTAACATCTGTTGATCAAATTTACTGTAATTATCTCATTTGTTCAGTTTTAAGATATTTGTCACTGCACCTGGAAAATCACCAGTCCAGTGGGAATGGGAGACAGAAATTAGTAATTATTGTCCTGCATATTAAGCTACAAAATAGAAACACAAATGAAATGATCTGAGATTGCAACCAACGAGAGGGTCAGATCATATGTCTGAGGCATGTGAATGTCCCTAAAAAAGAAGTGATAATTGAGAGACTTGATGAATGGTAGAAATGTCTCTTTTATATTTAACAAATTGTTTTATTTCACAAGATATCTTATAAAAAAGAATGTCTACATTTATACTTTTGATTCACATATTCAAAGTAAGCTTTTATTATTTTTATTTTTTCATTTTTTTTTGAGACGGCGTTTCACTCATGTTACCCAGGCTGGAGCGCAATGGCGCGATCTCGGCTCACCGCAACCTTCGCCTCCTGGGTTCAGGCAATTCTCCTGCCTCAGCCTCCTGAGTAGCTGGGATTACAGGCACGCACCACCATGCCCAGCTAATTTTTTGTAGTTTTAGTAGAGACGGGGTTTCACCATGTTGACCAGGATGGTCTCCATCTCTTGACTTCATGATCCACCCGCCTCGGCCTCCCAAAGTGCTGGGATTACAGGCTTGAGCCACTGCGCCCGGCCCAAAGTAAGCTTTTAATGTGTAACTAAGAATGTAATTGACACTTTCAGATGAGACACCAAAAATTAATTTGAGTTTTAACTCAAGTTGAAGAATTTAACAGCAATTTTGAACACAATATATCAAAGCAAGTGAAAATAGTAATAAATTTACATGCTGATTTCTGCATTACTGTATTTACAAGGCAAATCTAAAACATGTCATATTGTTGCAGTGTAATTTTACTTTGTAATTAAATAAAATATCTGGACTTAGACAAAATATTAAAAATATACTATAAGTGTACTGTATATATTTTACTCTGTGACATTACCAACCACATGGTTAGTACTATAGTTATCTACCTTCTTAATTTCTAAACAAGGAAATAAACTAAGAACAATTATTTTACATTTGAAATTGAGGCATATCACTTTGACTATTAAACTATTTTTTAATAGTTCAAAATAAAATTGAGCCTTGCGATATTATTAAAGTGGTAAAGTTGAATAACTTTACTTTCAAATCTCCATTCAGTTTTAATTCAACTTAATTCCGTTTTTTCTTTGATTAAGCCAAAAACATGACAGACTATATAAAACCTTATCCAAAATTTTCAAATATATGCACTATTTAAAATATTTACTAAGAATATTCATATACCTACTTCTGTAAAGGACATAACTGGGCCTGTAGAATTTCCAACAATACAATCCCCATTTTTACATATGAAGAAATAAGAGCCAACAACTTACCCAAGCTAACGTAGACAATTATTCATGGAGCTGGAATTTGTCCCAGGTATTTCCTCTCAAGTCTGAATTTCTAATGATGTCTTTCTAAAACAAAGTAATCATAAATTAAGAGTATACAAATTACAGATGGTTTTGAGTACCAAGATTAACAAAGAATGTGGCTTAAGTTTCTGGCAGCCAAAAAAAGAGAAAGGCCATTTTGTTAGAAAAAGTTTTCTCTATATTTTCCTGTAGAACATAACTTCCTTAAAAGCATTACCCTAAAGGGAGGGAGAAGAATCAAATCGCTTTGGGGAACCTATATGTTATATTTTTCCCTCCAAGAGCGTTACAATGTATAAGAACATAGTAAAGTCTTCAAATTTTTCTGGTGTAAACAAATGTTTATATATACATATATATATACACATATATATATACATATATATATGTATATATAAAAACAATATATAAACTAAATTTAATTAAATATACTATATTTGATTTATATATTATATATAACATATTTATATATTATATATAAATATATATATTTATAAATATATATAATATATAATATGTTTTATATAATATATAAATATACTATATAATATATAAATGTAACATATATATAAATTAAATAACTGTATATATTATATATAAGTTAAATAATTTATATTATACATAATATATAAATTAAATAACTATTAAATTGATATATATAAAAATTAAATATATAAAACACATATGCATACGTTTTATATATTTAATTAAATATACAGTTATCTATATAATTACATATATAGATATATAGGTTACAATATAACCATAGATGCTTTATATGTTAATATATAGCTAATGTAGTTATGTGCATAATACTTGAATATAATATATATAGTGTGTATATATATTATATATATTATAAACATATATATACTTCTTCTCAAATAATATCACCTCTTTTAAGAACTTCAAATGCTGTCCTAGACAATTTAAATTCGATGTATTCTATACATTGTAAATCACTGACAAGGTTAGAGGGATTTCATTACCAGACTGGGATTTTTAAAAATCTACCAAAAACCACAAATAACAACATAATATGCAAGTTTATTTTCTTCACCCATCTTTTTTAACTTAATAGTTTTTAAAAAGGAATTTTCATCTGGTTCCTCTTTCAAGTTATAATGAATATTATATCTACATGTTTATTCAAAATACATCAAAGAGTTGTGAAGATTTGGGGTTAAAAAATAAAACAGGACAAGATATTACCAGCAGATCTTAAAGAGGACAGGTAATTGCCATAGAGATGAGTGTATCCCAGGCAGAAGAAATAATTAAGCAAAGAATGTAAAGAATGCTCAGGGTTAAATGAGGCTTGGAAGGTAAGTTTGGGTTAGGCAGTGAAGAGTCTTGGCTAAAGGGTATGTATCCTCTGAGAAATTTATTAACATTTCATTTTACCTTTTCCTTCTCTTGTCTTTTAATAAAGTATGCTATGTATGTAAAAAAGATAAAAAGATATACATTTTTTAAAGAAGGCTGCAGAAACAGGAACAGTATAGCGAAAACAGCTCCCCCTTGCCAAAAAAAAAAAAAAGTAAAAAAGCCAAAATGTTTCTCTTACATGAGGATTATGGATGGGTGTATGTGTGTGTGTCTCTCTCTCTCTCTGTGTGTGTGTGTGTATGTGTGTGTGTGTGTGTATGTCTGTGTGAAATGTGGGTATGGAGAGAGAACAAATCTTCTAGCATGATAATGAGAGTAGGTGAGATAATTGTATGCGAAGTAAAAGATTTAGATTTCTGAGATTAATATTTTGTAAAACAAGCAATTTCAGAAAATGACAAGATCCAAGTTGCACCCATGAACATGGAAGACTAAAGTAGGGCCAGAAGTCACACAAGGGAAGAGTTCAAGGTTAGACCAGAAAACAGGAGGTAAAATCACCCAAATGACAGCAGGAATTGCCAAAGGTTGGAAAACTTTTGATCATGTGGTGAAGTTCTCAATAGAAATAAAGATAGTACATAAGCAGACAGCCAACCAACAAATGAACAAAGGAGAATACCATGTATAAAGGAAAAACCGTTTTAAAGGATAACTGGGGTCCGTGAGAAAAACAGTATTTTTGGAATAAGCAGTTTGTAGCCATTTAATCCGGAGCCTGACCTTGAAAAATGGGCATGAGAATTGCATGGATGTAGATAAAATAGATAAAACTTTATTCACATAATTAGGAAATTAAAGGAATTCAGAAAGCATAATCAGTAGTGCTAAGAAGGAAAAAACCCTATGTAGAGAAGCATAACTAGGGAATTGATGAATCTGAAGTTGAATGAAAATGGCAGGGATGACAGATAATAAAGAGTTTTACTATTAACTGTGATTATGAGATACAGTAAAAGGGGGTACCAAGTTGAAATGAGTGTTAGAAAAGTGGATCAGTCAGATTTCAGTGCAAGTATTAGATGCTACTTAAACTGGAAATCACAAAATTGTTGGAAGCACTACTGAATTGGAAATCAGGACTCACCTGTCATTGTCCATTCATGCCACTGCAGGCAAGATGCAGCTGCTTGGAGCTGCAGAAAACCACTGTGAACATCACAGCTGCCCAGAGCTCAAATGACCCACAGAATATGAGGCTGTGTGTAGGAGCCTGTGTGTCGGCCACCATTCCTGCTAAAGGAGGTCTGCCCTTGGCCTTTTGCCTTCTTTTTACCTTCAGCATCTCACATTCACATGTATCCTTGGCAGAGTCCAAAACACATCCTGTACTCTGAGGGTGAGGGAAAATGTTAAATGTGGCTTCCAAAATTCAGACCACTTCAAAAAAGCACAGAACATGAAAGAGCATGGAAATGGGGACTAAGAAGAGCAAAATATTTATGAAAATAAGAGTAAAAATATCATAGGAAAAACACCTGCTTTCCAGTTTTAAGTGACACTTTGGCAGGTTATTTTGTTGAGCATGGAAGCCTCCTGACCTGTAGGACTGCGATATATAGTCCCAATACGTAAAACCGAATAAACAGAGAAATCACAGACAAATTTACTGCTCTCACATATTACCAGCTTTTACAAAATCCTCCACAAGTGCTGGATAATAGCTGACTATGTAATTCCCAAAACTCAGAAGAGGGAAAATCAACCATGTGTTTAGCACATTGGTTCTCTAAGTGTGCACTCCAGACCAGCAGCAGCACCAGGTTAGAAAGGCAAATACATTGGACCTTGGCCCAGACCTACTAAATTAAAAAATGTTGTGGGTGGGGTGCAGAATTCTATGCTTTAACAGGCTCTCTAGGTAATTCTGATACATGCTAGAGTTTGAGAACCACCGTTTTAAATAAAAGAACAGTGGTTATATGCTTATATTAAAATATTAAATATTATGGCAGAATTTAAGCTCCATAATGCCCTTTTAAGAGTGAGACAGACACAAATTGATGAGATTACACTGAATTAAAGCATACTTTTTTTTCTTAATATACTACATTTGTTATGTACAAGTGCTGTATTCACAAGACAGGTTAAACTGTCTTTTGAAAAGTGCAAGTATTAGCACTTGAAAAATTATTACTTCATTTACTAAAGGCCCAACTATACTTTTTTTGGTGGTCAAAATAGTAATAATAGCCAACATTCACACAGCACTTACTATGTGTCAAGAACTTCTCTGTGCGTCATACTTATACTAACTTATTTCGTACCCACCTATGGGGCAGTTGTCATTGCTATTTTTATTAGCCCTTGTTTTGCATGTGAAAATGCAGAGGCAGTGACAGCTGAGATTTCAAGGATAACTAGTTCGACTCCAGTCTTTTATTTGGTACCAGCCACATAGCATAAATAGGAAAATAGTACTACAAGGATATTTTCATACTGTATGCATCTGTTTAACAAAAACTGATTTTTATATGCATGTACTAAATTGAAAATTGGTAACTTTCCATAAAAATCAAAATAAATTTTAGCATGGGCTTTTTCTACCTAAAAGTTTTTTTTAATGCATATATTAGTCCTCATCATGTTGTTGAATGCTGTTATTAAGTTAAAATTTTGTTTAAAATCATACTGCCTTAAGTAATGTTGCCTTAAATGAACCACTTGCTACTCTGATACCTAATTTCCTGTTGAAGACACAGTGAAAGAAGTAAAAGAGAAACACAAAGAAAACAAAACAAAGCATTGCCAAGTTAGCAGTTCAGTATAATCTTTTATGTTAGTCCAGCTTTCACCCCTTTTGAAGTAATGGGCCATTTTGTTGCCTCGACTTTGGAGTAAAATTTTAAGACTCAGCAAGTCAATAACCCTTTTGAAAGAGGGAATTAATGAGTCATTCAGCGTATCCATTCAGGGATATCAGAGATGCCTATTATAAAATTATTTCAAAGCAATATTTATATGATCACATATGTGAACTATAAGTATTTTCAATTTTATGTTTGTTATCTGCTGTGTGAACAGCTTTTGAAAATGGGAAATTTATAAAAATGGTTTATTAAAATGTCTACTTTTGGTATCTACTCATTATTTTAGATGAATTACAACACTGAATAAGACTTGAAGGCACCATTTTTTAGTGCCAAGGAAATAAAGTAATGTATGTTCATGGAAGTGAAAATGAAGTCACTATCAGTACTGTTAGGGAAATATATTAAAGAGTTCATTGCTTTCAGAGGTTGAGACATGTGTGCTTCAGGTAGATACTAATTTAATGTTCCTGCTTAAAATTAATTATTCAAACACAACAAATAAATTACTTCAGCATTTTTATAATAATTTCCCAAAGTTCGTATTTAGAGGGATACTATTTAAAAATACATTTTATTTCCTATATCACCAGGAAAGGTGATATTTTTAGGATACTTCTGAAAGATTTTAAGTACCACTGAGAAGTGAGAAATAAAAAAGAGAAGTTATAATTAGTGTTAAGAAGTAAAGTTGATTGTTATAAGAAATGTTTATCACCCGAGAGAATTTTCAAAATTATACAACATGAATGATACATAATAGATTTGATAGCTAGGTTAGCATTAAGCTTCTTTGATTCAAACTGTGCCCAAGCCAGTATTTCAGATATATTCCAGAATTTTACTTTTACCTTTGCTTGTAAAGGTAGTTTTTAAAGGTTGAATCATTAGAGAGGTGTTTTAAAAGTACACAGTTGGTATTTTCTTTATCCTAAAAGGAAAGGAAGAGTAAATTTAGCTGAGAGAAAATACTTTCATATTATATTCTCAGTAATAGCAGGGCAAGATGCTTTGCATGGTGTCTGTACTTATATACATTATGTGTACATAATATACACAATTTACAGATGGATGTTGATAAATATACTATTACTGGATAATAAAAAGTAAGTTATGCAGGTTATAGGAGCAGGTCATAATTATCTGATTACCACATAGTTGCATGGGTGCTTTATAGATATTTTCCTTTTATATGAATAATATGTGTATTTTAATTAATACATTGTCTACTGAAATAATAGAAAATCTATCTTTACTTCTGAAGTTATTATAACACACCTCTTTAAAAATTTCAGTATTAAAAAAGAGAATAAATACATGAATTATCTACTCCAACATGACTGTCATATATTCCAGGTGGATAAAAATGGGTTCACCTAATAAGCATTTTGATGCTAAATTTATACAAAAAAATTGTTTCTTATATATGTGTTTCGGTGGAGTCATTATTTGCCTATGTGTATATATGTATGTGTGTGTATATGCATGTATACACAATATAGAATATATATATGTACAAAATAGAACTGAGGGATATGTTAAGTAAGTACTTTGTGCTCACTTGTGGTTTAAAAACTGACACGTTTTTCTCTATGCAAACCTATGTCCTTTGCTGGCAGTTACCTTAACATTTTCGGGTGGCTACATTTTAGAGAAAGTCACATTCACTGATAGATCTGAATCATTTTCAAACTAAGCACCAAGGCTTAGATCACAGCACATCCACCACCACAGCAAAAAAGGAATAGAAAGTAAATGAAGCCACGAACAATGATAAGGCAAATAGGGCTCTGTGAATGGTGAAAATCAATGACGTCAAATGGACCACTTTCTTCCCATTGATTTTTCTCTTTTGCATGTTTCTTGGAGCTGGATTCAATTCTCTATGTCGGTCCGTCCATCCTTCCTCCTGTCCTCACCTCCTCCCCTCCTTCTCTCCTCCCCATCTTCCCCTTCTTTCTCTTCTTTCCTTTTTTCTTTCTTTCTTACATGGTGCTATGACACATGTTGCTTGATAATAACTCAGTTCCCATAAAGGACAATGACGTCCCTGTGAAAATCAAATTTGAATCACCAGTACTGACCTCTTCCCAAACTCCAGGCATATGTTGAACTGCCAAACTGATATCTACATTTGAATATAGATGTAATCATCTAAAATGCATGGGGGTCAAAATAAAATCCTCAGTTCTGGCCTTTGAATATATTCCTCCCTATGGTTCACCCTGGTAAATATCTACCTGTTTTCAAACCAAAAGATCTAGGAGCACTCTGGTTCCTCTTTTTCTCTTCACTACAGCATTTATTTAAGCAGCAAATCTTGTTAGCTTCACTTTCAAAAGACATTCTCAGTCCTTCCACTTACGTTTATTTCTACTGCATTTACTTTAATCCAAGCCAACACCATTTTTTTTCCTATAATCACTTCTTGACTGATCATCTGTTTTCATCTCTTGTTTTCCTCCACATCTAATCTTCACAGGGCAGTGGCATTTTATTTTTAAAACATAAATCAGATCAGATAAGCCTTCTACATAAACAATATCTATTTGAAATTCTCCTATGGCTTATTTATTGCGATATAAATCCAAACTTCTCACCATGGCTTAAAAGGCCTTATTATTCTAGTGTGGCCTTTATTACATATCTGACTTCCAACCACTTTCCCTTTTCTCTGTTTTCTCTGCTGTCACATTCCTGCCACACTGGACTGATTCCTAAACTTTCTTATCCTTTAAACTTTACATCTGGTTTCCTCTATGCATATAATGTTTTTCACCTAGATCTTTTTTTCCCATCATTTATGTATCAGTGCACATTTTTATAGTTTAATTTTTCACAGCACTCATCAATATCTGAAATTATGTTATTAAATTATCTAATTTTTTTATTTTTTGCCCTAAGTAGGGTATAAACTCACTGACAACAAGGACTTTTTCTGGTTTACTCATCACCATATAATCAATGCCACAAGAGTGTCTAGCACATAGTCATCACTCAATAATGGCCACTTGCATCAATAACCCTAAATTTGTCAATAAAAAAAGTTTAAAATAAGTGCTGTCAGTCATGCCAGATGTTGTGGGAGGCCATAAAATGATCCCAATAATCTAGTTCCTGTTACAAATGTCGCCCAAACACCTAAATGCATGAGAAGTCATTTACTAGGGACTTTCAAAATAGGTTCCTGAAAGCAGTCTTATGAAGTTAAATTGATAAGTTCTGTCATTGTTACTGCCTCAGGGATACTTGTTGGTGGGTGTTAAGCCAACCTTATATTAAAGAATATTCTAAAAAATCCATGTCACAGCCACAAAGAGCCTAAAGAGACCTGACAATTAAATGTAATGTGGTATTTTGGATGAGATACTGGAACATAGGTAAAAGTAAGAAAATATAAATAAATTATGAACTTTAGTTACTAGAAATGATTCAATGTTGGTTCCTTACTCCTAAAAATTGTACCATATAGTCCAGGCACAGTTGCTGACACCTATAACCCCAGTACTTTGGGAGCCTTAAGTGGGAGGATCACTTGAGTGCAGGAGTTCAAGACCAGCCTTGGCAACATAGCAAGACTCCATCTCTACAAAAAAAAAAAAAAAAAAAAAAATTAACTAGCTGGGTGCAGGGGTGCATGCTTGTAGTATAAACTACTTGAGATACTGAGGTGGAAGGATCACCTGCGTCTGGGAGGTCAAAGCTGCAGTAGGCTGTGGCCATTGCCACTGTACTCTTGTGGCATGGGCAATAGACTAAGATCCTGTCTCAAAAACAAAAAGAAAAACACAGACAACAACAACAAAACAGAAACACGAAGATAAAATAAAAATTGTATCACATAAATATAAACAGTTAATAAGGGAAACTGTGTGAGCAGGGTGGGAGGGCATATAAAGTCTAATACAGATCTAAATATATAGTCTGTTATTTTAAAAATGTACATTACTCACAAATTTGTTGAAAAAAGCCTTAAAGGAAAGAAAAAAATGTTCCCTTGTAAATATTGTGATAGGATCCTTCCTGAGTCAATTGCATTCTATATTAGACCATCTTTTGCTATTTTAACTGAAGCAAAAATTTATTAATGATCTTGCCAATTAACTGCATGTTTCAAAATCCTTAGTGTTCTAAAAACAAACTATTTTATTGACAGTAACTCTCTGGAAATAGTGAATTAAAATGAAATTCAAAATTTTATTGAAAGCTAGTTGATAAGAGAACTGTTTAAAAGATAACCTCAAAAATAGCTATCATTTTAGTATTATGTTTACTTACATTTAAAGGAAAGGTTAAATTTGGTAAACATCTTGTTGAATAAAAATGCAAGGCATTTTTATTATTTTGCCTTAATTTTTGCCTAAATTTTGCCTTAAATTTTCCTTTCTATTGAGTTATTTTTTGATACCTTTGTTAACTTTGTCAGGCTAATTTAAATCATCTGTCATAATATGATAATATGATTGTCTATAGTCTGTGAGCTTTATCCTTTGACTCATCATTTCATACACTGAGATCATCAAAAATCTCTTACCTTAGCAACCCGCTATTAGTTCCAGGACTTAGTAATCTAGTTTACTTTGTACATTTTCATACATCACATACTTTACTTTTTTATAATGGAGGGCAGCCAGAATTTAATTAGATCGCAGAGTTCACACCACAGGATATACTGTCTTTTAATTAGTAGCATATATTATTTCAGATGCTTTCTTAGACACACTGTTAACACTGAATTAATCACAACACAGTCTCAGAGTTAATGGAAACATATGTATTTGTTATTTATTGTTTTCATTTATAAAAGTACATATGCCTTCTAAGTTATTAGGGAGATATTAAAAGAATGTTAATTAAATGTCTTATAGAACTAGTACTAAAGTAGAAAATACAATTATATGGTGAATCATATGTTTTTCTTAGGACTTATTTCTGTAGAAAGCAGTGCAAAATTTTGTCACCCTCTTCCTTTTAAACCAGATTGTTTTACTTTGTCACAACAGCTAGGAATCATGCTTGATTTACCTTAAATGCTATAAAAAACCATCTGAAACCTCAAACGCACAGGAATAATTTGAATCTTTTTATACTCCCTAAGAAAAAAATTAACAGAAGACAATTTTGATTTAGATAGAAAAGTTTATATGATTTCTATCTCCGTATATGCCTTATTTTTCATGATCAAATTACTTCTTTTTAAGTTACTGGATTGTTTATAGAAACTTTCACAAGTTTGTTTTCACTTGTAAAACAAGACTATCACAATTTAATATTTCATTCATTTCATAAAATGCAAAAGAAAGAAAAATTCTTATGATTGAAGCCTTTAAACATTTCTGTAACCAAAATAAAATGACTATAACAGTAAATGGAATCCATTTGGTATGCAAAATATTTGTGGAAAAGTTCAAAAGCCATTATCTGCAATTGTAAGGTGCATAAATTTATTTTATAACATATATATCTCTGCATGTCTCAACCTGGAATTAATTGTAAAGCATGAAAATACAAATAACTTGAGATAACATTACATAGGAAATACTAAAAATTAATCAGTATTTTGGACATTGTATAAAATACTTCCCATACTGTAATTCATGATTGATTAATGCATTTTATTTATTTTTGGTCTTCTGCTCATAAATCATTTGAAAGTAGACCAGTTGAATTATTTTCTGTTTTTGTCAGTGTGTATGTATGTGTATGTGTGTGCATGTGTGTATTAGTCTGTTCTCATGTTGCTAAAAAAGACATACGCAAGACTGGGTAATTTATAAATAAAAAGAGGTTTAACGGACTCATAGTTCCACATGGCTGGGGATGCCTCACAATCATGGAGGAAGGTGAAGGAGGAGTAAGGCATGCCTTACATGGGGGCAGGCAAGATAGTGTGCAGGGGAACTGCCGTTTATAAAACCATCAGATCTTGTCAGATCCCCTTGCTATCACAAGAACAGCATGGGAAAACATGCTACCACGATTCAGTTATCTCCCACCAGGTCTGTCCCATGACACATGGGAATTATGGGAGCTACAGTTCAAGATGAGATTTAGGTGGGGACAGAGCCAAACCATATCAGAGAGAGAGAGAGAGAGTGTATGTGTGTGTAGGAAAACATTCATAACAGCAAATTTTTTTGAATGAACATCATTGCCAAACTTTCATACATGATTACTTTTCTTTGTTTAATAGAGAAGTCAAATTTGAGAACTATCAGCTATATTCTTAATTCCTTCCAGAGTAGTAGGAAAAGGTGAAGGCATGAGAACAAAATATCCTCATATGTTTATTCTTTTCAACTGCTAGGATCATATTTGAAGAGTTGAAGTGCTTTACCATTTTGTTTTTGTTTGCTTTGGTTTTCTTTAAAACAGATCCCTTTTCTGAAAAAAATAAGAATTATTACGTTCTGCTTATTTTTAAGCATTTGATTTTTGAAAGCATAAGAAAGTAAATAGCTAATATTGTCCTCAGTGATTCTTTTAAACCTCTATGCTTTTCAGCTTTCCTTTCACTAGCAGATACCAATAATAAAAGTGTCCATCTGTAAGCAGAAACTTCTCATCTTAACACTTAAACACATTAATTCTTTATTCATGAGTATATTCTTTAAGGAAGTCTGGAACTTTGTTCATTCAAAGCTGGAAAGAAAAAAAATTAAAATGATTGTCCAATTCTAAAATATTTGTCAATATTTTACTGCATTTCAATGTTTTAGAAATATTTTAATGTTTCACTCTTCTTAGAAATAAGTGTAAGTGTGCCATTTTCTAAGTAGGAGAGATACAAAATGATTGCAGCTATTAATTTACGTTAACTGTTAAATCAACTTTTACAAAACTTTTAGGAAGTCATTTTATTATTTTTGATGTTTTTTTTCTGCTGCACTCTGAGGAAGGTCTCTCACTTTAATAAAAGGCAAATAATGACTGAGATGCTAGTTTCATCTGAAGAGCATTCAAACAATCTGTAACAGTCACTGGAAGAGACTACAATATTCATGGTTGAAATACTTTAGGGCTAATGATTTTCCTTTAAGGTATGATATTTTATAAGATCAAAATTTCATTCTTAAATATGTATTGCAACAATCTATGATTTTTCAAATGAACATGGTATTAGATACCTAATGATTTTTGAAAGAATTGTGGTATATCCATCATGTATTAACTCTTAATAAAATATTTATGTGTTTTCATAGAATATATCTCCATATAACCTCTCGTAGTATTTTTTTGAAGAAAAAATATGAAACAAAAAAGATTCTGAACAGATCTAATACATAACTGTCTTTTTAATCCTGTCTAGTCTTATCTTGCTATTTTGTTTCCTTTCAAGAACTTTTTTCTATAATGCCTTTTTTTCTTTAGTCCCTAGAGAATTATTTTCTAACTCACATGCCATAGGTTAGCTGGGTTTTTAAGCCCATTATTATTGTGCTATTAAACTGAAAGCCAATTGCTACAACTGTAAGTAAATTGTAAGCAAGTTTATTTTCCCTGCAACTTGGTATGCTTATACCAGGGCTGATATTTTTCAGATGAAACACTTTACCAAGTGGGTTATATGATATGGTAAAAGAATAGCACAACTTACAATGAGTAAGAAGAAGGTGAAACAATCTTGTATCTACTGGAACCTGAAAAGCCTTTGCCTTAAGAGTATAGGAAAGAACAGTTCCTTGCTGAAGGGCGACAAAGAAAACAATATGGCTGCTTAAATAGAAACCATAAGAAGTTCTTTTGGTACAGTATCATCTGAATTGTAATCGTCCTGACTTTATTATTGTTTTGAACTTCAAATTCATCGAGAGTGCTTTTAAAAATATTGGTCATTTATACTCCTTTTAATGAGTCCAGGAAGCAATGACATGCTGTAATGCTCTCTGTCTTTAAATGGTCCACTAGAGTACAGTCTAATCTTACATTTTTCTCACGATCTGAGAGCTAGGAAATGCTTTTAGCCAAGGAGATCTTATACATCTGAGTGTTAAACACTCTATTTATAGATGTTAATTCCCTTCACTGCTAAAGTTTTGGAAAATAATCATCCCTTGCCAAATCTTAGGTTTATTTTTATTTCCAAAAAATGCATCTTCTTTGGGTGGGTATGCACACATTTGAAAGTGTAGATGAATACAAAGAGATTTTATACCACTACACTGTGCACGTCCTTTATGGCTTGCTGTTTACTGATCTGTGGCCTCTTCATTTATATTTTGGTGAATGTTTCATCTCATAATGATTGACAAAATGTTTACAAGCGACAGTGCTGACCCTTCCCTAAAGGCATACAGAAAAACAGTATTATGCTGGATGTTAAAATGTTTAGGTACCTGGATGTACTTTGAAGGAAATGTTTCATAAGTGGAAGTGTTTGCTGTTATGAAAGATCTCATACACAAAACGCTATGGTCCACATTCAAAATCGTCTTTGTCAGGAAGAAGATGAGGGTCTTACAAATAGACTTACAAACATTTCTTATGGACATTATCAGCAAGCAGTGTTGTCTGGGCCTACTAGGAACTAGGGACATTAGCCAAAAGTAGAAGAATCTTTGCTAAAGTACAATTCCTGTTATGCCACGTATTTCCATATAGGCTATACTTTATAACTTCTTTGTTAAGTGCATTCTCAGGTCTGAAAAGTGTATCATTGCTGTCACATTAACATGCACATATTTGAAAGTGTACATTAACAAAATGTTTGGGAATTACTGGCCCAAGACATTCAAATCATCATTAGCCTATTTTTTCTTTTTTTCAAAGAATGTTATTCAACTACTGAGTGGAATGTAGTCAACAGTAAAGTATCGCCAAGTTCATAGCACCAAAAATCTAAGGGAAATATTTTGGGAGCCTGTTTTTTTTTGTTTTTTTTTTGTTTGTTTGTTTGTTTTTTTGTTTTTTTAAACATAGGAGCAAGCAAATAAATATATAAAACATAATTTGTAAAATAGTTTTCTGATGACTAGAAATGAATTAAGCTTATTTTTTAATAAAATGGAAAACAATTGAGATCATTTGAATATGGCTGAAAGTGGTAACTTTTTAGGCTGCTGGCCTAAACCCTGTGGGAAAACTTCCCAGATTTTATAGGATGCTTTATTTAGTTGTTCTTATTTTCATGCTGAGTTCTTCCCCTTGCACATTATTCTAAAGCGATTTCTGCTTTTTTTTTTTAAATAGCAACATATTATTCAAATACAAAAAATGAATATTATAAATCTCATCCATCATTTTTAGGTGACTGCTGTATTCTAATTCTACAACTACCTGTCCAGACATTGGAGCACATGCAGATATCTGATTGGCTTACTATTCTTTTCCTTCTAATGGCAAGGCTGATATTTGTTAGTACATCTTTTTAAGATAAAACCACCAACAAAAATTTCTTCAAGGAGGCCAGTGATGATTGCAAAAATTGTGTGTGTGTATGTGTGTGTGTGTGCGTGTGTGTGTGTGCGCGTACACTCTCACATGAACTCACGTGGGTTCTTAGATTTCATTAAATAGAAAGAAAGAGAGAAACATGCAATATGTATCGGTTTGCTAGTATATTGATGTTTGCAGAAAATCCTTATCAAAATTTAATGACCCTGAAGGTGGATATTGATTTTCCTTTCTCTTCAGACAATATTTCATTTGTGATATTTACTTGCCACAAATGAATGTTTGCTTAAGATACAGTGTTACATGTTATAAAGCAATATTACATAAAAGGCTTGCAGCTCTTGTACTCTACAAGGAATAGCAAAAGAGCTCATAGCTAGCAATGGAATATAAAACCGAAGCCAGTGGTCTTTCTCAGTCTTTTGTGTATGTATAGGAATATGTAAAAATTTTTTTCATTAGGTATATGAGGAATATCTTGCCAATGTGAATCTAGATTTGGAAGAATGATATGCTAATGTATTAGTTTCCTATGGCTGCCGTAACAGAGGGCCACAAACTGGGTGGCTTAACCAAGAGCAATTTATTGTCTGAGTTCTGAAGGCTAGAGGTCCAAGATCAAGGTGTTGGCAGGGTCTTGCTGCCTCTGAAGGCTCTACGGAATGGTGTATTCCAGGCGTCTCTCTTAACTTCTCCTAGTTACTTTGGCATGTTGCAGCAATTCCAGTCCTCAGAATCTCCTTATGTGGGTGTCTGTTTCCAAATTTCCCTTTTTAATAAAAACACTAGTCATATTGGAGCCCAGCTGCTACAGCTTAGAGTTGAAGCTTAGCTATTTTTAGACACTCTTATGCCACGTCCTATGTTCTACATTCCACTGATGTGACTTGAGTCATTTTAACTGCAACATTGTCCTGATTGGCTGCCGTTTTATTATCATGCCTTAACCATTGTGCTTCCCTGCCCTGCTGTGCTTTCTTGAATAATGACGATGTCTTCCCTGGGCCACACTGGAAGAATTGTTTTGAGCCAAATATAAAATACACTAACAATAGCTGATGAGCTAAAAACAGTGCAAAAAAAATATATCTCATAATGTTTAAAGAAAGTTTACGAGTTTGTGTTGGGCCACATTCAACAGTATCTTTGTCAGGAAGAAGACAAGGATGTCTTCTCCTTTATGATCATGGTCATCCTGATGAGCATGACCACTCCAGATTCTCTCATTTCTAGTTCTGGTCTATCTCACTTCCCTCTGAATTCCAAGCTCGAATTCTGGTATTAGAATTAACATTGCCTTTTTCTTCTCTACCAAAATGGAGAGAAATTAGGTAAGGGTACCTGTTCTTTTGACTTAACGGGCCCCTGAACGCTTTTTTCCATAAGAAGCCTGTCAGAAGGTGATAGTATTGCCTTGAAATAAAAGTTGATTCCAAGTATGTCCAACCTGCAGCCCATGCCCACATGTGGCCCAGGACAGCTTTGAATGTAGCCCAATACAAATTCATAACTTTCTTAAAACATTGTGAGATTTTTTTGTAATTAGTTTTAGCTCATCAGCTATTGATAGTGTTAGTGTATTTTATGTGTGACCCACAACAATTCTTCCAATGTGGCCCAGGGAGACCAAAAGATTGGACACCCCTGGACTAATCCATTATCATCTAGAAGAAGTAACTTTTAAAATAGACCTGCTTATATACAAGTATTTCTGATCAATTACACTATTTAACATAAGTATCACTTTCTTTAATATTACTACTGCTTTCATGTAACGATTACATGGTTGTTTTGAAATGATGTAGTTACAGAAGAAGACAGGGTTCAATCTGACGTATGTTAAAATCTTGTCTTAAACATGTGCCAATATGTATCTCTTGGCTAAAAATTTTTTAGTCTCTAGCTTTCAGGACTTTTAAGTACTCGCTAAAAAGCTGTGTATATGTCTACTTTATTTAATAAAGTGATCCTCAAATGTAGGTATCAAATGTTATCTGCAATTAGTTGTTCCTACTGCTATTGGCAAGGGCTATCAGAATTACAGTGATTTTCTCCTGCCAGAAAAGTACTAGACACTTTTTGGTTTTTGTTGCTAAATGAAGACACTTTGAAACAGATTTTTTTTCCTAATAGTAGACTGTAACAGAGACAATATTTTTCACAACAGCAACAACAGCAAGGTTAGTTTACTTATTTCATTATTTTATTGAACATGGCTATTATCTTTGTGCAATTGTTATTAGAACTCTGTAGTGGAAGTAAATGTAATCCTAATGTATTTACCTTCAAGTTCATTTATTTTACCCTTAGTAGCTGTCTGCATTTCTGGTACATTTAAAAAAAATTAAATCTATTAATCATAAACTCATATCCAAACAGTGAGACTGACTTGTTTAAAGGGCTTAAAGCCACGGCCACATGCTCGTGTGATGAATTTAGCTTACATATTTACAAGGTAGAAATATTAGTTACTATTTCATTACAATTAATCCAGTAATGCACATAGACATCTTTTCAATATATTTTCCTTTTGACAATAATGCAGAAAACACATTTATTTAAAGAAAGTATGGGTTGTTACTCAAAACCACTACTCACTTTCTCACTGTTGACTGTTATAATTCTGATTAGTAAATCCTGTCTAACAGGACTAATGATTAAGTTGTGTGGGAAATAAAGTGAGGGGGAAATTACTCTGATTTTTAAAACATAGAGAAACAAAAGAACATCAAACATGAAAACTTCAAAGATGGAAGGGACTTTGGTTTTAAATAGTAGATGTAGTTTATAATAAGTATGCAAATTTATATTGTAGAGCATATTCTAGATGCACAATAAGTCATCTCTAAAAATAATAATAGTAATAAATGGCTAATCATTAGTATGACTAAAAAAATGACTATATTACAAGAATCATAATATATAAGATAATATGAATTTCCACAGGCCGTGCTGTTTTATCTAGCAGAACTGAGGTATATAAGGATATCAAGGAGAAAGAGGCAGAGATTTGAATGTGGTAGTAAGAGTAATGAGACATGTATTATTTTTGCCTAGAATTAAGCTGAGGAAGTAATTCAAGCTATAGACATATAGTATGTATCTGTGATAGGCTAGATACTCCACACTAGGAATAAACTGGTGAACAAAAGTTAGCCTCATCCCTGCTTTCATGAAACATACAAACTACTGGAAAATATTGGTGTTTTTCAAATAACATAAAAATGAACTCAAGAGTACAAACTAAAGAAAGTCCTCTCAAGAAAAAAAAGGGTATAAAGCATGCAATACAGACCAGTGGACTTTGAACTTGGATTCCATACCTGCTAAAAGAATTTGGAAAATAATATACTTCTTCACCAATGTTTAACTTTTCATCTAAATTTTTCATCAGAATTTGAAATTTCTTAATGGGTCCAATGTACATCATTCAGGTGATGGATACTTTACCTAATTTCACCACTATGTAGCCTATGCATATAATGAAATTGCACTTGTACCACATAAATGTATACAAATTTTTTAGAAGGAAATAAATTGTATAGAGTTGCAAAGGCTGCTGATTCTAAGCATGTGTTAAATCCTGTCTAGTGAAAATGTTATGTCATTCTGAAAATCATAATTGTTTGATACACCTTTTCAACATTAAAAAATAAGCCTGCTCTTCTTTAACATTTGAAAAATGTATACCTTTCCTTTTTAGTCTTTGAACTGATATTTCATTTTCATAACATTTAAAGACTTTCATCCAAGTATATATATAACACATTTTTATAATTATCATGCCACAAATATGTATAATGAACATTTTGAAATCTGTTTCCCATATTCATAAAACATTAAGTACTTAAACATGTTTTCTATGCTAACTTATCAATTCATTTAATATTTTTATACAGTTATATTATTTTTTGGTCTTATTACCAGCTCTTTCTAAGATTTTTGATGTGTCAAATACTCCTTTCTTTTTGAAAGACTTTTCACCCTTGGCTTCCTTGGCCCTATTTTTGGTTTATGTTCTTTCTATCACTTATTTATGAAGGTCTTATTTGGCTCCTGATCCACTGCTAACTTTGCTTCGGTTCCTACCTATTAAGCTGAAAGTCTCAAGATTTCAAAACCCCTTTGGAGTTGTCTGTAATAATAATGGCATCTACTGAGGCACATCTTTCTCCGTGGATGCCCATTTAAAATGTAGTGGTTTTGTGCCATCGGCCCCTTGAATTTTGTCTGGTCTTTTGACTTGCTTGCACCATTAAAACATGGCAGATGTGGCAATGCACATGGTCCAGAGCCTTGGCCTGAAAAGACATAGTGGCTTCCACTTTTGCTTCTGGGGATTTTACCTTGAGTCTGAGTTCACCATATAAGGAAGCTAGTCTGGAAGATGCAAGGCCACATGGAAGAGATAAATCAGTCCAAGTCCCCAACCTATGATTGAGGCCATTTAATACTTTCCAGTTCTGCCAGCTGGATAAAGCTACACAGATGGGTCCAGGTAAAAAAGGGAAATAACTTTCTAGATACAATACAGAATTGGGAAATCGTTGTTGGGTGTTAAACCACTAAGTTTGAAGCAGTTGTGTAGTAACAGATGATTGATATATATTTAAATTAGAAAACCTCCAGATCTCTATCTCTTTTCACTACATGTTACCTACTGAACAATTTCCTGATGCCCCAGAGATACTCCAATGTCAATATCTTCAAAATGGAATTCATTGTCTTTTAGCTTCTCTTTTCTATTCCACAAATCAATGCCTATTTCATCTGTAGTTTCTGCCATGTTTGAGAATGGCACTTCTACATATCCAGTTATAAAAGTGAGCAATAAAGAAGTTACCTGGGTAGTTTCTTCTCCCTTACTGTATCTTCTCGCCAAGTGTCTATAGTCAGTTGACTGTACCTCATTAACCTATTTGTAATCGCTATTCTTGCCTCCATTTTTGCTTTGACTTGGTTGCTGCTTTCCCTATATCTTCCTCATACTTTACACTGTTCTTCTGACGGCCTGTCTTGATGTATCCATGGAACCATATAATTCATTTATATTCCTGCAAATTTGACTTTTTAAAAGTGCAAACTATATATCATAATTTTACTCAGTTGATTAAAATACCAATTAAGTTTAACTTAATAACTCACTATTATCAACAAAATTAAGTCTAACTCTTCATTGAGACAAGACTCTGATGTATCCTAGACTAGCTCCCCGGGTTCCTCCCTCTACTGTTTATTATGTTACAGCCATGCTGACATTACTAGCATACTTACACAGACTTTCTCCTCTGTGTATACTCAAACTCCCCATGTTTTCAAGAGTGCTTTCTCCCTTCTTCACTGCCTTGCAAGAATCTCAAGGTAACTGACATTTCTGGGTTATCTTTTTAAAATCTCTATCATACCAAATATGGATATCTATTGTAGACTAAATAGTTGTGTCTGACTTTTTATTTATGTACATGTCTATTCCCCTCTATTGTAGTTAAGATTCCCTCAGAAGCAGAATTCCCTGAAGACAATGATTCAAATACAAGTAAGTAATTTTGTAGATAAGCTCAGGATACTATTTTAGAGGAGTGGGAAAGTGAGACAGTGAGAAAGTCCACAAAATATACAAAACCAGATACTACTGTGGGCAACTGGAGTTTAGTCCTGCAGGAAAACTCTGAAAAATAGTAGACAATAATCTTCAGAATTCTCTATACTAAGGGATGAGGAAACTGTGTTATTTACTCAATTGAGTCATTAGATGAGGGCTACTCCTAGATAAAACTGTGTGTGTGTGTGTGTGTGTGTGTGTGTGTGTGTGTAATTATTAATAGAAAGTACTACACCTCCTTGAATTACTTGAACCTAGGAGGTGGAGATTGTAGTGAGCCAGCCATTGCACTGCAGTCTGAGCAACAAGAGTGAAACTCCATCTCAAAAAAAAAAAAAAAAAAAAAAGAAAAAAGAAACAAAGAAAGCACTACACTTCCTTGTAATCTGTTATAAACTTCTTTGAGGCAGAGTTAGTGCTGTATTTTTCATTACATTTCTAGTGCCAAACCCAATACCTGGCCATATATTGGGACCATAAACACAATTTTGGAGTGGATAAGTTAAAAAGTAAAAAATCACCTATATCATAGTAGCTTAACCCTAGCATTTACTAAGTATTTTCTATAGGCCAAACATTGTTCTATGTTCTTTATGGGCATTAATTAATTTAACTGAAGTGGAGCAAGAATAAACAAATTATTTATCCTAGTAGAAATCTGAGAAAAAGACACACCAGTGAACCCATCAACTTGATCAGTAATAATTTGTAAAGCATAAGAATCAAAAAAATCATCTAATACTCTATTTCTGGTCATTTTCAATTATTTAAGATGAGTAGTACAACATAGCAGTTAAGACAATAGGCTTTGTACCAGACTGTCTTGGTTTAGTTGCTTGTTCCACAACTTATAAGCCCTGTGACTTGGGCAAGTTATTTGAGTTCTCTGTTTTGTGAAATTAGTATCATAATGATATGGTTTGGTGGCATCCCCACCCAAATATCATCTTGAATTGCACCTCCCATAATCACCACATGTCATGGGAGGGAGCTGGTGGGAGGTACTTTAATCATAAGGTTGGGGTTTTCCCATGCTGTTCTCATGATAATAAGTCTCTTGAGATCTGATGGTTTTATAAAGGGCAGTTTCACTGCTCACACCTTCATGCCTACCACCATGTAGGACGTGCCTTTGTTCCTCTTTTGCTTTCTGCCATAATTGTGAGGCCTCCTCAGTTATGTGGAAGTGTGATTGAATTAAGCTTCTTTTTCTTTATAAATTATCCAGTTTTGGGTATGCCTTTATTAGCAGCATCAGAATAGAATAATACAATAATAGTTTTCCTATTATGGGTTTATGAGGCTCATTTATATTAATAAATTCAAAGTATGTGGAACTATGCCTGGTACATCATGGGCACTCCATAAATATGATTACTAACAGAGTTTCTTATAGGATAATTAATTCATTTACAAAGAGTTGTTGGTTGTAGAACTGTATATCCAATAATAAGCAAGAACTGTGTTTGAAATTTATGTTTCATCTGTAAAATTTATTTGATATAATTCATTCATTACTTATAATGGACTGTAATTGGTTTTAAAGTAGGGCATATAATGTTTATTCTATGACACTAAATAGATGTCCTCTTGGACGTCTTGAAGTTATTCTTGACCTCTCCATTTCTCTAACATCCAACCTGTCAAGAAATCCCTTGGTTCTAATTCTATTGCTACTTGCTGGGAAAAAGCCACCATCATCTCTTCAATTAGTAGAATATTTGTCTACTCTTGTCTCTTATAGTCTGTCCTTAACACAGTGTGATCTTTTTAAATGTAAGTCATATTATGGCACACCTCTGCTCAAAACATTTCAAAGACTTCCCATCACCCTCAGTGTAAAAGGTTACAAAAATTCAAGCTCATTGAAGTAAAGAGTGGAATGGTGACTACCAGAAGCTGGTGGCAGGAGATGGAGGTAAACAGGGATAAAAGGAGATGTTAGTCAATGGGCAAAATGTTTCAGTTGGACAAGAGGAATAAATTCTCATGCTATCTTACACATCATGGTGACTACAGTTAATAAAATGTAAATTTCAAAATTACTAAAAGACTAGATTTTAAATGTTATCAACACAAATAAATGGTAAATATGTGGTGATAGTGTTAATCAGACTGATTTAATCATTCCACAATTTATACATATATCACTTTACATTACACTCCATAAATACATATAATTATTATTTGACAAAGACTGTGTAATCCAATGAGGCTTATCTCTGAAATCTCTTCCTGCCAGTCTCTCATCAACACATTAGCCAGACTGGCCTGTTTGCTATTACTCCAACACATGTCTGTATTAAGGCCTTTGAACTTTTCTTCCAGGTATCCTCAGGGATATTTTTCTCACATCTTTGAAATCTTTATTCAAATGTCACCTTCTCAGTGAGGCAATTACCCCATTTAAAATTAATAAGCTACGCCTTCCCCATTCTCTTTTACCTTGCCCCACTCTTCATCTATTATAAATGGGTGGGGCTCTCTGGAGTTTGTCAGCTTTGCCCAGAAGAATACCTGAAACACATCTTCAGAGACTCAACAAACATTTAGCAAAAAGTATATATGTGTATGTGTGTATGTGTGTGTGAGTGGGTGCAGGCAAAATCTAAGCTCTTATTGAAGCTCATAACTGAAGTGAACTTTATAACGGAAAGAAACTTAAGAGAGACTTGAGAACATGTTGACTTTGGTACCGGGCAATCCTTTGAGCTGCTCACTTGCCATGATGCTTTCCCAGATAGCGTTGATGAATAACAAGATTGAGAAGGTTTCAGTCAGGCAAGTGGAACAATTGGGGGCTTACTGAAAATTATAATATATACAAGGGTAGGGTGAAAGCTGCTAATGAAACCCTGGGTGAGAGCATTCAGTACACCTACTGTGCTTTGCACCATTTGGTTTGAGGAGGGATGTTTTGAACATAATGAGATGCTCCTCATTTCATAGGAGAAGGGTTGTAGTGGTTTTGGAGGGGCAGAGTTTTTTGTAGACAAAAAGTGAAACATAGAATTGTTGTGTTTGTGCCTTCAAAGTATACCATTGCTGGCCATTGTACATGGCCCATGCTCTGGGGGGCAAGGATTTATGGAGTCCTCTGTATGGATGTGAGGGGCACAATCTTAGCTGCAATATATTCAGTAAACAAATAAAGGACTCCTGATATTTAATAGGGAATTATTTGGCAACCAAACTGGCTGAAAATTTTAGGTGATCACTGATATTTATATTTTATATTCTAATTTCAGGATAAAAATAATTTGTGTAAATCTGTAAAGTTTCATTGTTTTCTAATCAGTTTTTCTATTACCAATTATTCAGAGCATCATCACAACATAACTTTTCCTATTATCTACCCACTGGACATGAATAGATAATGAGATATTAGAAAGAACTTGTTTGAGTGAAATTCGTGGGTTTACTTTATGATTCTGCCAGTTACCAATAGTATGACCATGGGAGAAAGTAAGCTTTTTTTATACTCAATTGTCTCATGAGCAAAACAAGGGTAATATTAACCCAATAAGGTTATCATAAGGATTAAATGAGGACTTATGTGAAAACTTCAGCGTCTTATGGAAGCTCAATAGCTAATTTTCTTTCTTAAAATTGTAAATGCTGCTTCTCTAAAGAATAGAACAAGTGAGATTATCTTTGTTCTTCTCTATGCCATAACTTTTTATATGTTGTTTCTGTCCAAATGTCCAAAGACACTGGATATTAAAGTTAATGGTTTTCTTATTTACTAAGTTATTGAGTCCTCACTATGTTTTAGGTTCTACTCTAGATTTGGAATACACTGCTGCCTTTTTAACCTTCTGATTGTGCATATTGCCTCAGAAGCATTTTATTTTGGGTTTTAAAAAATTTTATAGAGGAAAAAGAAACGAGCTTCTGTCCTACATAATCTTGACCAGAGAGAGTATGCCACACAGGTAGCAGATGCTTTTCAGATGTTTCCTTACAATCAGGATGATGACCTTAGGTTTCTCCAGTGTCTCATTTTTAATCTCTAGAACTTGTTTTTTTTTTGTTTTTTTTTTTTTTTTTGCTATGAAACATTAAGACAGATGGAATTGGCTTCTGGATAATTTTTTCTGAAGTGGAAAATAAAATAAGATGATCCATAAGTTTACATGAAGAATGCTAAAAAGAATAAAAGATCACCTTAGAAGCAGAATAAGTTAAAAAGCAAAGTACAATTATTCTCAAATTTTATCATTATTCTCAAATAAGTTGTGATTTGACCATGCCCCCTAGAGAATGAAGTGCCAATCTTTTAGTAGTAGGATGAACTATTGAGTTCCTGGATTTGGAGATAAATTTATTTAAGGAAATCTCTTTTCATCAAGAGTCTATCATGAATCCATGTATGCTATTGTTTCCAAACAAAAGGCAATGTTCATTATATGTGCAGGTCTAGCCAGCCCTATAGAATTGGACAAAATGACTTTGGCATTTTCTCATGGAACATTGTTACGGATAAGAAACTGAGTAAAATATATAAAAGATATTGGCTATCATGTGAAAGAAGTAAAGAATAAATGTCACAAAGAGGCAATAGTTGGTACAGAAGTAATTGCAATTTTTGCCATATTTTTTAATTGCTTCTGTGCCAATCTAATACAAACCCCAGCCTGTGATTCTCCATTCCCTACTTAGTCTTCTGACATCCCTGTGTGTCCCTCAGGCTTCTTTAGCACTGGGAGGTGGAAGTATCACTTGTTTACTGCCTGTCAGCTGCTTCTCTTATTCTCTAATGTCCCTCCTACAAGGCACAGCAGAATTGAACAGCCAAAAATACAGTAGTCTCCCCCATCCTCATTTTACTATCCATAGTTTCAGTTACTTGGGGTCACCCACAGTCCAAAATATTATATAGAAAATTCCAGAAACCAATCCTGAGTTTTAAATTGTACCACATTCAGAGCAGTGCAATGAACTCCTGAGCTGTCCTGTTTCATCAGGACTGAGATGTGAATCATCGCTTTTTGTCCAAGGTATCCATGCGTCTGTGCTACCTGCCCTAGCCACTTAGCAGCTGTCTTGGTTATCAGGTCAGCTATCTCCCTATCACAGTGCTTGTATTCAGATCACCCTTATTTGACTTAATAATGCTCCCAAAGTGCAAGAGTAGTGATGCTGGCTTTGTAAAGTGTTTCAAATGAAAAGGTGAATGTTCTTGACTCATAAGGAGGAAAAAAAATTCATATGTCAAGGTTGTTAAGATATGCTCTAAGAGTGAATCCTCTATTTATGAGATCATGAAGAAGAAAAAATAATTTAGTGCCAGTTTTGCAGTCACATCTCAAACTGTGCCCCCCAGATAAAAGGTGACCACCGTGTATGGCTGAGACCCATTGCTTTTATTAGGCATGATGTGTGCATAATTATGGTAGACAAATACAATGCAAATAAAAGTATTTTTTCTAATAAAAAGACTGCCTTTTGTTGTGTAGCTATATGTAGAAAACATGTCAGTAAGTACCTCGCTATTCTGATTATTCATGGTAACGTGTTGTTGGTTCTCAGACTTGAGTAAGAAGAGTACTGTCATTTAATTTCATACAGTATATTGAGAAGACTACACTTTGTTTCTGGCTCACTAGAGTACAGTATTTAATATCTAAATGCACCGTAAATAGGTACTTTCTATGCACCAGCTACAGGTGATGACTCATAAAATGGGAGGGATTTTCACATTTACAAATGAATCACCTGTTTCCGTAAAACCAGGGAAGCACAGTTTCCCATTCTTATTTCTAGTTCATCTTTTTGCTACAATTGATTTTTATTGCTTACTTAATTTGCCCTATTGAAAAATAATAGTTAGATTCAGTCTATAATATAATCAAGTTCAATTTTCCATTTTTAGTAAGGAGGAAAGTGAAAGACTAGATTATTTAGTCATGATTTTTTGAATCTTGATAGACAAAACCAAAAATGAATTCAGTTTGAAATTTTAAAACAGGCTTTGGAATCATGATTGTTATACCTTGCTGTATATTTCAGAATTAATTTTGCTTGTAGCTTCTTCCTTTGGTATTTTATAGGTCAGTCCCAGGGAATTTAATTTGATTTGGGATCCCAAATTAATTAGAATAAGAGAATAAAATTGATACTTTTTTCTTCTTTTTTTGACACAGAGTTTTGCTCTTTGTTGCCCAGGCTGGAGTGAAGTGGTGCTATCTTGGCCCAATGCATCTTCTGTCTCCCAGGTTCAAGCGATTCTCCTGTTTCAGCCTCCCAGTAGCTGGGATTATAGGTCCCCACCACCACGCCTGGCTAATTTTTGTATTTTTAGTAGAGATGGAGTTTCACCATGTTGGCCAGGCTGGTCTCGAACTCCTGATCTCAGGTGATCCCCCCACCTCACCCTCCCAAAGTGTTGTGATTACAGCTGTGAGCCATTGCACCCTGCTGATAAACTTGATAATTATTCCCTAAGTGTTTTGACCCTAAACCGTCTTTTACAATACAGGCTCAAATAGGAATGCTATGACAATAACAACTTAACACTTTTTCTTAATAATTATATTCTGATTTCTGTTTTGGTGAATTATACCATTGTTAATGCTAACCATGAATGAGAGAGGGTCTATAATTTGAAATAATTTAAGAATTTATAGCTTGAGTGGCCAAAATTTATTCCATGGTCTGCATTTCATGGAAGAAATGTTTGTTTGGAGGTTCAGTGTCCAGACCAGTTGGGAAGTAGAAAATTCCGAAAAGGGACTGATTACAGCTTAACATAAGCAATCATGGATTTCTTAAAAAGCAGGAGTATTGAAAATAAACAATTTTGCCTTATTATTTGTAGTTATGCTATTTGAAGTCAGTTCATTTAACTTATTTTCTTTATTGTTCTTAAAATACTCTTTTTAAAAATTCTTTTTATTAGAAAATAGATTTATTTAGCTATCAACTTAAGCTTGCTTTTTTAATTTTTAAAATGTTTTATAAATGAAATCCTACTCATAGTTTTCCAAATGTACTCTTTTCTCTCCAAGAGCAGACAGAACCTTTGAGCATGCATGCTCTCAGCCTTCAGTCATGAACAGGTTCATCCCTTCCTCGAAGAAGCCTTCCAAGCTCTCTTTGATCACTAAGTTCATATTTTACTCTCTTATCACACCAAGTATTTCCATAGTAAAAGTTTTCCTTTTTACAAGTACAATATTTGTTTTATTATTTGATTAACATCAGTCTTTCTTACAAAAATGGAACTCGCTAAAGGCAGGAAATGTTGATTTTTACCAACCGTTTTATCCTTAACATTTTAGGATGAATCAAGGAGGATTCAAAATAGGCACTGAATGAATATTGGATGAATGAATGAATTATTTAAAATGCCACTGAAAACAGAATTATTTGTAGGAAAAACAATGCTTTCTCCAAATTGCTTTGCCTTTAGCAGGGTTACAAATTCATTGAATTATATTGATATAAACAAAGCAAAATGTACTTTATTTTTCATTTTTAAAAAAATATTATTATATTCTTCAAGAATCTCTCCCTTCACTTATCTGCCCCTTGACAAATTAAGGTGAGTGGCTCAATTTAATTTTTTCTTATAAATTCATCCCAATTCTATAATTTAAACAATTTTAACTATTTGAGTCTCTGTAGATTTTAGCTCTTTTCCATATCCTATGTAAGTTGATGTTCAAGTGTTTGTTACAAGTTAATATGATTTTGAAAGAGAATATGTGAAAATTTGTGAAGAAATTGTTAATAAAACAACTATTTGTAAAAGCAATTTCTATACAGATTATACTCTAAACTCCTGAAGGGTGTAGTCCAGATCTTGTTTTTTTCATCTTTTTTTCTCTCTATGATCCAACACAATAAATAGCACATAGTAGTTGTTCAGTGAAATTTTGCTAAATGAATGAATTAGAAATATGTTAACTAAATTAAGGGGCAACATCAACATTTAAAAGTTTCTGCTGAAAATTTATGCAGCAGAATATCTCTAACTGTTATTCAGAGTATCTTTTCAGCGTATGACTTTGCTTCAATTTAAAAAATAGATCTGAAAAACTTTCTGATAGCTTCAGTAGATATGGTGCCTAGCAAACATACCAAATGAATAAAAGAAAGCCTATGTAGTGTGCTCAAATTGCAAATCTTACTGTGTTATATGAGGAAAGGGCTCTTTGGTCGATTAAACTGTAAGGATAAAAGTAGAACTAGAGATAAAGATTTTAGAATCCAAAACAGTCTTTCAGCCTGATATCAGAAAAAATAAATGAGTAAAGTGAGGTTCTGTTTTCTCTTTTAAGATACAGTAAGATCTGCTGAGAAAGCAAAGCCCAGAATTTAGTTGGAGAAGTGGGATTGAGTATTAATATTTAATAGCTAAACCTGTAAAAGAGGAATATCTGTTAGACCTGAGTAGGCCTGTGCGGGCTGGACTCACTGTAGCCAGCAGGAAGACATCCAGCCAGGCTGGAAGGGCAAGATACCCGGCAGTCCTGAGGACAGGTGTTTGGTGACAGTCCAAGTTGCCTTTTCAGTGCAGATAAACAGATGGTCTCTGTTATGAATAGGCAAAGAGCAGTGGTTCTCAAGCTTTAGTGTGCAACACCCAGAAAGCTCGATTTAAATGCAGATTCATAGGGCTCCTGTTTAGAGGTTCTGATTCCTTAGGTTTAGGTTATGCCTCAGAGTCTATGTTTTTAACTAGCACCCATGGAAATTCTAGTCCCCAACTACTTTTCAAAAACACTAAAGAGCGAAGAAACATTAGTCTTTTTTCAAGTAAATTGAACTTTTGCTTTCGAAGGATTACCTAAAATGTACATAATGACATAAATGGAACTCTTGAATTATAGATGTTTTAGATCCTTCTACACTTAGGACACATTAAAGATACATCGATTAAGATATTTACCTGAATTTCAACTCTCAACCATTTTTCTGTAACAAACAAAAAAGCAGTTTATTCCTCATTTAAACATTGAACAATCTAAAAAGTCGAAGCTTTCTTTTTTTTAAGAAACTAATTATTGTCAGTTTAACATAAGTTTTATGAACATAACTAGCAAGACCTTGCTAGTACAAGGGCCTATAGATATATAGTTCCATGGGGAATTTCTTGAATGGAATTCAATTTTCCTCAGGCTAGTATTACTTGCCACACTAAAATCCTGCCTTAGAGGCTGGGAAGTTTTCTTTCTGTGCGTCTCTGAAATCTTTCACTAGAAAGCCTGCATTAAACACAATTTTGTCTTTTGTATTATCCATCATTATCTAGTGGACATTTGGTAAACGCATTCTGAGGAAAGGCATGGATTTGACATATAGCACCATCAAAATTTCACTTATGATAATTTTGATTGCTTAAAAGCTGGAGATTATCTTAAAGTAATTTAATCAAATCCCCTCACTTTACAATGGAAACAATTTAGAGAGACGTAATTCTGTCTAAATCAGGACTCCTGATTTATCCATATAGGGTTTTATTTTGCATTTAACTGTTCTATCTCCAGAATTACAGTATTTTATTCTTCTTTAATAGGTTCACTTTTTCATAGTTTTGAAACCATCAGCCTGTCAGGTCTATTTCATGTTAATTTACTATTTGTCAGAGAGTCAAAATGACTTAATTGCTAATTGTGCTTAGCAAAGGATTTAGAAGAGAATCCCCAAGTGTTGTCAACGTGCAATATATTTGTTCACAGGAGCAAAATGTTGGTGACAAGTTTTGAAAATGTTGGATCTTTTAAAGTTAAATTTCCAAAGAAGTTTTAAGTTCTTAAGCTTAAAGGAAAGTATTACAGAGAGTAATATTCTCTTATTTAAGAATATAGTATTTTATGTTTGCATATATTAACAGATAAATAACAACCATAAACCTCATAGGCAGTTCTATCAGTGATGTCATTGGCTATGAGTAAGAAACAAAAAATATGACACTAAAGTAGTTTGAGTAAATACAGATTTTATTTCCTTCTTGTACAGGAAATCTGGGGGTAGCAATCTAGAGTTGATTGAGGGCCTTACTAGAATCAGCAAGGTGCTAGACTTTGTCTTATGCCTTCAGTGTAGTATTATGCAACTTAGTAAATGCAAAAGAGCATCAGACCTGTGGGGAAAGTGGATTAAATAGCTTGCGGCTACCCTTTGCCAAAAGAGAGTACTTTATTTCTAATTCCACTGATATCATTGGGTTAGCAGTGGTCCTCTCTTTCTGTCTTCTTGTTTCACCTTCATAATAGGTGGCTCTTGTCATTATTGTAATTAGATATGGCTGTTGCACATCCAAGCCTTTGCATATGGGCCTTAAGCAGGAAGAAGAAAGAACAGTTACAAAGGCTTTTTCCCAAAGAAGCTTTACTTGGAAAACGAAGCCATTTGACAGAAACTGTTGCCAATATCTTATTGTTCAGAAGTGTGCCGTGGGTCATCTATAGATTAAAGGGGTTAAGTAGTAGGCAGAAGTATTTTTAGCGAGTACATTATGACTCAGAGAAAACAATCAAGATTCTCTCTGTTAGAAGGAAGGAAGAATGGGTAGCAGGTAGGTAGCTGCCACAAGGAATAATTAGATGAAGAAAAAAAGAGACCAAATCAACATAAGCCATGGATAAAGGTTAATAGAACTGCAGATTTTTAGCACAAAGATCAAATCTCAGCAGCAAGATTCTGGTAAAATAAAAGTCTCTCCTTGCATCCATTGCTCCTTCTAATACTGCACAAAGCTTACCAGACATAGACGTTGGCTGCCTGCCATATGACTAATATGTGAACCAATTCACTTATCTCCACCTTTATACTGTTTCAGTTCCAGCATCAAATATATGACTTCAGTCTTCTTCATCTTCGCAACAGACAAAAAAAAGAGTTTTGAATGTATAATTAAATATTTATAACTCACACTGATATTTTCTAAAAACAAAAGATTTATTAGTTTTAGTTTGAAAAATGAAAATATTTATTAATTGATTAGAACTTTATGAATAAAATTAGAAATGGACATCTATCTTTAAAATTCCTATATTTTTCTTTGAATGAATTTCTTAGGTTTTATTTTAAAATTGTTAAATTTGCTTTTCTGAGTTTTGAATTCTAGAATTACTAGACTTAGAATATGTCCTAAATATGTACATTTATGACATTTTTATAAATTCTCAGTAAAGTTATAAAACCTAGATCAATTAAATTAGCATACATAGATCAAAATACAAAATACAAAATTACAGTTTATCATGAGATTTGGGTGGAAACATAAAGCCAAATCATATTGTTCTGCCCTTGCCCCTCCAAAATCTCATGTCCTTCTCATATTTCAAAACACAATTATGCCTTTCCAGCATATCCCTGAAGTCCTAACTCATTGTAGCATTAAGTCAAAAGTCCACATCCAAAGTCTCATCTGACACACAACAAATTTCTTCTGCCTATGATATTGTAAAAGAAAAAACAAGCTAGCTACTTCCAAGATACAGTGGGGTTACAGGCATTGGCTAGCTGCTCCCATTCCAAAATAAAAGAATTGGCCAAAACTGAGGGGCTACAGGCCCCACGCAAGTCCAAAACCCAGCAAGGCAGTCATTAAATCTAAAAGTTTCAAACTAATCTTTTCTGACTCCATGTCTCACATCCAGGCCACTCTGACACAAAGGATGGGCTATGAAGGCCTTGGGCAGCTTTCCCCTGTGGCTCTCCAGGGCACAGCCCATGCTGCTGTTTTCATGGACTGGCATGGAGTGCCTAAAGCTTTTCTAGGCACATGGTACAAGCTGTTGGTGGATCTTATCATTCTGGGATCTAGAAGATGATGGTTTTTTTCTCACAGCTTCACTAGTCAGTGCCCCAGTGGGGATGATATTGGGGGCTTGAACCCCACATTTCCCCTCTGAACTTCTGTAGTAGAGTTTTTCCATTCAGGCACCTCCCCTGAAGCAGACTTCTGCCTGGACATCAGGTGTTTCCATATTTCCTCTGAAATGTAGGTGGAGGCTCCCATGCCTCAACTCTTGTCTTCTGTGCACCCACAGGCCCAACACCACATGGAAGCCACCAAGGCTTGGGCTTGCACCTTATCAAGCAATGGTTGGAGCTGCACCTTGGTCTCTTTTAGCCATGGCTGGAGTTGGAGTGTCTGGGATGCCAGTTGCCATGTCTCAAAGCAGAACAGGGCAGCAGGTCCCTAAGCCTGGCCTATGAAACCATTTTTTCCTCCTAGTCCTCCAGGCCTGTGATGGAAAGGGCTGCCATGAAGGTCTCAGAAATGCCCTGGAGACATTTTCCTTATTGTCTTGACTATTAACATATGACTCCTCTCTTTTCTTATACAAATTTCTATAGTTGGCTTGAATTTCTCCCCAGAAAATGGGTTTTTCTTTTTTATCACATGACCAGGCCGCAAATTTTCCAAACTTTTCTGGTCTACTTACCTTTTAAATATAAGTTTCACCTTGAGGCTATTTCTTTGTTTCTGCAAATGAGAATAGGCTTTTAGAAGCAGCCAGGCCACATCTTAAGTGCCTTGCTGCTTAAAGATTTGCTTTACTAGTTACCCTAAATTATTTTTCTCAAGTTTGAAGTTCCACAGATCTCTAGCACAGGGACACAATGCCACCAGTCTCTGCTAAAACATAACAAGAGTGACCTTTACTCTAGTTACCAAAAAGTTTCTCATCTCCATCTGAGACCACCTCAGACCGGACTTCATTGTCCATGTAACTATCAGAATTTTGATTATAGCCATTCATCAGGTCTCTAGAAAGTTTCAAACTTTTCTTCTTCCTGTCTTCTTCTGAACCTTACAAACTATCTCAGCCTCTGCCCATTACCAGTTCCAAAGCTGCTTCCACATTTTTTAGGTATCTTTATAGAAAGAACCCACTACTCATTCCAAATTTCTGTATTAGTCTGTTCTCACACTGTTGTAAAGAATTATTTGAACTGGGTAATTTAGGAAAAAAAGAGGATTAATTGACTCATAGTTCCACAGGCTGTACAGGAAAGATGGCTGAGAGGCCTCACAAAACTTATAATCATGGTTAAAAGTAAAGGGGAAGTAAGCACACTCTCACATGTCAAAGCAGGAGAGAAAGTGTAGGGAGAAGTACTACACACTTAAACAACCTGATCTTGTGAGAACTCCCTATCACAAGAACAGTAAGTGGGAAGTCTGTCCCCATGATCCAGTCACTGCCCATCAGGCCTCACCTCCAACATTGGAGATTAAAATTCAACATAATGGTTGGGTGGGGACAGAGAGCCAAACCATATCAACTACAGAAATATTTTCTGAACTGCTTGGGTCCTGGGAATATAGACAAAATCCATATTTATTTTATTTTATATGTTATTGTTAAAGAGTTGATATGGTTTGGTTGTGTCCCTACCCAAATATCACCCTGAATTGTAATGATCCCCACATGTCAAGGATGGGGCCAAGTACTGGTAATTGAATCATGGTGGCAGTTCCCAACCCCACCGCTGTTCTCATGGTAGTGAATAAAATGTCTTCATTATATTTTGTTTTCCGATTTAAAATATCCATGTTGTAATACAATCAAGGATACCAATTGCCCTGGAGGAGTAGTGCCTCAGCTTTTAGGTATGTTACTTTCTATAACAAGCATCCTGCCCATTCAGTGCAGGTTTCACTTCCAAATTAGAGGAGTCTCCCTTACTTGAGGCTTTGCTTTTCATAGTTTCAGTTATCTGTGGTCAATTGCAGTCTGAAAATACTAAATGCAAAGTTCCACAAATAAATATTTCATAAGTTTTAAATTGCATGCAGTTTTGAGAAGCATGATAAATTCTTGTGCTGTCTAGCCTGGTACATGAATCATCCCTTTGTCCAGCTTATTCATAATGTATAGGCTAACCTGATGTTATTATATGGGAAAAAACATAGTGTATCTAGGAGTCAGTATTATCCTTGGGTCCAGACATCCACTAGGGGTCTTGAAATGTATCCTTGAAGATAAGGGGGAACTACTGTACCTGATTCCTAGAATGTTGGAAATAGAAAGTATCTTAAAAGGCATCCAGTTCAACTTCCTTATTTTATATTTAGGAAAATGCCATACAGATGAGTTGAATAATTCAAATTTCTTATTTCTTTAATATCCTTGTCAGATCTATTTTCCTCATATGTTACATCCCATTATGGACACTTTAGTTTTGTTTCATTTTTGATTTTATTACTTAAAATGCAAATCTGATCATTTCATTGTAATTCTAGACCCACCCTTGCTCATGTAAGAAAACCCTAAGGTATCTGCAAGCGCTTACAAGATCTGGTTTCACATCACCTTTAAGCTTTACCTTGTTTCAAGCTTCTACTGGCTCTCTGCTCTGCCAAAGTGACTTTTTCCTGCCTGACACTTGCTTGCTTTGAGACATTTGACCTTACCCTCTTTACCTTTCTAGTTAATTCCATTTATTCTTCAGATCTGGAAACTTCTCATAAAAATCTTCCTTCACCTCCAAGACTCTGTCAAGGGCTTTTTACAAATTTACATAAAATGATGAAAACAGAATCTCCATAAGACTGTTTTTTGAGCATTGATTTTTCACATTTAAAAAGATGTCATTGTTGTATAAATAAAGTGGCTCACCCACTAGGCTGTAAGCTCCATCAACACAGGATAGCATGTTTTTATCACAAGCTGCATGTAACATAACATCTGACACAAGATATTTCTTCACTGAAGAGTAGTGCTAGGCTAGACTTGAAATGAAGTAGGCCAGCTACAAGACCTGTATCTTTCAATAGATACTCTTGGCAATATATTAATACTTCTAAAATAAAGTTGTTTTCATCACCATCAAAATTAGGCTAATACATATACATATTTCAGTGAACTTCAGCAACTTGATGTAAAGAAAAATGAATGATAAGACATTAGATTCTCAATAGGTTATTGAAAACTTCCTCATTTCTAAAAATGCACTGTATTGGTTTATTTGACATGCTTTCCTTGTGTTGATATCAGTTAGAATGCTCATTAAAAACTAATTTCAAATTATAATTAATCTTATTTTAATTTTCAATGTTATTTTAGAAACAATATAATTATAGCATAACTGAAAAATTATTAAAACAAAATTATGTTTTTTTTGATAATCAAAATATAATTTTCTTCTTTTAATCTGGAAAGCATTGCTTATATTGATAATATTATTACTCTCATTATCAGCATTATTGAGTGCTTACAAATTCTGTGGGAATATATATCAAAGTGGAAAAATTTTAGATATAAACAATGAATTAAGTCCCTTAGGACTAGGATGAATATAATAATAAATACACTGGAATAATGGAAAATTGTCATCACCATCTAACAGTATAATTATTGAGATACCAGAGTTTCTAGTTTTTATATATAATAGATACATATAAATTCTATATCTTTCAATTAAAAAAATCAGGGCAGTTTAACTTACCTCAGTTGTAAGGATTTATTATAGTACTACAAAAGGAGGTATGAAATAAGAAGTAAGAATATGAACAGTTGCAACATCCATCAGGATCAATAGAAGTTCTGGTAAGCAAACTATAGGTCTGTGGAACTTGAGGAGCTTTTTATACTGCTAATTCAGTTTACAGTAACATCATCTTTTATATAAAAAGGCCTTGTCATTTTCCTCCTAAAGTTTTAAATAAAGCTTTATTTCTTCAGGGAGACGTTCTGCCTCATTAAAAATGGCCATATAATTAACATTATTTCTATTATGTATAAAAGTTTATTAGTGTATTAAATTCACTATCCCACATGAAACTTCAGTTTCAAAACTGCTTGAGATGAACAAACTTAACACTCATAGGAGAATGTTTCTCCTTGTTCTTGTGTTAGATTTTTATGCTTATGAGCATCTAAACATCCATTCTTGTCACAAAGGCAATCTTCGTGAAACATCTGCAGAAACATTTGGAATGCTATTGTTATGAGAGGAATTGTCCAAATGTGCATGTTTTTATAACATACCATTATGGGTGGATTGATAGTCCTGAAAGACAAGAATTCTGAATACAGTATAATGCACTGTCTTAATCATCTGCCACTGTATATCAGATAAAACGACTCGTTTATCATAGAATCCTTCAAAATTGAAATGTAAGTTGCTTCTAGAGTTGTAAATGTTATGTCACCTGAAAAATTATTCATTTGCATTCAGCTTATTTGCTGAGAAAAGCATTATAAACTCTGGCAAGAACTTGCGCTATCTGTAAAACACTCTTCCATTTGTACTTTTAAGGCAACAATCATGTTGCCCATCATATTCAGTTGCTATTGCTTCCTCTCTCCATTACATAGGGCTAAAACATATGACAGATTTTCATTTTGTAACTTATCTGCACATCATGTTGCATCTCCTACTTCTCTGAACCATGGCTTTCAGATACGGAAGCAGAATAAAGTAGAACACCTCTTCTGGCCATACTATACAATCACAAATCAATAATAATAGTGGGACCATGTAAGTCAATACATAAATATGTCTGTTTTCACACTTAGAAAATACAGTCTGTATTTGTATAATCCTGTTAAAGAAATTTATAGTTTTAAAAAATAACTGATGAAAGGTTGTATTAAGAGCTGAAATCTGATAACATGAGGTAGAAGGGCATATGAATAGCAAAAGAGCAAGAAAATTACAGTTTTGGATTGAAGTTAATCCAAAATTATGTCACTTTGTCTGAGTGACATAAGTCAATGTAATTCTTATATTAAAAACAATTAACAGTCTTTCAGTTTTTCAAGTATTTTTTCTTACAATAGCAGCAAAAGTTACTGAAAAGTTATTAATATGTTTTGGAAAATGGACATTATCTAAGTGTTTTATGAAAAAGCAGCCAAAGAGTTAAGTTGAACAATTTAAACACTTTAAAAAGTTATACTAAAAGATTCAGTGTTATTTCTAAATGTACAAATGTTTACATAAATTGCATAATGATGTATTGTTATTCCGTGAGATTCCTGAGAACCTAATTATGTGATAATTAGTGACAAAAATCACAGGTTTTCTTTGTTATACAGCCAGTCTGTTTTACCTCTCTATTTATTTCCTGTCTTACCAAAACTCTCTTGTTCATGTCTTCTTCAAACCCAGTGTTTTATTCAGCATCAAGCACTTCTCTCAACATTGCATGCTTCTTGAGGTATGTGTGTCTGTATCTTACTTTATAGCCATAACATTTTACTTTGGTGTTCCCTAATTCATTAAAATTTTATTAAAATATTCAGTAAATATCTACTGTGTATTTACTATGTGTAAATGTTTGACACAATTTGCAGTGATAGGTGAAGAGACATAAGGAAAGCAGTTCCTACCATTGTAATAAGACAGATAAGAAAAAAACACACTCACACACACACAGACACACCCCTACACCCTAGAAAATCTATAAAATATGGTGGTAGAGAACACCTTTTGCTGATCAGATAAATCTAAGTATGTAAGCATCATTTAGCACATTTTTGCAAAGGGCTGTATTTGTGTATTCTCCACCTTTAAGTGAATACATTTCATCATCTATGGTGTATTTTCTCATGGATGTGGATGTTTAGTTGAGTGAGACAGTTTCTGTTTCCAATTGTGTGTCTATCTGTGTTATTCATTTTGTATTGTAGCCATATCTGCTATGTGCTTCCTACATGTATAAAGCTCACTTGGTGAGGAAGATACATTTATTTAGGTCAGTAAAAACTAGCATGAGCTGGAATTTCAAAATGAAAAAAAATCTTCGGTGTTTGTGTATTGAATTCTGCCTGAATATTTTTTTACTGAAATGAAATAAAGTTTCTAAATGTTTTTTTTAATTAAAAGATACTGTTATTCTGAGTAAAACTAATATCTGTTCTTTGTAATATTGCAGGAATGAGAACAGATATTTCTGAATAGGGATTTTTCAGCCTAGAGCCTGAAGTCTCCAAGTTCTGTATTGGTTGTAACTGTTCTCAGCCAATGGGAAACTAGCCTCTCAAGTAAGGGAGGAAAAGGTGAGCTAAAGCTGGAAAGAAGCCACAGCACGAAATTGAGGCTAAAATGTATTTTCTGTTTCCTACCCCAATCCCCAGTGAACTTGCCTAGGCTATCACAGACTAAAGCAGATGGAGAAAGGCAAACCTCTTACTCTGTCCCCACACCCAGCCCTCCTTTCTGTCTCCCTGGAGCTTACTGTGTCAGGCAGAGAAAAAAGCAGCAAGGGTAGCTGTGAAAGAATGGAGAGGACCAGAAAGACTGAGCAGGGTTTTACTGAGCTTTTTCTCAATGGCATGAAATAAATACTTTACTCATTCTACTTATTTTATTAGGAGAAATAAGGCAATGTTGGAGAAAGAGACTGTTTTTCTCATGGAGCGTGTAGAAGAAATTCTTTCCCTTCTTTGGGCATAGAAGGGATATTATAATATCCAGAATATGAATAAGGAGAGAAAACAAAGACTTCTTCCAGTGGAGCTGATTTAATGTTTACAAGAAAAGTCAGGAAAATATTTCAGGTGAAGAAGAGACAGCATTGGGGCTGTCAGATCAGCGTCTTATTGTGGAACATAGTGGCCATTTCTTTAGGAGGATCATGAAGAGACAAATCATGTTGACTAGGAATTTATTCAGTTAGAGACAGAGTTGCTTATGTTTGCCCATCACTGTCAATGTGGAAGAGTAATTTGAGTTTTGTATGCATTTACATTTTAACAACATGCATTGCATAAAGAATCACAAAATCATTTTTGGACACATTTTACTCTCCATTTGCTGCACTTTCTTTTATTTTTCTACTTCTGTTATCATAGCTTCGATAGTGAATTGTAAAGAGCAAATTCAGAAAAGCCTTACTTTTATATAACAGGTGAGAAGAAGAGAGAAGGGTATATGAACAGAGTAAGAGGAAAGATGATTTAAAATTCAATTGTAATAATACCTGTGTCTATGCACATTCATTAACTGTTGTTGATAAGAAAATCTCCATCTCATCAAGCTACATTTCCATACATACTACCTGGCATAGTTATATATGTGTGCTGTTCCTATGCACCTTGCATACGTAATTACATTTAGCCTACTTTGATTAAGAGTATATTTGAAAATTAGAATCCATTTTTAATTATTGTCAGAATTTTATGAGCTGCAAGTATTTAATATTATATAAAGCTATAAATTCTACAGAACTGGTCGATAAAATCACTTGTCTTTAAGACTTAGTTATTAATTCACAAGAAGGTATAAGCCTAGTATTTGCTATGCTATGCCTTTTCCCTTAATACATTGCTACAACTGGAGGAATAATGCATGCAAGAATCATCTTTGGTTAAATGTTCTTTATATACAGTGAAGATTCTGAACTTTCACCGTAGGAAATGTGGAAAGAACTAACTTTTCAGAACCAAATACATAAAGAGCTTAATACCTAAAATGATTGATATCATCACATATACAAAAATAAAACAGCCTTTCAGTAGTAATTGAATAATAAATACGTATTGATATTTGTTCTAATTAGAGTTTATTCTAATTGACTTAAGAATAACTCTCCTAAATTATATTTTAACTAAAACATTACTTTTATCTGATTAAAATGATTATCTGCCTATAAAATTATAGAAACATAATGTTAAACTTGACTGAACTCCACACTTATATCCTCAGAGAAAGTCAATGTTAATGGTGAGGTACTGTAGTACTTTGTGTTGATTTAATTATAAAGTGATATGAATAATACATCCCCTCATTAAATATGTGAATGCATCATTTTGTTAAAGATGTAAATAAATACAAATGCATATAGAATAAACTAAAAGGGAGTCAGTCTTAGCTCTTTTTCATATAAATGGTTACACAATTACATTGATGACAGCTCCTCAAAAGATATAACAGATGTTAGTTTATCCAACAGCTGGTAACTATACTAAAGTCTGCACATTTTCAGGAAGAGTCAAGTTTAGATTACTGATGCTATTGTAATGATTCCAGAAAGGGAAATTAGTCTATCTTTCTTGAGAAACTTAGAGATATTTACTGAGTTTATTTGAACTGGATACAGATTAGAATGATAATGATTACTTATAATGCATGAACATCCACCATAATTTTCAAATATACCATATGCATTAGAACCAAGTAATGTAAAAAAGAAGCATATTTTTCTGCATTGTGGTTAAGTCTTGTCTTACCATCTTCTGATACCAATGGCTTTATCAATGGAAACAGCTCTGTTTAGCTAATCTAAATTGGAATATAGATTAGAAGGTCTGGGCTTTTCTTTTTTTTTTTTTTTTTGTGTAGTTTTTTTTTTTTTTTTTGAGACGGAGTTTCGCTCTTGTTACCCAGGCTGGAGTGCAATGGCGCGATCTCGGCTCACCACAACCTCCGCCTCCCGGGTTCAGGCAATTCTCCTGCCCCAGCCTCCTGAGTAGCTGGGATTACAGGCACGCACCACCATGCCCAGCTAATTTTTTGTATTTTTAGTAGAGACGGGGTTTCACCATGTTGACCAGGATGGTCTCGATCTCTTGACCTCATGATCCACCCGCCTCGGCCTCCCACAGTGCTGGGATTACAGGCTTGAGCCACCGTGCCCAGCCAGGTCTGGCCTTTTAAGGAGTGAATCTGAATGTGTCACCTGGTTCTTTCCATATTGGTGTTCCACACATTAGACATAAAGTTTGGGCTGCAGCTTCTTTATCCTCAATGACTGTGACCAGTTTGTCTGCTGGGCCGTGAACTCATCCTGTTCCTAGTTCCTCTTCTAAATTGTTTCTGGGCCTGAATCTGGAATCTGAGCTCTAGCCAAGTGAACATGGTTAAAACATTCTCTTCCTGTTTCTCAAGCCTTTTTCCTCTTAATTGTAGCTATACCACAGACACTTTCAAGAATGAGTGATTCTCTGTAGATACTCTCTGGACAAAATTAGGCATTTTGATATTTACCAATGTATGAGGGTTTAATATTAAAAGAACTTGAATTAATCATGGTGGGACAATCAGGACATTTTAAATATTAAGTTTTGTTACTGTTACAATTTTAAATTATATAAGGAGAGAGGTATGTGTGGCAGCGGAAGTGGGGGAGAATAGTATTTTCAGTGTTTTGGCTCCAGCCTTGTAAGTTTCTGACTATAGCTAATGCCTTTGTCCTTCTCTTCCTATACAATCCCTTGAGAATAGCCCTGATCAGATTCAAGATTACTTATCCCTTTTATATGTGAACACTGACTCTATCTTTAGGTAGATAATCATATAATCCTGATGAGCTTTATAAATCCCTTTAGATTGTTAGTGTACTTTTTTTCTCTCTGGCCTAGACATTCCAAACAGCCTTGCAACCATGGTTCTCCTGTCTGTCATTACATTATGACAGTTATAACAAAAGCTGAGAATGCAAAAGTGTGTATTAATTATAAACCTGCAGCTATATAGATGAATCATCTATAGGAGGCATCATGAGAAGAATATAGCAACATATCATGTAAATCATTCTATTTCGGATTGTTAAGGCACATCGCAAAACTCTAAAGAATTGTCCCTTGGGGCATGACTTCTGGAGTTAAGGAAATAACTCTGTAATTCTTGAAGAATCAAAGTTCTGGTGCCATCATCAAATATTTATTACGTGAGGGCAATGAAAAATGAAAACAATTTATTATGTAGGTTACACAAACAAGTTGACCTGCAAACATTATAATACATAGATATAACAAAGAAGAAAGCTCAGGTTTTTAAATCTCTTAAGATAAAAAATATAGGTAGCATACTAAAGTGCACTTAAAACGTAAATTTCCAAGTGACAGCATTTTTCAGGTAGGAATTAAAAAACAAATTCTTCACATTAAGTAGTTTACTTCACTTAGATGTGGAACTCACAGGGCATTTCAGTATCATACTGGTTAAAATTTAATAGCATATTTCCCAAAGTAAAGACCAGAAAACTGGAATCCATAAAATTTGCGTTTGATGCCCATATGCTGATATCGTTTTCTCTTTAAATATATATATATATATATATTTTTTAAATATATATATTTTTAAAATATATATATATTTTAAATATATATATATTTAAAAAATATATATATATATAAAATCTGTCCTAAATGAAACATATAATTTTTTTTTTTTTAACACCACTTAGTTTCTTGAAAAGCAGACAGTTTGACCAAAGGTACTGCATTTATTTGAAGACCACTGTTCCTTTACCATTCAATTTTTCTTCTGGCTTCCCCATCATACCAAGTAATGAGTTTGAAAACTATCTTTTTATTTTTCTGACTTTTGGTCCAACATCATTGATCTACTTGATGCTTATGAATAGTCTAGCATATAGAATTGTGTTTCAATGCTGAAAGAATTTTGGTATAGGAAACTCCACATTACATAAAGTAGGTGTATTTTTGCTTTAAGAAACCTTGATGTTCTGGGAAGGGAAAGCTGAAATGAAAGATATTTAAGAATGGAGTCAAAATGAACTCTTAGCACTTGCCATATTACCAGACACTAAATGATTGTTTAATAAATATTATACTAAAATAATGAATACATGTATTAAGTTGAAAGATTCCTTTATAGTGCCTCTTTTTATTTTTGATTACTTATGAATCTTTGTTTTTCAATCACTTTCTAAGTGAAAGGGGAAAAAAAAAAAACCCTATTGTTCCTTAATCTGAGTTAATTTGGGGGAAGGGTAGGGCTGACTTCAGGCTTTTGGATTTAGAAATAAACACAGCTCTCAGCTTTTGACATCTCTTCACACTTTTACCTTCGCTTTTTGCTGTGTTTGACTTCAGTCTGGTTTTGAATGATAACACATTAGCAGCATCAGTTGCAACATTCTACATCCTCTCATATTTCAGTACCACTTTTTTTTTTTTAATAAAAATCTTTAATAAGAATACTCATGGTGTACTTTTGTTTCTGGTAAGGAAAATACAGCAGACCCCTTTCTTTGTAGGGGATACATTCCAAGACACCCAGTGGATGCCTGAAAGCATAGATAATACCCAACCCTATGTATACTATGTTTTTTTCTCTGTATAAATGTCTATGATAAAGAGTAATTTATAAATTTGCTAAAGTAAGAGATTAACAACAAAACAGTAACTAATAATACATTAATTTTATACTGTATTAAAAGTTATGTGAATGTGGTCTCATTCTCTCAAAATTTCTTATTGTACTGTATCGTGAGTAACTGAAACAGTGGAAAGCAAAACTACAGATAAGGAGGGACTACTGCGTATAGCAATGAGTCAATCACTGTCCAGAATTAAATATAAGTCACTTCCATTAAATGCATTTAATCGAATGTAAAGAAGAATTTTTCCCCCAGAGGGAAATTCAGATATAATTCCATGAAGAATGAGTGGAGGCTAGTTGACAAAAATATTTGCTGTAAACTTTGAGAAGAATATGTGTGGCTATCTTGATTTGGGGGTTATGTTTTTTAGGTAATTAAGTCTTATTAGTGTCAGGAAATTATGTTTTCATACAAAAGAGAAGAATTTCCTATGAAGTGTCTTTAATTGGTATGTTGTCAAGTTATACATGCTATCATCTGTCATACTTTGATAATGTGTTATAAAGGATTATAGCAGATAATTCTAATTTAATGAAAGTTGTGTGGTGTATACATCTGTTTCGTTGTTAATTTGGACTTATTTTTGTGATTTTGATTTTAGGTTATTTTTCCATTGCCTGCATTGGAATTTCCATATCAATTCACAGTGGGCACCACAATTGAAATGTGGGAACTTCGTTAAAATAGAGCCCAATGATTCTAAATTTCTTTAAGTATCTCTGCCTGGTTTTAATATTGCATGATTAATGTAAAAAATCATTTAGCTTTTATGAGTTAGTCCGGATCTGTTGGCCTAGTTTCAAAAGTTGGTCTCCTGAGCATAATGGATATAATTGAAACTCCTCTTAAGTTTTTCCATTTTAATGAAAATATTAAATGACTTGTGAAGTGGCATGGTAAATTTGCCGCCCAGATCTCAGAGGGCCAGGCTATGATTTCATTTTGCTATCTTCTGCTGTTTTATTCTCAACATTTAGAAAGTTTATTAAAATGATTTCAGTCCTTTGACTTTGTTTTCAGATCATTGCTTTCTAAGGTGACTTGGGTTTTTATTTTATTTTCATAATTTTCTCTTTATAATTGAAACCTACAAAAGGGCACCACAGAGAATGGAAAACAAAAATGCACTGATTAATTCTGTGGTTTTGCTTTTCTGAACTATGGATTAAATAAAGCAATATCATAGGGTGATATGCTTGGAACTAGAAAAAGCTTTGGTTTTAGAAAAAAAGTTTTAATTATTAGTTTCAGAATATAGCTAACTACAATTAATGTTAAAAGTAGTTTTAATGGTTTTCTGGCAGAGAAAAAGATTGAATGCAATTGAAAATTTACTTTAATATTTAGCATGCGCATTTAGAACAAAATGATTGGTTTTTTGTTTGTTTTTGGTTTTGAGACAGTATCTCACTCTGTTGTCCAGGATTGAGTGCAGTAGTGCCATCTTGGCTCACTACAACTGTTGTACCAGAGCGAGCAAAGAAAATCAACACTAAGACAAAAAGTATGCCAAATTGCAGGGTATTTATTGCATGCAGCCATGGAGGACTCACATATCTCCAACCCATGGCCCGGAGCTCAGGGTGAGCAAGGTATTTAAGCTGCAAAACCACATCCTTGTTCCGGGGGTTCAGGGGTTGTGCAAGGCAAGCTGTTTGTGCAGAAGCTAAAGTCAGCGATTTGTTGCAAGGGAAGGGGATTAGCAGAGGAAATTATTAACCTTAGAAAATAACACTTCTGATAATTGCAATACAATAACAGTTCTGAGAACTACAACGCTGCTCAGGGCCCAGCTGGCTTTTCCACAAGATGGCAGTGCTTCCGCTTTCTGTTTTAGCCCTTATCTCACAACATCTGCCTCTCAGGTCCAAGCTGTTCTCCCACCTCAGCCTCCCAAGTAGCTGGGACTCCAGGCATGCACTATCACTCCCAGCTAATTTTTGTATTTTTTGGTAGAGATGGGGTTTCACCATGTTGACCAGTCTGGTCTATTGACCTCAAGTGATCCACCTGTCTCTGTCTCTCAAAGTTCTGGGATTATAGCTGTGAACCACGCTCTTAGCCTAGAATAAAATAATAATTATTGAGTACATTAATTTTCCTTTGAAATTATAAAGACTTTCACCAGGAATTTTGGCATTGTGTACTTTATTAAGTTATTTTTAATATTTTTCTGGATCCACATTAATTGCTATCATATATAAAGTAGGAAAGGGCACAGAGTAAGAGGAAATGATGCAATTAAATCTAATCAGAAAGTAAAAGTTTTTTTTTTTTCCCCCCATGTATTCATTTTATTGCATTTTAGGTTTTAGGGTACATGTGAAGAACATGCAAGACTGTTGCATAGGTACACATGTGGCAGTATGATTTGCTGCCTTCCTCCCCATCACCTACATCTGGCATCTCTCCCCTTGCTATCTCTCCCCAGCTCCACACCCCCCACCATCCCTCCCCTGTTTCCCCCCAACGGACCCCAGTGTGTAGTGCTCCCCTCCCTGTGTCCATGTGTTCTCATTGTTCAACACCCACCTATGAGTGAGAACATGCGGTGTTTGATATTCTGCTCTTCTGTCAGTTTGCTGAGAATTATAGTTTCCAGGTTCATCCATGTCCCTGCAAAGGACACAAACTCATCATTTTTGATGGCTGCATAATATTCCATGGTGTATATATGCCACATTTTCCCTGTCCAGTCTATCATTGATGGGTATTTGGGTTGGTTCCAGGTCTTTGCTATTGTAAACAGTGCTGCAATGAACATTCATGTGTACGTGTCCTTACAATAGAACGATTTATAATCCTTTGGATATATGCCCAGTAATGGGATTGCTGGGTCAAATGGAATTTCTATTTCTAGGTCCTTGAGGAAGCGCCACACTGTCTTCCACAATGGTTGAACTAATTTACACTCCCATTAACACTGTAAAAGTGTTCCTATTTCTCCACATCCTCTCCAGCATCTGTTGTCTCCAGATTTTTTAATGATCGCCATTCTAACTGGCATGAGATGGTATCTCAATGTAGTTTTGATTTGCATTTCTCTGATGACCATTGATGATGAGCATTTTTTCATATGTTTGTTGGCCTCATGTATGTCTTCTTTTGTAAAGTATCTGTTCATATCCTTTGCCCACTTGTGAATGGGCTTGTTAGTTTTTTTCTTGTAGATCTGTTTTAGTTCTTTGTAAATTCTGGATATCAGCCCTTTGTCAGATGGGTAAACTGCAAAATTTTTTTCCCATTCTGTTGGTTGCTGATTCACTCTAATGACTGTTTCTTTTGCTGTGCAGAAGCTGTGGAGTTTGATTAGGTCCCATTTTTCTATTTTGGCTTTTGTTGTCAATGCCTTTGGTGTTTTGGTCATGAAGCCCTTGCCTACACCTATGTCCTAAATGGTTTTGCCTAGATTTTCTTCTAGAGTTTTTATGGTGTTAGGTCTTATGTTTAAGTCTTTAATCCATCTGGAATTAATTTTAGTGTAAGGTGTTAGGAAGGGGTCTAGTTTCTGCTTTCTGCACATGGCTAGTCAGTTTTCCCAACACCATTTATTGAACAGGGAATCCTTTCCCCATTGCTTGTTTTTGTCTGGTTTGTCAAAGATCAGATGGTTGTAGATATGTTGTGTTGCCTCCGAGACCTCTGTTCTGTTCCATTGGTCTATATCTCTGTTTTGGTACCAGAACCATGCTGTTTTGATTACTGTAGCCTTGTAGAATAGTTTGAAGTACGGTAGTGTGATGCCTCCCACTTTGTTCTTTTTGCTTAGAATTGACTTGGCTATGCGGGCTCTCTTTTGGTTCCATATGAAGTTTAAGGTGTTTTTTTCCAGTTCTGTGAAGAAGGTCATTGGTAGCTTGATGGGGATAGCACTGAATCTGTAAATTACTTTGGGCAGTATGGCCATTTTCACGATATTGATTCTTCCTAACCATGAACGTGGAATGTTTCTCCATCTGTTTGTGTCCTCTCTTATTTCGTTGAGCAGTGGCTTGTAGTTCTCCTTGAGGAGGTCCTTTATGTACCTTGTTAGTTGTATTCCTAGGTATTTTATTCTCTTTGTGGCAATTGTGAATGGAAGTTTGTTCTTGATTTGGCTCTCTTTAAGTCTGTTATTGGTGTATAGGAATGCATGTGATTTTTGCACATTGATTTTGTATCCTGAGACTTTGCTGAACTTGCTTATCATTTTCAGGAGATTTTGGGCTGAGACGATGGGGTCTTGTAGATATACAATCATGTCATCTGCAAATAGAGACAATTTGACTTCCTCCTATCCTATTTGAATACCCTTTATTTCTTTTTCTTGCCTTATTGCTCTGGCTAGAGCTTCCAGTACTATATTGAATACGAGTGGTGAGAGAGGGCATCCTTGTCTGGTGCCACATTTCAAGGGGAATGCTTCCAGTTTTTGCCCATTCAGTATGATATTGGCTGTTGGTTTGTCATAAATAGCTTTTATTATTTTGAGATACGTTCCGTCAATACCTAGCTTATTGAGGGTTTTTAGCATAAAGGGCTGTTGAGTTTTGTCAAAGGCCTTCTCTGCATCAATGGAGATAATCATGTGGTTTTTGTCTTTGGTTCTGTTTATGTGGTGAATTACATTTATAGACTTGCATATGTGGAACCAGCCTTGCATCCCCGGGATGAAGCGCACTTGATCATGGTGGATAAGCTTTTTGATGTGCTGTTGCAATCGGCTTGTCAGTATTTTATTGAAGATTTTTGCATCTATGTTCATCATGGATATTGGCCTGAAGTTGTTTTTTCTTGTTGAGTCTCTGCAGGGTTTTGGTATCAGGATGATGTTGGTCTCTTAAAATGATTTGGGAAGAAATCCCTCTTTTTGGATAGTGTGGAATAGTTTCAGAAGGAATGGTACCAGCTCCTCTTTGTATGTCTGGTTGAATTTGGCTGTGAACCCGTCTGGACCTGGACTTTTTTTGGGTGGTAAGCTCTTCATTGCTGCCTCAACTTCAGACCTTGTTATGGGTCTGTTCAGTGTTTCGGCTTCTTCCTGGTTTAGGCTTGGCAGGAGGCAAGTGTCCAGGAATTTATCCATTTCTTCCAGGTTTATTAGTTTGTGTGCATAGAGTTGTTTGTAATAATCTCTGATGATGGTTTGCATTTCTGTGGATTCTGTGGTGATATCCCCTTTATAATTTTTTATTGCATCAATTTGGTTATTCTCTCTTTTCTTTTTTATTAATCTGGCTAGTGGTCTATTTTGTTGATCTTTTCAAAAAACCAGCCCCTGGATTTATTCATTTTTTTGAAGGGTTTTTTGTGTCTCTATCTCCTTCAGTTCTGCTCTGATCTTAGCTATTTCTTGCCTTCTGCTAGACTTTGAGTTTTTTTGATCTTGCTCCTCTAGCTCTTTCAGTTTTGACGATAGGGTGTCAATTTTTGATCTCTCCTTGCTTCTCATGTGGACACTTATTGCTATATATTTTCCTCTAGAGACTGCTTTAAATGTGTCCCAGAGATTCTGGTATGTTTTGTCTTCTTTCTCATTGGTTTTGAAAAACATCTTTATTTTTGTCTTCATTTCATTGTTTATCCAGTCAACATTCAAGAGCACGTTGTTCAGTTTCCATGAAGCTGTGCGGTTCTGGGTTAGTTTTTGAATTCTGAGTTCTAACTTGATTGCACTGTGGTCTGAGAGACTGTTATGATTTCCGTTCCTTTGCATTTGCTGAGGAGTGATTTACCCCCAATTATGTGGTCAATTTTAGAGTAGGTGTGATGTGGTGCTGAGAAGAATGTGTATTCTGTGGATTTGGGGTGGAGAGTTCTGTAAATGTTTATTAGGTTTGCTTGGTCCAGGTCTGAGTTCAAGTCCTGGATATCCTTGTTAATTTTCTGTCTCATTGATCTGTCTAATATTGACAATGGGGTGTTAATGTCTCCCACTATTATTGTGTGGGAGTCTAAGTCTCTTTGTAAGTCATTAAGAACTTGCCTTATGTATCTGGGTGCTCCTGTATTGGGTGCTTATATATTTAGGATCATTAGCTGTTCTTTTTGCATTGATCCTTTTACCATTAAGTAACGTCCTTCTTTGTCTCTTTTGATCTTTGTTGCTTTAAAGTCTAATTTATCAGAGATGAGAATTGCAACTCCTGCTTTTATTTGCTCTCCATTTGCTTGGTAAATCTTCCTCCATCCCTTTATTTTGAGCCTTTGTGTATCCTTGCATGTGAGATGGGTTTCCTGGGTACAGCACACCGATGGGTTTTGTCTTTTTATCCAATTTGCCACTCTGTGTCTTTTGATTGGGGCATTTAGTCCATTTACATGTAGGGTTAATATTGTTGGGTGTGAATTTGATACTGCCATTTTGGTGCTAGCTGACTGTTTTGCCCATTAGTTGATGCAGATTCTTCATTGTGTTGATTCTCTTTACCATTTGGCATGTTTTTGGAGTGGCTGATACTGGTTGTTCCTTTATATGTGTGCAGCCTCTTTCAGGAGCTCCTGTAGAGCTGGCCTGGTGGTGACGAAATCTCTGAGTACTTGCATGTTCCCAAAGGATTTTATTTTTCCTTCGCTTATGAAGCTTAGTTTGGCTGGATAGGAGATTCTGGGTTGAAAGTTCTTTTCTTTAAGGATGTTGAATATTGGCCCCCACTCTCTTCTGGCTTGTAGTGTTTCTGCTGAGAGATCTGCTGTGAGTCTGATTGGCTTCCCTTTGTGGGTAACCCGACCTTTCTCTCTGGCTGCCCTTACTATTTTCTCCTTCATTCAACCCTGATGAATCTGACAATTATGTGCCTTGGGGTTGCTCTTCTTGGGGAATATCTTTGTGGTGTTCTCTGTACTTCCTGGAATTGAATATTGGCCTGCCTTGCTAGGTTGGGGAAGTTTTCCTGGATAATATCCTGAAGAGTATTTTCCAGCTTGGATTCATTCTCTTCGTCGCATTCAGGTACTCCTATCAAACGTAGATTAGGTCTTTTCACATAGTCCCACATTTCTTGGAGACTTTGTTCATTCCTTTTTACCCTTTTTTCTCTATTCTTGCCTTCCCATTTTATTTCATTGAGTTGATCTTCGACCTCTGATATCCTTTCTTCTGCTTGGTCAATTCGGCTGTTGATACTTGTGCATGCTTTGCAAATTTCTCGTGCTGTGTTTTTCAGCTCCATCAATTCACTTATATTCCTTTCTATTTTGTCCATGCTCATTAGCATTTCATCAAATCTTTTATCAAGGTTCTTAGTTTCTTTGCATTGGGTTAGAACATGTTCTTTTGGTTCACAGAAGTTTCTTACTACCTACCTTCTGAAGTCTGATTCTGTCATTTCATCACACTCGTTCTCCATCCAACCTTGTTCCCTTGCTGGTGAGGAGTCGTGATCCCTTTTAGGAGGAGAGGTGTTCTGGTTTCAGGTGTTTTCATCCATTTTGCGCTGGTTTCTTGCCATCTTTATAGATTTATCCACCTGTCGTCTTTGTAGTTGCTGGCTTTCAGATTGGGTCTCTGTGTGGATGTTCTGTTTGTTGATGATGAGGTTATTTCTGTTTCTTGGTTTTCCTTCTGACAGTCTGGCCCCTCTGATGTAGGTCTGCTGAGGTCCACTCCAGGCCCTGCTTGCCTGGGGATCACCTGCAGCAGCTGCTGAACAGTAAGGGTTGTTACTAGTTTTCTTCTTCTGCTATCTTTGTCCCAGAAGGATACCCGCCACGTGTCAATCTGATCTCTCCTTTATGAGGTGGCTCTTTGGATATACAGGGGTCAGGCTGCTTGAGGAGATGGTCTCTTCTTTATAGGAGCTCAAATGCTGAGCTGTGAGCTCCGTTGTTCATTCAGAGCTGCTGGGCATGTTCATTTATGTCTGCTGCAGCATAACTCATAAACCGCTTTTTGTTCCCAGGTGCTCTGTCCCAGGGATTTAGGGCTTTATGAGTTTCCATTATGCTGCTGCCTTCTTTTTTTTCCTTCAGAGCTGCGCGGCCCAGCAAGGAGGCAGCCTAGTCACTGTCTGCCTGTAGAGGCTTCGCTGAGCTGCTGTGGGCTCCGCCCAGCTGCCGAGTGAACTTCCCTGCAGTCCTGTTTATATGGGTGTAGTTAGAACTGCCTCGGCAATGGTGGCCCACCTATGTTAAGGCGGAGCCTCTCTGCAGTGGCAGGTTGCCTCAGCAACGGCTGGCTGCCTCAGCAATGGTGGGTTGCCTTGGCAACTGTGGGCTGACTCAGCACTGGCTGACTACCTCCGTAGTGGTGGGCTGCCTCGGTAATGGTGGACGCCCCTCCCCCACAAAGCTGGACTATCCCGGGTTCAGCTGCGTTTGCTGTGAAACTCTCAATCCAGAGTTTCTGATTGCTGTTCTTTTGTGGGGGTGGGACCAGCCGAGCCTGATCGCCTGGCTCCCTGCCTCAGGGCTTTTTTTTTTTTTTTTCTTTAATTTGGTGTTCCAGTCGCCTGTTGAAGAGGCACCGAGGTGTGTGTTTTTTCCCGTGCGACAACTCACTGTGCTGGGTTAAACAGCAGCACTGAGATTCGTGGTGCTTTTTTTGCCCTGGAATCTACTGTCCAGGTTCCCTTCTCAGTCCCCATTTTAAACAGATGAATGGGCGACTTCCCATGGCTCCAATTGCCAGCCAAAAGGGCACCTGGACTGGTGTATTTTGTATGGAGAACCACTGCTCTGGGGCACCAACAAAGCAGCCACGTGGGGCAAAGCAGCGATGCGGGCTGACACAGCCGCGCTGGTGACCCGTGGAGCTCCTCCACCTGGGAATTGCCTAGTCTGTGGGCAATGAAAATGCGGCGTCCACTCACCCTGTGCACTTTCACTGGGAGCTGCAATCCTGAGCTGTTCCTAAACGGCCATCTTGGATCGATCCTCAGTAAAAGTTTAAATTCTATATTTCTGTTAGCTATTTTAGTGTATAAAAGTAAATAGGTCAAAAATCTAAAAAAAAAATAGGAAACTTGACCACACTAAGGATTTGAAATGTACTAACATTTGTAATATTTACTGCAGTCTATAAGATCATTAAAATATCTTTTTTTTTTTTTTTTTTTTTTTTTGGATACAGAATTTCACTCTGTCACCCAGGCTGTAGTGCAATGGCATGATCTTGGCTCACTGCAACCTCCACCTCTTGAGTTCAAGTGGTTTTCCTGCCTCAGTCTCCCAAGTAGCTGGGACTATAGGTGCGTGCCACCACGCTCAGCTGATTTTTTTTTTTTTAGTAGAGGTTTTTTAGATGGGATTTCACTGTGTTAGCCGGGATGATCTCGATCTCCTGACCTCGTGACCCGCCTGCCTTGGCCTCCCGATGTGCTGGGATTACAGGTGTGAGCCACCGTTAAAATTTTGTTTAACAAAATTAACAATTTTAATTTTGTTAAAATTATCATACCGATTTCATCAAAACCCGGAAAGAATTACTAAGTTCACAGTGTCCCACAGTTAAATGAGCAATAGAGAATTTAAGCTGAGATAGCCTGACCTAAAGCTAGACATATTAACCATAGCTTTATACCTTTAATTTGGACATAGTAACAATTACATTATAATCATATACTTTTTACTTAGTCTTCGGATGCTTCAGTCTATATCCAAAGACTAAGTGTTAATACACTGGAAAGTCACAAAAATATAAGGATTGACGTACTATTTTTACCAAAGTGTTAAACATGTTGAAATTTCTCAGCATATCCCATGTGTTTAATAAATTAGATACTAAGTTTTGTCTCTTTTATTTCTGGCATATCATGTTCTGTGTATTTTTCCCCATAAAAACAAAGTGAAATAAAAGATAGGTTTTTCAGTGTCTCATTTTGTGTTACTAACTCAGTTCTATTATTGCCAACATCTGACAAGAAATTCCTGACTCTGGGAAGGGTTCTAACCTACAATAAAAACGATTCCATATGTTCTTCTAAAATGTTTCAATTACGTGTAGGTTGTTTGCCTATTGTCAGGCATAGTTATGTGTACACATTCCCTGGTCATCTTCCCCATTGATAAATGCAACTTTTTCGTTTGTTTTATTTGGTTTCTTTACAGAATTATGTGATTCATCATTTTCCGTGAGAACATTCATGTTAAGTCATTCAAATTTCAAGGTTAATTCTTTCCTTCTTTAAGCAAAGGTTATTATACTTTTATATGTAAGCAAATAAATGACATTCCAGTACTAGGAGTCTAAAAAATTCAGTGAAGATACAGTTTTTGATATAGATGAAAGCTGTTTTTTATAATATATTATAAATACATGTTACAAATTTGTAATAAAATATTTACTATTGCCTACTTGGTAGTGACAAAGATCCCAAATAATAAAAGTTAATAGCTTTTCCCTTTTGTCAGATTTCTTCTGAAAATTTTCTTATCCTTCCATTTTAGTATCTGGGACAACAGTTGATACATAGTATGTGCTTAGTAAACATTTTTGAAAGACTTAAATTTTATTTAATTCCATGATGAAAAAATCTTCCGTCATTAACCTGAAATGAAATTCCACATTGTATGCATGAATGCTTTTTAAGCTTTAGCTAAATGTTTTCCCTTTGCTCAGAATATTAACATATACTGATTTGTGCATCAGAAAATCCTTTGAGCAAAACAGTGAAAATAAACCAACTAGACAATGACTATTTTTAAAAGTACATTTTCCAGATATAAAAAAAAATATTTCTTGCACTAATCTCTATGCCATTATTTCTCAAGTGTGAACATTTATTTGTAGAAGGATAATTAAATTTCCTTTAACAATACCTACTCTTTCTTGAGATAGACCTTTTGATCAAATGTTAGTTTGGAGCTCATAGATCTTTAAAATCTTAACATATTTAATCTCTTCCTCTAAGAAGGAGAGAGGAGGTACTATAGACTAAGCCCCTTATCAGGCAATAGATCTATGTAAAATTTAATAATATAGTCTATAGCTAGTAGTACTGGTTTTCCACATGCTACTGAAATGAGATTTTCTCTGCAAATATATGTAAGTTAAAATTTGAGTTTAAGAAATGTAGAGTTTGTGTCCATTGTAGGGACATGGATGAAACTGGAAACCATCATTCTCAGCAAACTGAGAGAAGAGCAGATCAAACACCGCATGTTCTTACTCATAGGCGGGTGGTGAACAATGAGAACACATGGACACAGGGAGGGGAGCACTACACACTGGGGACAGTTGGGGGGAAATAGGGGAGGGACAGTGGGGGATTGGGTGTTGGGGAGAGATAACAAGGGGAGAGATGCCAGATGTAGGTGATGGGGGGGGGGAAGGCAGCAAATCACACTGCCACGTGTGTACCTATGCAACAATCTTGCATGTTCTTTACATGTACCCCCAAACCTAAAATGCAATAAAATAAATAAATGAAAAAAAAAATAATAGATAGTACACTGATACAGCATTTGAAGTTGATATGTGGAAAACTGAAATTTAGGTAACTGCCATTTATCATTAGAATTAGCACCTACTAAGGTCTGAATGTTTGTGATCCCTCAATATTCATATGTTGAAACCAAATCCCTTATGTGATAGTATTAAGAAGTGGGGCCTTTAGGAGGTGATTAAGTCTTAATAGCTTTTTTGCCCTCTTGAATGGGATTAGTGTCCTTATAAAAGGGACCTGAAAGAGTTCATTTGCCCCTTCTTCCATGTGAGAACACATAGAAGGCACCATCTTTGAATAAAAGGTCTCCACTTGACACCAATTCTGCCAGTGCCTTGATTTAGGTTTCTTAGGCTCCAGGACTGTGAGAAATTTTTATGTTACACAGTCTAAGTTATTTTGTTACAGCAATCCAAATGGACTAAGATATCAGCATAAAAATTATGACAAATATCTACACTCCACATTCTAAAGCATAATAATGAATTCTTCCAATTTCTGATAAGAAAAGTAAAAGTAACTATAATATAATGTATAGTAGTAGACATGTAAGTGCTGTAGAATAACATAAAATATAGAATAATGCAGAGCTTCCCAAGGAAAAATAACAAAATATTTAGGTACAGATACTTGTAGAGTTGTTCAATACGTTTTTTGGTAGCTTTTTGACCTCAAGCTTGAGTCTACAAAGGAAAACAAAAAAGAAATAAAAGTGATTCTATTTGAAGAGATACTGAATAGCATTTAAATTTTCTTGAATGAGGAGAAAACCTGTATCTGGGAAAAACTACTTTAAAGTAAATGTAATCACAGAGATACTAGGGGAAAGCTAGATTTTTATAAGCCTTTACATGAAATTCATACTGGGGGATAGCATTACAGTACTCATAATACATGAATTATAAAGGTAAATATGTCAATATTTGAAACGATTATTCAAAGAGGTTGAATATATCATTAGACAGACTTTCGTAGGTAGAAAATATTAATTAATGATATAATCTCTCTGAGCATTGAAAATAAATTAACGGAAACTGTTAAAAACATTTTAAGTGCTGCTAGGTACCTTGAAGAAGGAAGCACTTTCCTAACTATTCCCTGGAGTTGTTTAAAATCTTTATTAGTGGCCTGGCATGGTGGCTCACGTCTGTAATCCCAGCACTTTGGGAGTCCAAGGCAGGTGGATCACTTGAGGTCAGGAGTTGGAGATCAGCCTGGCCAATGTGATGAAACCCCATCTCTACTAAATATACAAAATTAGCCAGGGGAGTTATGGTCGGTGCTTGTAACCCCAGCTACTCTGGAGGCTGAGGCAGGAGAATCATTTGAACCTGGGAGGTGGAGGTCGCAATGAGTCGAGATTCTGCTACTGCACTCCAGCCTGGGAGACAGAGTGAAACTCCATCTCAAAAAAATAGGAAGAAAAGAGGAAACTCGTTATTGGCAGTTTGATCAATTTAAAGTAAACATTATTTTCAATGAATAAGAATGTATTAAGTTAAGCCATTGTAAAAAATTGAACTTTTCATTTTTAATCAATAGGTTTTGTTTTTTGATTAGTTTTAGATTTATTGCTAAAATGAGCAGAATGTGCAGGTCCCCTGTATCTCCTTACCATGACCCACAGTTTCTCTGATTATTAACATCTTGTGTTAGTGTAGTATATTTTTATATAATTTATGAACCAGTGTCAATACATTGTTATAAACCAAAGTCCATAATTTGGTTTACTCTTTGTGTTGTACCTTCTATGGGTTTTGAAATGCACAATAATATGTATCTACTTTCATCAGAGTATTATACAGGACAGTTTCACTTCCCTAAATTGCCCTCTGCTCTCCTATTCATCCTTCTCCTTCATGCCCCACAAACTCCTGGCAACCACTTAGCTTTTTCTGTGTCTATAGTTGTCCTTTTCTAAAATGACATACTGTTGAAATCATAAGAATATAAAGCCTTTTCACATTGGCTTACTTTACTTAGCAATATGCATTTAATATACCTGTATGCTGTATTGGGGCTTGATAGTTTATGTCTTTTTATCATTGGATAATATTACATTGTATGGATATACCACAATTTGTTTATCCATTAAGCTATTTGAGGACATCTTGAATGGTTCCAAATTATGGCAATTATGATTAAAACTGCTACTAATACTCATATGCAGGTTTTGATGTAGACACACAACAAGTTTTGACTCATTTATGTAAATACTAAGGCGCACAATTGCTGCATCCTATGGTAAGAGTTCATTTAATTTTTAAGAAATCGCAAAACTGTCTTCCAAAGTGCTTGTGCCATTTTGCATATCCATCAGCAATGAATGAGATCTCCTTTCGTTTCACATCTTCATCAGTATTTGATGTCAGTATTTTAGATTTTCATTATTCTCATAGGTTTAAAGTGGTATCTCTCTTTAATTTGAAATTCCCTAATAACATATGATTTTGAGCATTTTTTCATGTGCTTATTTGCCATTTATATATCTGTTTTAATGAGGTGTCTATTAAGAACTTTGTCCATCTTACACTATGTTTGTTTCTTATTTTTGAGTTATAAGAGAACTTTTTATATTTTGGATACTAGTCTATTATCAAATATGTGCTTTGAAAATATATTTTTCTCCTCCATAGCTTGTATTTTCTTTTTCTTCACAGTGTCTTTTGCAGAACGAAAGCTTCAGTTTTAATGAGCTTCACCTTATGAGTTTGTTTGTTTGTTTCTTTGTTTTATGGATCAGGCTTTAGTGTTGCATCTAAAAATCCATCACCAAACTCAAGGTCACCAAGATTTTCTCCTCTGGTATCATTTAGAAGTTTTATAGCTTTGTGTTTGCATTTAAATGTATGTCCCATTTTGAGTCAATTTTGTGAAAGGTGTAAGGTCTGGGTGTAGATTTAATTTTGCACGTAGATTTTGAGTTTCAGCACCATTTGTGAAAAGACTATTATATTTTCATTTATTTTACTTTGCTCTTTTGTCAAACATCACTTGCCTATATTTACTATGTTGTTTCTTTAATCTACTTGTCTTTCATTTCATCAACCTCACACTGTCTTGATTACTGTACATTTTTAGTGTATCTTGAAGCTTAGTAGTGTCAGTTTTCCAACTTTTTTTCTTCAATATTGTGTTAGATATTCTGAGTGTTTTCCGTTTGCTATTTCTTATACAATTTTGCATGTGTTTTTTTTTGTTTTTTTTTTTTCTGTTTGTATCCACAAAATGACCCACTGTGATTTCAGCTGGGATTATCTTTATTGTATTGATGAAGTTGGGAAAAACTGAAATCTGACAATGTTGAATATGTCTATAAATGTAGATAGAATGTATTTTTGTTTATATCTTCTTTGGTTTTTTTATCAGAACATTATAATATTTCTCATAGATTTTATACTTATTTTGATATATTTATATCTTAGTTTCCAATTTCTGAGATGTACTAATTTAAATGATGTGCTTTCCATTTCAAATTCCAATTTTCTATAGCTGCTATTAAGAAAGCAACTGACTTTTGTTTACTAATCTTATATCTTCCTATATTGCTATAATCACCTCTTAGTGCCAGTAGATTTTTTGGGTCAGTTCTCTGTGATTTTCTATATTAATAATCATTTTGCCACCTAAGAAAGTTTATTTCTTCCTTACCAATATGTATACTTTTTACTTCCTTTTTTGTTCTTCTCATTTCATTGGCCAGTACTCCCAGTGTGACGTTGAGTAGAAGTTTAAGAACAGACGTCCTTGCCTTGTTCCTGATTTTAGAAGGAAAAGCTATAGTTGTTCACTACTAAATATGATGCTAGCTGTGTTTTATAGATTTGATTTTTATCAAATTGAGAAAGTTCCTATTTAATCTTAGATTGCTATTGGTTTTACTATGAATTATGAATGGGAATCAGGATTTTTCAGATGCTTTTGCTGTACCTATTAATATAATGATACAATTTTTCATATTTAGCCTGTTGATGGGAGGGATTACACTAATTTATTTTTGAAAGTTGAAGCAGCCTCACACACCTGTCATAAATTCCATTTGATCATGGCGTATAATTCTCTTTATACGTTGTTGAACTTGGTTTGCTTTCCTTTAGAATTTATGCATCTATGTTCCTGAGAGATGTTAATCTATAGTGTTTTTGTCTTGTAACTGATTTGTCTGGTCCTGGATTAGGGTAATGATGGCCTAGAAGAATGAGTTAGGAAATGTTTCCTCTACTTCCATTTTTTTGGAGAAAACTAGTGAATTGCTATAATTTTATTCTTAAATTATTGGTAGAATTCATCTGAGCTTGGTGCTTTCATTTTGGAAGATTAGTATTTACTGATCCAATTTATTTAATAGATGTAGACCTGTTTAGATTATTTATTTCATCTGATGTGAGTTTTGGTAGATTGCATCTTTCAGGGACATGCTCCATTTCATCCAGGTTATCAAATATGTGGGCACATAGTTGTGCCCAATATTTTTTAATCTCTTTAATGTCCACTGGTTCAGTAATGATAATTGCTGTTTTATTTCTCATCATAGCAATTTGGATCTCTCAATATTTCTTCATTAACCTGGCTAGAGGTTTACCGATGCTAATGATCTTTTTAGTGAACCAGATTTTGTTTTGCTGAGTTTTTCATATTGATTCTTTTATTTTTTTTCAATTTATGTTTTTGACTAAAGTGTAGATGGGTTTTTGTTTTGTTTTGTTTTTTACTGTTTGCTCTAGCTATGGGTGTCAGAGGTTAAATTTTTCTCTAGTTTCCTTGGTTTTGTCTTCCCTGTTCGGCTTGAGTTTCCTAAGAGACAAATTCATTTTTAAATAAGGTCTGAGTCATGTGCTTCTTTCAGTTGTATTCTCCTGATGTAATGGTAAATTGTAGCAGAAAGGGAAATGGTCTAAAGTCTTACATTAGGCTTCCTTCTCTTAGTGAGCCTATGCCCCTTGTAAAAGTCAATAGCCCTTAAAAGTTTCCAAGTTCTGTTTTGAAGTCCAGTGGGGGCTAAAGTTTTATATTTCTCTTTTCTCATTGGTTATTATACTTACCTTTTTTTTTCACATTTTGTAGTGCATGTAAATGTATAAGTAAAAAGTATTACTGGAAGGTCACTAAATTGTAAGCTTAATTTGAATACTTCAGAGATGAAATACTCCTAATTTTTTAATATTTGTTGATGAAAATAAGATTCTTAATCTTTGAGTTTCTTCCCTGGGTATCTCTTTTTTATATGGAGATGAATAAAGTTTTCTTATTTTGTTTACAATTCTTTTCAGTATTAATTATTGGTTTGCTAAGCATGAAACAGATTCTGGCATACAAAAATACTTGCTTAAAAAATAAATGTTTCAATATACTTGGTAAAACCCCTGTAGGTAAGGATGCGGTACAATAGTTTGTCTACAGGTCAGGCATTTCAAAATGGTTACTTTTTCTCTTCCCCTGCTGCAAGTAAAAGAGATTTTTTTTTCTCTCTCAGATTTTTACTGAGAGAATCCAACTGGGCTGTAGAAGGTACCTTTCCTGAAAGTTTGGCGTCCCTCTTAATACTGAGTTCCCCTAGAATATTTTGCCCACTGTGCCTTCAGCAATTTGTCAATTACAGTGTAGGGTTTCCTATCCTACTATTGTTTCCCATGGAAGTTTCTCCTTTTGGGCTTCTGCTTCAGTGAACTGTCATTCTCTGTATTTTACCTGTGTGTCTCTCCATTTTAGGGAGAAATATATTGCCCTATGACCTCACTTCTCTGATGCATCTAAAAAGAGTTACTGAGTTTCAGTTTGTTCAGTTTTTTCTTTGTAGTGAGAATTGGAGTAATGATGTGCAAGGTTCTTAAATGCCATGGAGGAAACTGGAAGTCATGAATTAAATGTTTAATACATAAATTTACAGTATTATTTTGGTTTGTTTTGCTTCTCATGTAAACTTTTATTTAATCATTAAAAATAGCTTAACATTTCTGTATTAAATTGAACTTGCAAAACAAATTCAGATCTGAATCTACCAGTTTGCATTTTGTGTTAATTGTTCTGACATGTGTCTATTCTCTGAAACTTTAAGGAAAGATAAATTATATAAAGTACATACTTATACATTGGTTATTATACTTACCTTAAAAACCTGCTTTTTGAAAAATTTAGCTCATTTAAATTATTATCATTAAAAATAGTTTGAAGACCAATATATAAAAGTTTCTCTTTTTAGTGTCATTTAAATGCATTTTCTGGTACAAGCAGGAAACGAATATTAACTGGTATGTAACAATAGGGAACAACTATCACCAGAGGAAAATGATGTATAGATGGCATTCACATATATTTTCTTATACGGAAGAGAAGATTAATTTGTTTCTTGTCACATTAACTGCGTGTCAATTTGAATACTTCTGCAGTTTTAAAAATTGGCTGCAGGACAGCGATAGTTTAACATTGACAAATACGTAAGAATCAGTCTGAGATTTAGGAAAGGTAAAAGTAAGAATATTAATAAATGTAGAAGTATATGTTTTTTGTAAATTCTAGACTTACTGTTACTGTCATTTTTATATTTTATGGTATTAATCACATAGTAGGCTATATTGCTAATGATGAAAATGGTTAATTTCAACAACATCAAAAAATTTACTTTGACAAGAAACAAAAATATTGCTTTTTAAATATATTTATTTTTATTTGTTCAATCACAACATAATTGCATATTAAGAACCCTTTTGCTTCGGGACAGATATTGTTATATTCTAATGCTCATTTTTTTTTTAATCGTACCTTATAAGTTCTGGGGTACATGTGCAGATCTTGCAGAGTTGTTGCATAGCTACACACATACCATGATGGTTTGCTGTCTCCATTCCCCCGTCACGTATATCAGCCATTTCTCCCAGTCTTATCCCTCCCCCGCCTCCTGGCTCCCCTCTGTCCCTCTCCTGATCACCCTCCCCACAACATACTCCCGTGTGTGATGTTTTACTCCCTGTGTCCATGTGTTCTCATTGTTCAACACCCATTGTAAGTGAGAACATGCAGTGTATGGTTTTCTGTTCTTGTGTTAGTTTGCTTAGAATGATGGTTTCCAGATTCATCCATGTCCCCACAAAGGACACAAACTCATCATTTTTTATGGCTGCATAGTATTCCTATTACTCTTAAAAATATTACTCTTAAAATGGTATATATGTGTCACATTTTCTTTGTCCAGTCTATCATCGGTGGACATTTGGGTTGGTTCCAGGTCTTTGCTATTGTAAACAGTGCTGCGATGAACATGCATGTGCATGTGTCTTAATAATAGAATGATTTATAGTATTTTGGGCATATACCCAGTAATGGGATTGCTGGGTCAAGTGGAATTTCTATTTCTAGGTCCTTGAGGAATCACCACACTGTATTCCACAATGGCTGAACTAATTTACACTCCCACCAACAGTGTAAAACTGTTCCTATTTTTCCACATCCTCTCCAGCATCTGTTGTCTCTATATTTTTTGATGATCTCCATTCTACCTGGCGTGCAATGGTATCTCGATGTGGTTTTGATTCGTATTTCTCTAATGACCAGTGATGATAAGCATTTTTTCATATGTTTGTTGACCTCACATATGTCTTCTTTTGAACAGTGTTTGTCCATATCCTTCACTCACTTTTGAATGGGTTTGTTTTTTTCTTGTAAATCTGCTTTAGTTCTTGCAGATTCTGGATATTTGCCCTTTGGCAGATGGGTAGATTGCAAAAATTTTTCCCATTCTCTTGGTTGCCAGTTCACTCTAATGATTGTTTCTTTTGCTGCGTAAATAAACTCTGGAGTTTATTTACATCCAATTTGTCTGTTTTGGCTTTTGTTGCCAATGCTTTTGGTATTTTAGTCATGAAGTCCTTGCCTATGCCTATGTCCTGGTTCTTTTTGCCTAGGTTTTCTTCTAGGGTTTTTATGGTGTTATGTATTATGTTTAAATCTTCAATCTATTTGGAGTTAATTTTGGTGTAAGGTGTAAGGAAGGGGTCCAGTTTCTGCTTTCTCCACATGGCTAGCCAGTTTTTTCAACACCATTTATTGAAAAGGGATTCCTTTCTCCATTGTCTGTTTTTTCACATTTGTCAAAGATCAGATGGTTGTAGATGTATGGTAAATTGTCTCTATTTGCAGAAGACATGATTGTATATTTAGAAGACCTCATTGTCTTTGCCCAAAATCACCTTAAGCTGATAAGCAACTTCAGCAAATTCTCAGGATACAAAATCAATGTGCAGAAATCACAAGCATTCCTATACAACAATAACAGACAAACAGAGAATCAAGTAATAAGCAAATTCCCATTCACATTTGCCACAAAGAGAATAAAATACCTAGGAATACAGCTAACAAACAGTGTAAAGTACCTCTTGAAGGAGAACCACAAATCACTGTTCAAGGAAATAAGAGAGGACACAAACAGTTGGAAAAATATTCCATGCTTATGGTTAGGAAGAATAAACATCATGAAAATGGCCATACTGCCCAAAGTAATTTATAGATTTAATGCTATCCTCATCAAGCTACCACTAACCTTCTTCACAGAACTGGGAAAAACCACTTTAAACTTCATATGGAACCAAAAGAGAGCCCACATAGCCAAGACAATCCTAAGCAAAAAGAACAAAGCTGGAGGCATCATGCTACCTGACTTCAAACTGTACTACAGTAATCAAAACAGCATGGTACTAGTACCAAAGCACAGATACAGACAAATGGAATAGAACAGAGGCCTCAGAAAAATATTACTCTTAAAGCTGATACTGTTATTGTATATGGGGAGAAAATTAATAAGCCAAATATAAAATTTAATTATGAAATTAAAAGTAATAGATTTTTGAGGGGCTTTAATATGGGTCTTACATGCATGTATTTATTTGTACTCTAACTTGTTTTAAATAGGATTTAAAGCAGCTTATTATAATACTGACTAGTTTAGATGGCCTTGAGGTGAAATTTCCTCTGGTTGTTTAATTTCCTGTGCTGAATGAAATAAAGAAGGGAAGCTATATTATGGGGAGTGTATTTTCTTCATGACACTATCTACACAAATTATTTTATTATAAAATATAACTTTTATAAATATACATCAGTGTTGCACAATATTCAATTTTGTTCACATATTCTATTACCTGTAAATATATAAATAAAAGTATGAATGGAAGGTCACTAAATTGTAAACTTAATTTGAATACTTCAGAGATGAAACAAGCCTGACTTCTTAATATTTGTTGATAAAAAATAAGATTTTTAATCTTTGAGTTTCCTCCCTGGGTGTCATTTTTTTATATGGAGATGAATAAAGATTTCTTGTTTTATTTAAAATTCTTTTCAGTACTAATTATTGGTTTGCTAAGGCATGAATCAGATTCTGGTATGCAAAATACTTAAAAAGTAAATGTCGCAATATACTGTGATGAGAGTTATGCCAACATTAAATTATGTTTTTATTAAATCATTTAAGAATATAAAATTTGGGAATATTTTTGCCCCATGGATAATTTTAGATATGTTCTTATTTAAAACAGTTTTTCAGATGCTCTTAAGAATAAAAGAGAATAATAATAGGCAGAAAATTATTTTAAATTTTACATTAATTTAAAAGTTATGATTTTTTAAAATGAGAGCATGTCTTCCACCATCTCAATTTTAAAGGGAAAATATTAATTTGTCCTGTTTTGTTTCTCAAGTTGCATTCCTTGGTCATTAATTTCACAGAAACATATATTAAGATATTCATTAAATCTCAAAGGTTTAGGAAAGTTTAGGTCCTTTTATGGTCCAGCACAAATAATGAAGAAAGGGGATATGATGTGAGTTTTACTTTAGGAAGAAAATACCAACAGAAGAAAGGTGGACTGGAGGCATGAGGGAGTAAAGAAAAAAAAAATCAGCTGGAAATGTTTAAATTGTGTTAACTTAATTTTTTTTGGACACAGACTTTCTGAACTAGGATATGATTAGAGTCTTAACTAATGTAATAATAATGGGAATGGATGAAAGTAAAACAATATCTGACAGGCATTATGGAGGTAGACTAGACAGGATGTGAGAAACAAAAAGCTGTAAGTTGTGATGGAGATGAAGTAGTCAACATGTTTTCATTGCGATTTCAAAGAGTGGAAGGGAAGATTTATTAACAGAGACTGTAAGTAGAGAATAATCATTATATTAGTAAGTAAGAGGGATATCTATGAAGACACTAATTTAGTTTGGGGCTATGTGTTTGAGGCACTGAAGTGTATTTGCTATGAAGACCATTAGATATTTATGCATTAGTTCAAAAAATATGTATTGAACACCTAACTGTGGCCTAACCACTGTACTAGACAACTTTCCTCTCTCTTTCTCTCTCTCACTCACTCACTATTGGGATCTCTGAGTCCAGATACTGGAAGACTTATTTTTGAGCACAGCCACCTTACTAGTTTATATATGTGTAAGAGAGAAGCAAATTTTATTTAAATCCCAAAATATATATATTTTCTTGATTACTCTTTCTATTACTCACAGTTTAATGCTAATTAATGCAGGAGGTATGGTTGTAAGGCTTGTAGGGGCTAAGGCTATCTGAGTTTCTGTGATTGCCCACAGAACATGTAGAGTGAGATGGGATCTAGAGTGGAAACTTTACAATTATGCAGAACCATGAATACATTTTCTTTCCTCCCCTCCCCTCCCCACCCCTCCCCTCCCCTCCTTTCCCCAGCCCCATCCCCTTCCCTCTCCTTTCCTTTCCTTTTTTCTTTTTTTTGACAGAGTTTTGCTCTTGTTGCCCAGGATGGAGTGCAGGGGCGTGATCTTGGCTCCCCTCAACCTCTACCTCCAGGGTTCAAGTGATTCTCCCACCTCGGCCTCCCGAGTAGCTGAGATTACAGGCATGTGCTACCACACCCAGCTAATTTTGTATTTTTAGTAGAGATGGGGTTATGTTGGTTAGACTGGTGTCAAACTCCAGACCTCAGGTGATCCACCCACCTCAGCCTCCCAAAGTGCTGGGATTATAGGCTTAGTCACTGCACCCGGCCTTCCTTTTTCCTTTTTTTTTTTTTTTTTTTTTTTCTCTTTTTTTAGGTAAAATCTGATTCTTCAACACCCAGCTCAAATATAACTGTCTTTGTGAAACTACTACTAATAAAACACATCCCATTTCCCTTCAAAAAGCAGAATTATTTGCTTTGCCATGTTCTTCCTCTGCTCTACCTCTCATTATTTTGTCTCATTTTGTATTTACATACACGTACCACTCCTTCAATACGGCGTGAACCCCTGAAAGAGCTTGTTACCCTTAACATTTGAAAAAAAGAATCCAAGCTCAGTTTCATACCCTCATCGTATCCATCCTGGATTGCTGCCTTAGCCTCCCAAGGGAACTTCATTTGCCTCATTTTCTTTCTATTGTACACAAGACACTCTCCTACCAATTTTCATTCATGAGTCATTACCTTAAAAAAAAAAAAAAGGTTGATACAATTCTCTCATCTGGACCTCTTATTTCTAGCATAATGTTTTTGAGTTACAAGTCTATGAAATCATTGAAGACAAGACCTATAGTTTATGTCTAGCAGACTATAACTCACAAAAAATTTTTGTTAAGCTGAATTAGAAGTAGAAGTAATCTGGATTGATTGAAGCATAGCATGGAGAGAGAGAGAGATATTGTGTGTGTGTGTGTGTTTGTGTGTGTGTGTGTGTGTGTGTGTGTGTGTGTGCGCAAAAAATGCAGGGAAAAGAAGACATAAAATATGAAGGTGCCAACAACAGTTAAGGGGAAACTGTTGAAACAGCTGATTCAGTAACTAAACTGGCTTGTTAAGGAATGAATCAAATGCAAGGAAAAGGCAGCTGTTTCTGCTACGTTGTCCTCTGTTTTCTCCCCTTTTCCTTCTGTCCATCTCTAATGAAGTAAAGCTATATAAATATAGCACAGAGAAGTGTATGTCAAACAGTGCTCAATAAAATATCTCCAGTTAAAGAGAGCTTGAAAGTTATTTGCATCATTTTCTTTGATTAAAGAGTCAATGATTTTATTAAATACATTACTTTAGATATAGGTACCTATTCTTTGATCAAGATCCTATTGCTTTATTTATTTATATAGCAGGAGTACTTTTTTAATTAAGAAACAACCCTTTTCCTTTTTAATTTAGGAAACAATGACTTTTTAGTTTGGGGTTTATATGACTTTGGGTGAAAACAGGACTGTCACAAATGAGTTTCTAACTGTAGTCCATTGATTTGGATCTTTCTTGTATTGATTATACTTTACAGCCTCCTTGATGTCTCAGCACATTTGAGTAAAGTATTGACATAATTTAACTCTATGGATTCCTGGATACACATGACCTTTTCAGAAAGTATACATTATTGTAAGAACGTATAAGAACTGAATAATCCTGTAGAAATTATGAATGTTTCAGTCAATGGCAAAACAGCTATTACTATTGTCTTTAAATAATTATACTTTGATTTATGTGTTCAATTTTGTTTTAAATAGCATAGTTCAGTAACTCATTTTCTTCAGTTCAAAATGCAAAGTTAGTCTAATTTTTTTGAGGTAGAAAAACTAATCTATAAATATATAAAATTAGGCCTAGAAAAGACTAATTACTAGATTTTTAAAATTTAGTACTTTACGTAAAAGTATTGATGTGGTACTATTTAATTATATCATGATTTAGTAACTAAAGGAATTTTTCTCAGTATCTGGTTATTGCTTGATTTATTAGCAAGTGAGAATTTCTGGGATTGGCATTGTGAGAGATTTCCCCTAATAAATGTTACTGGTTACCCAAAAAGAAAAGAATATTAATGATTTCACCTAATATGCTCTGAAGTGTATGGTATTATATGAAGAGTTAATTCTCATATTTAGTCTGGAAAGATTTTTAACATAAGTTACTGAGTTAATATCTTCAAAATTTCATTAGATCTTTCTTTTACTGGTACAGAAGATTCATAATTTAGGTTATTAATCTCTGGTTACCTGTCCTTTGTTGAAGGATTAATTATTTTCTGTTATTCATTGCATTGCCACCAAATTTTGAATATACTTATTATAAAGGTGCAGATCTGAGCTAAGTTTAAAGGCATCAAATTATAAGGTTTATTTTTCCCAGATATTACCATTAGCTCTGTTTTTTTCTCTGATATGTCTTCTTTGATGTTTCTTAAAAATCAAGATTTAAGAGGAGATAGAGAAGGCCATTAGTGTGTCTCTCAGTGTCACACAAAAAATCCTAGCCACTATAAAGTTAACCTGGCATCCACAATATAATTGACAAATGGCAGATAATATCTTTAGGAAAAGTATTAAGTAGTGCACACTACTTCCATCAGAGTATAGTGTTTCAGGCAAGTTTAGGTTATGTTGTATTTCTAATAAACAGTCTTTAAAAGATAGTAGCATTTCTGTTATTTGTGAGTGGCTTTCAGTGTATTTTTCACATATGTGTTATTGGGGCAGTGGGGAAATATTATTGTACTGTATAAATAGGCTGACCTGAGGTAAACAATAACTATATCCATGCATGCATCATGCATGCATACAAACTTACTCGTTTTCTTTTTCAGCAGACTAGTAGGTAAGCTCCAAGAGAGAAAGGATTCTATATCATGAAATGCCCTGTACATTTTTTATTCTTTATCTGGTACCCAAACTTGAAATATTACTTTCAATAACATATTCCATTTTGTATTTTTCATACCATACTGTACAAAGTAGGTGATGTTATATTTTAAATTAAACAAAATTAGAGAGTATCTAGACAAATCAATGAAGTAATCAGTGTGTTTTGGTTCAGTGGTATAGGCTCGGGCTTTTTATAGCTGAACTCACAATCTGTATATTTATTAAACAAATTGACAATTGAGTAATTTATAAAGGAATATTAATTAGATAAAACATGTCTTTTAAGCAATTAAATTATGATTTTCTTATTTAATTTATCCAAAAAACATTTAGGGAATTAATACTAATTTGCAGTCACTTTTCATAGGACCACTTTGTGACAGGGATGGAGTGGGGTGGTCAGAGGGAGAGCTCCATGAACCTAAGACAACAATCAATAGAGTTAATGTTTTGAATAGCTAGGTCCATGTTTTGGACATGAGTGCATTATCCAGTGTGCAGCACAATGCTTAGTCCATGGGAAGTTCCCAATGGCTTTGCAACTGGTATCAAAGATTTATGCAAAATTAGAGTACAATAAATCTTTGTGTATGCATCACATGGTTCAATAGTTATCAGTTCATAATATTTCTTCTGAACTCTCACCTATTCTTTTTCTTTTCTTTTCTTTTTTTTTTTTTTTTTTTTTTTTTTAGAAGGAGTTTCACTCCCGTTTCCCAAGCTGGAGTGTAGTGGTATAATCTTGGCTCATTGCAACCTCCACCTCCCAAGTTCAAGCAATTCTCTTGCCTCAGCCTCCTGAGTAGCTGGGATTACAGGCATGCCACCACAATGCATGGCTAATTTTTTGTATTTTTAGTAGAAATGGGGTTTCACCATGTTAGGCTGGTCTCAAACTCCTGACCTCAGGTGATCCACCCATATCGGCCACCAAAACTGCTGGGATTGCAGGTGTGAGCCACAGTCTCTTTCTGCTAGGACTTTGTCTTGCTTTTTGAGTGGGCTTTGGAAACAAATCCTGGCATTGTATCATTTATCTGTAAACATTTTATTGTTTATCTCTAAACAAAAATCACAATAGTATTATCACAAAAAATAATTAGTCATAATTTTTAATGTCATCAAATATTCATAAGGATTTTCACATTTCTCAAATATTCTTTTAAGAGTAAGTTGGACTCAGATTCCATGAAAATTAGTTTATATGCCTCTTAAATCTCTTTCAGTAGATTGTCTTGTGTCTCCTGATTCTTGACCTTTTGAATAAACAGAACTAGTGTGTTATACCATAAGTTCATACTGATCCATCCAATTCAAATTTAGAATTACAGGGCTTAAACATAATTTTATTGAACTTGCATTTGCATGTCCTTTCTCTCATGCTGAAAATCCTGGTTGTTAATAACATTGTACCTGATTCTCATCTTCTGGTTCTTGGCTTTTTCATGTGATGAATGCTTTGATCACATGCCAATAAGCAATCCCATCTGTTTTCTGGTGAAGTATCACCTGGAGTTATTCCTTACATAGTTTTTCTGATTATTTTACGAGTAGCTCTGTGTATGTCAGACATTCTAAAGAAAGATCTGGCAAGTTTATTATACTTTCTGGAAATATTTTGAATAAGAAACATGTAGTACTTTATGAGTGGGCTTGGGTAGCATTTATTCTTAGCTTCTGTTATTACATAAAATATATGGGAATAAATGTAGTATACATCTTTCCTATGTGGATATTTGGTAAAAAATAATGATAGTATTTTCCCATGGGTGGATGAATTTTAAAGAAATAATTTCTTAGCTTGTATGAAGTAATTTTTTTTATTTCTGAAATTCCCTTCTATTTGCTCTCTAGGATGTCAGAAGAGATAGCTAAAAATTTTATGATAAGCGTGTGATCAGATCCATAACTTACATTGAAGTCTGTTTCTGTTAAACAGAAGCTAATATTAAATTCAATGTTCTCAAATATTTACTCACAGTAATATGCTCCATTTGGTCTATGATGTGATTTTTGGCTCCCACTTAATAATAGCTATATGCCCTTTAGCAAATATAACAGCAGGAAGACCATAATGTTCAAAACAACAGACTTGTTAAATGTGTAGAGTATTTTTTCTTTCTTATTTGCCTTTACCAGCTGAATATTGCTCCTGTAATTCTTGGCAGATTTACATGTTTTTCTACTGCTTATAAGCATACATTTTAGTTGTTTCTCTTCCTCAAAAAACACATAAGATTATGTTTTATGGTCAAGATTTTATCATGCTTTTTAATATTTTTATGTTTCTTTGGGGGAATTTATTTTAGCTCCTCTGTTGTCTACTGGATTCATAATTGCCATACAATTTTATGAATCAAACATTTATAATTAACATATTTTAGTTTGGTAGCGATTTCATGTACTTTAATCAGTCTTTTATACTGAAAAAAAGTAGCTATAAAGTTCACAAAATGCTTCTCTGCATTAATATAAAGTTTACAAAAATGTCTTTGTAAATCAGTTCCTATATATTCAGAATTAACAATGATTTTATTCTACATAAGTTGCCACCATAACACAAACATGAAATTGACTAATTCTTGAAAGGAAAAGGAAGCATGAACAGGTACTATTGATGAAGTAGGAAAACACAGAATTCTTCTGTGGTAGATTACTTTATTAAATCCTGCTGTGGTAGGAAAACACAAGAATCCTTCTGTGGTAGATTATTTATTCCCAATGGTCCTCACCTGGAAACATGAACAGGTAGTATTGATGAGGAGACTTCTCAATCCTGCTGTGGTAGGAAAACAGAATCCTTCTATGGTGGATTGCTTTATTTATTCCCAACAGTCCTCACCTTTTCTTACAAGGGCTTTCACATACATCATCAAGTGACTTCTATGTGTTCTGTAGGCAGAGTTTTAATCCCTGTTCTTTTGATTTTTGACTTTGGCTCTGTAACCCAGTTTGGACAATGGAATGTGAGTGGATATGATTTATGTTACAGCTCAGCAGAAGAGTTAATAGGCATTGCTAGGTTTTTCCAGTACTTTTGTTTTTTCCCCTCTGCTTCAGACATGAACTAACACAAAGGACACTGTTCCTTCAGGCTCGATGATGAAACAAGGCAACTTGCAGATTAGAGATCCAGCAGATGACTTCTGTCTCCAACATATAATATTAGAGAAATATTTATTTTTGTAAGCTATTGAGATGTTGGGACGGTTTTTCACTTGAGGAAAGCTAAGTAATATAATTCCTCATTTTTGCAATTTGCAGGAATTTTTGAGCAATTTTTGCTATCTTTGTCTCCAGAATTACAGTTTCAGATTTTAAGATTTTTCAAGTTCTTTACATTTCTCTTTACTGTATGTTTTCTACAAAGAAGTTGTTTTTATAAATGTTTTGAGAGTTAATGATTTAATGAATAAATAGGAGATTAGCTGTCAATTAGACAAACCCTTCAAATTAGTTAATACATTAACCAGGTCAAAAGTATCTCTTATTTTTCAATCAGTAGCTTTTGAATTTTTGATTACTGAAGGCTTACTTCTAAAGTATGTGATACTTACTGTGGTTTCTTAACATTGATACTGGGTTATTTAACCATGTAGACCATGTGTTCAATCAGTACCTGCTAACAAGTCTAATTAATTTGTGGCTATAAGACTTAAAATATTCAAGTTAATTCTGCTGTGGAGTTAAGTCTACACTTACAAAGGAAGGCTGGGAAAAATTGTCTCAGTTATTGAGTGTTTTATTAAATAACATTTGATAGACACAGAATACATAAATTGCCAATATTCAAGGCACTATCATGAGATAAAACACATGCTTTACTGGATTAATGTTTTAAGTAAACCAGAAAATATAATTGAGAAATATAGGAACCAAATATCAAATGATACAATATTTCTTTTAAAAATGTGTTTTATTTGGAATTTGTATGGGTACTTATGGGGCACATGAGTTATTTTGACAGAGGCATAGAATGTGTAATAACCACATAAGGTTAAATGGAATACCCATCACCTCAAGCATTTACCATTTCTTTGTTTTACAAACATTCAAATTATACTCTTTTAGTTATTTTTATTTATTTATTATTATTTTTTTTATTGCAACAGAATCTCACTCTGTTGCCCAGGCTGAAGTGCGGTGACATGATCTCAGCTCACTGCACCTCCTCCTCCTGGATTCAAGTGATTCTCCTACCTCAGCCTCCTGAGTAGCTGGAATTACAGGTGTATGCCACCATGCCTGGCTAATTTTTGTATTTTTAGTAGAGATGGGGTTTCACCATGTTGGCCAGGCTCATCTCAAACTCCTGACCTCAGGTCATCTGCCTGCCTCAGCCTCCCAAAGTGCTGGGATTATAGGCATGAGTCACCACGCCCACATCTTTTAGTTATTTTTTAATGTGCAATAAATTATTATTGACTATAATCAGTCTGTTGTACTATCAAATACTACATCATATTCATTCTACCTAACTATATTTTTGTACCTGTTAATCATCCTAATTTACCACGCCTCCGACCCCAATCCCCCACCACCACTCCCAACACTACCTTTCTCAGCCTCTGGCAACCATCTTTCTATTCTCTGTCTCTATGAGTTCAAGTGTTTTAATTATTGGCTCCCACAAATGAATGAGGACATGTTAATTTTATTTTTTTTTCTGTACCTGGCTTACCTCACTTAAAATAATGTCCTTCAGTTCCATTTATGTTGTTGCAGATGACAGGTTTTCTTATTTTTTAATGACTGAGTAGTATCCCATTGTGTATATGTGGCAAATTTTCTTTGTTCATGAACACTTAGATTGCTTCCTAATCTTGACTACTGTGGATAGTGCTTTAATAAACAGAGTGCAGATATCATTTTTGATATACTAATTTCCCTTCTTGTCCTTGTGTAACAGAGTTAATAAATTTCATTCTCGACAATCTCTAGTAGCAAGTAATTTGGAGTCTAATAAATCAAAATACAATCACTTATTATGCAATATCTTTTATACATAAAGAAGAAAGCTCTTCTACCTGTGATCATCACCATAACATTTTCTACCCTAGGACCTAGGGCTGATCTTTCTGCTTCCAAAAGTTTTTAAAAAGAAGACTGACATTGGAGGTATAATAAGGCCAGAACAAACTTTAGACATATTCAGAATTCCAGAATCTGAAGGCCAATTTCACTTTACCCCAAGGATGTACAGACTTATTTGTATATGTGAATTTTCCTACTGTACATAAAAATGTTTTGTAAAAATAGATACATTCATTTAAAATTACCTTTGACACATTTATAAAAGGATTTATGTATTTTGATCAGTTGGGTCATTGATTGAAAGTATAATCATGCCTCTATATATGCAAAGACTTTGGTGTTCCTACAAAACAAGGTTGGACTTCTTGTCACACTACTCCTACTAGGAGAGAGGATAACCAGCATGTATAGAGGTTTATTCTTCTAACCTTGTAAAATTCACAGTGTATACAAGTTTAACCATACCTAAGATAATCTCATTCCACTGTATGTCAACAGGACAACTTGATTTGGCTCTCTTTTCCAGTTACCAATATCCGATAACCTTCTGTCAGACAAAATTAGAGGTAGCTCCAAGATCTAGGTACATTTTGATTTAGTTTGTTTTATCTTTCTTTTATAAATTTAATTTTATTATTATTCTTTAAGTTCTGAGTTACATGCGCAGAATGTGCAGGTTAGTTATTTCTCCTAATGGTGCACCTCCCCTATCCCCTACTCCCCTAACAGGTCCCCGTGTGTGATGTTCCCCTCCCTGTGTCCATGTGTTCTCATTGTTCAACTCCCACTTATGAGTGAGAACATGTGGTGTTTGGTTTTCTGTTCTTGTGTTAGTTTGCCGAAAATAATGGTTTCTGGCTTCATCCATGTCCCTGCAAAGTACATGGACTCATCCTTTTTATGGCTGCATAGTATTCCATGGTGTATATGTGCCACATTTTCTTTATCCAGTCTATCATTCATGGGCATTTGGGTTGGTTCCAAGTCTTTGTTATTGTGAACAGTGCTGCAGTGAACCTACCTGTGCATGAGTCTTTATAGTAGAATGATTTATAATCTTTTGGGTGTATACCCAGGAATGGGATTGCTGGGTCAAATGGTATTTCTGGTTCTAGATCCTTGAGGAATTGCCACACTGTCTTTCACAGTGGTTGAACTAAGTTACACTACCACAAATGGTGTAAAAGCATCCCTTTTTCTCCACATCTTCTTCAGCATCTGTTGTTTCTTAACTTTTTAATGATCACCATTATAACTGGTGTGAGGTGGTATCTCATTGTGGCTTTGATTTGCATTTCTCTAATGACCAATGATGATGATTTTTTTTTTCATATGTTTGTTGGCCACATTTTTCAAATGTTGACAGACATTTGAGAAATGTCTGTCTGTGTCATTTGCCCACTGTTTAATGGGGTTGTTTGTTTGTTTTTTCTTATAAATTTGTTTATGCTCGTTGTAGATTCTGGATATTAGCCCTTTGTCAGATGGATAGATTGAAAAAATGTTTTCCCATTCTGCAGGTTGCCTGTTCACTCTAATGATAGTTTCTTTTGCTGTGCAGAAGCTCTCTTAATAATACATTTTAAATATATCGATTTTCTTCAGATACCATATTACCTCTTTTTTTCTCAATTGTGTTTTTTTTTGAAGAAAGAAGCCTATGTTTAGCTAATTACTATTTGAATTCTCTAGATAGATATACTATGGTATAAACAGAACAAAGTAATGACATAAAAACTTACAAAAGTTACTTCTGATATGGCTAATATTTGAAAACTATACTAAATCTTGTTAGATATATTTTATTAGATTTTTTATCTATTTTAATTTTGAAGTGCTAATGTAAATGGTTATGTGGTTTTAATTTCAAATGCCATATGTTAATTGCTGTATATAGGAAAGCAACTGATTTTGTATATTTATTTCGTGCATATTGCTGTAATCACTAGTCCCAGACATTTTTTGTAGTGTATTTGGGATTTTTTGAATATATAATCATATATCTGTGACAAAGACAGTTTTATTTCTTCCTTCCTTCTTTCATTTCCTTTCTAGTGGTAAAAAGGAACATCTTTGCCTTCTTTCTGATTTTACTGAGAAACTTTTGAGTTTCTAACCAATAAGCATGATGTTAGCTGTAGGTTTTTTGTAGATAATTTTTTTTCTGTCACTGGTTTGCTGAGAGTTTTTTTTTTTTTTTAAATCATGGTTGGATATTGGATATTGTCAAATGCTCTTTCTGCATTTATTTATATAAACTATAATCATGTTATTTTTCTTCTTTAGCCTGTTAATATGATGGATGGTAATCATTTATTTTCAAATGTTGAACCTGGGGTAAATCATACTTGATCACACTATATTATAATTATTTTCATATATTATTTGATTTTATTTCCTAATTATTTTAAGGAGCTTTGTGTATGTGTTCATGAAAGATAACCATCTGTGGTTTTAGGTTTGTTTTTTTTTGAGACGGAGTTTCGGTCTTGTTGCCCAGGCTGGAGTGCAATGGCGAGATCTCGGCTCACTGCAACCTCCACCCCCTGGGCTCAAGTGATTCTCCTACTTCAGCCTCCTGAGTAGCTGGGATTACAGGCATGCGCCATCACGCCTGGCTAATTTTTTGTATTTTTAGGAGAGACAGAGTTTCTCTATTTTGGTCAGGCTGGTCCCAACCTCGCGACCTGAAGTGATCCGCCTGCCTCGGCCTCCCAAGTGCTGGGATTACAGGCGTGAGCCACCGTTCCCAGCCGGTTTTAGTTTTTTTTTTTAATGTACTTATTTGATTCTGGTATTAGGGTAAAATGTTGACCTCATGGAATGAATCAGGAATTATTCCTTATCCTTAAACTTCAGAATAATAGTGTAAAGAATTTGTATAATTTTCTCCTTAAATGTTTCGTAGAATTCGCCAGTGAACCCGCCTGGGCACTGTGGTTTCTGTTTTGGAAGGTTATTAATTACTGATTCAACCTCTTTGATGAACGTAGGCCTAGTCAGATTGTTTATATTTTCTTGAGTGAGTTTTGGCAGATTGTGTTCTCCTAGGAATTGCTCCAATTTATTTGGCTTCTCAAATATGTGGGCCTAGAGTTGTTCATATTTATTGTCCCTTTTGTTTCCATGGGATCTGTAATTATATCCGCTCTTTCACTTCTGATTTCAGTAGTTTGTGCCTTCTCTCTTTTTTTCTTAGTTAGATTAGCTAGAGGCTTATTGATAGTATTGATCTTCCCAGGAATCATCCTTTGGCTTTGCTGACTTTCCCTATTGATTTCCTATGTTACATTTTTGTTTTCTGCTCTAATTTTCATGGTTTTTTTTTTTTAATTCTGCTTACTTAGGATTTAATTTATTAAGGTGGAAGCTTAGATGATTGATTTTAGATTGTTATTCTTTTCAGTGCTATAAATTTTCTTCTAACCACTGTTTCACTGCATTCCACAAAATTTATAAATTGTATTTCACTGTCATCTAGTTCAAATATTTTTAAATTTCTCCAGATATTTCACCTATCAGTTATTTTTATTTTTTATTGAGACAGCATCTCCCTCTGTCACCCAGGCTGGAGTTTAGTGGTGCGATCATGGCTCACTGCAGCTTCAACCTCCTGGGGTCAAGTGATCCTTGAACCTCAGCCACCAAAGCAGCTGGGACTACAGGCACATGCCACCATGCCCGGCTAATTTTTAATGTTTTTGTATAGACAGTGTCTCCCTATGTTGCTCAGGCTGGTCTTGAAGTCCTGGGCTCATGCCATCTACCCGCCATGTCCTCCCAAAGAGCTGAGATTACAAGCATGTGCCACCATGCCCAGCCTCATCCATGTGTTACTTAGAGATATGTTATTTAATCTCCAGAATTTTTGGATTTACCAGCATTCTGTTACTAATTTCTTGTTTCATTCCATTGTGTCTGAAAGCAGATATTATATAACTTATATTCTTTTAAATTTGTTGTGTTTGGTGGCCCAGAATTTGGTCTGTTTTAGAAAATGTTCTATGTGAGGCTGAGAAGAATGTGTAATCTGCTGTTGTTGGCAGTGATAATTTTCATTAATATTTTTTCAATTTAATTTCTCAACTTCTAAGATCATAGTGATATTACAAACTTCAAAAGTTGAAAAATTATATATGTTTATGCACATATGTACACATATACATACATATAATACATATATACACAAATATAGATATATTATTCATATGTGCCTATCAATACAGCATTTATACTCTATATATAGCACCTGAAACAGATACTGTCACATCATAGTATTGAGTTTATTAAATATCATCTGATTATGCTAGGAATAAACTAATTTTTCAAAATTGTGCATTATTTCGCATCTCAGGATAAAAATATTTTAAAAATTTACATCTCGTAAAACAATGAAACATACAAGGTTAGAACTGAAAATAGCAGGATATTTCTCTTTATGCACTTTTTTTCTTTCTGAGATTAAGCAGAGAAGTAGTAGCAAAGTAATAAAATTCTTATATTTTCTGGCGTAGAGATACAAAACTAGTTAGCAATATGAAACCTACACATGCACACACACACACATACACACACACACGTACACACTATAGAAATAAATGTAATTTCCTTTCTTTGTTTCTTTGTGTTTTTTTATTTGAACTAAAACATAACAAGTAACTCCAAATTGTATTAAATCTTAGAATTAATTTCATAAAGATTGTATAATCCAGCTACAGATGAAATTTCTAGGGATAATATAAGCAGTTCATACAGCTGTGTGTAGCAGTGATGTTTCAAATAATTGTATACTCATCTTTGGATTTTTCTTTAGAGTCAGATATATTAGTTCAATTGCACAGTTATGTATAAAACATGCAAGCTTTTTGAATAGTAGTTAAAATTTGAAAATTTAAAAATGATGCATTTATATTTAGATATTTAGTTATGTGTATGGAAGTGGAAAATGGCAATGATCTAAGTTCTGATTTATTCCAAAGGTCACCATGGCATAATGGGGGTTTGCACGTTTTTCTCATCTATTTCAAGGCAGAACTAGAATAGACAAGTGGTTCTCAAAGTTCAGAGTGCCTCAGAATCACTTGAAGGACTTGTGTAAAGTGATAGAGATTGCTAGGCCCCATCCCTCGAGATTTTGGTATAGCAAGTCAGATATAGGGCTGAGGTGTTTTTTTAACAAGTTCTCAGATATAGCTGATGCTGGTAGTTTGGAATCACACCCTGCAAACCAATGGAGTACTAGATAATGGACAATTTTCTAATAAAATAAGCACATAGTTATTTCTACCCAGCAAATCTGAATCATGAATAGGATTGCCAGCCCTTCAGATCCACATTAAAGGAAATTAACTATTTTGTCTTGGTACTGATAATATTGGTATTATAAATACTCAGTAAATAACACATGATGGAGACATATCTATTCTACTAGGTGTTTCTAGAATCTTGTCTTGTTTTTTAAATAATTGATAAAAATTAGAAAAGAATACGCCAGATAGTTGGATTCTTTTCTTGAACAAAAAGAGTATTTTTGGAACCATGCATAAAATTCAAGAAATGTAAGTAAAAGTTGAAATCTATATTGAGTGCCTCTGCTGAACTAAAACAGGTATTTTAAAATAAGTGCCCATGATGGGATATTTAGATGAAAATCTATATTTTTTGTAGTAGTATATTTTGCAATGAAATCTACTTTTGAGAACCTGAATTCAGAAAACTCTTATTTCAAAGTAACCTTAAGACAAATGGATATTCATTGTCAAACTTAAGATATATTAGATAAAGTTAATTTGTGTTGGTAAAATTTTGAGTGTGCTTCTTGTAAACACCTGAGTGCTATTCAGCTTAATTGGGTTATAGCTCATGCTGATTGTGTTTTTCCCCTGCTGTATCTAATTTCTTTTTTTTAATATTTTATTGTTTGGTTTGATTTTAAAGGTGTATGGAAATTAAAGAACTCTAATTTTTTAAGAGCCCTAAAGGGAAGTATGTTTTTGTGTTAGTCATTCCTATGAACACCTGTGCACTGTTGAATTTAATTGGGTTACAGCTGGTGCTGAGAGTCAACTAAATGAGGGTTTATGGACTGACTAGAAACTTGACATTGTATGTCATTGTTTCTTTCCTCCCATTACTTTTCTTTCTATACATTTACAAGGTGCTTGGATCTGAAAGATTTTGAAGGTAAATTGAATGAACTTATGATCTGTGATACTTGGTGATTACTTCAGAAAAAGTGTACTTCCATTATAAGTTTGTGCAATACACCAGAATAAGGTGATCCTAATCTTAGAAACTAGCTGGCCTACTTGTTGCCAGTAATCCAGGAACACAATGTAATACTGTAGTTAGATTTTCAGAGACTGGTTATTCAATCATATGAGGGTTTTCAGAGGATATAACAATGTATTGAAATTGAAAAGGTAGTAAATGATTAAATATTATAGAAACAATAGATAACAAAGTAAGTGAGGATAGACTCTATCTGCTCAGAGGTAATTATTTTGAAATATCTCAATATCATTATTATAATAAGTTCCTCAGTATGGCCAATAACAATAATTAAATAATTTCAAATAATTTTAAAAAGTAAATAGACCAATTTGACAATTTCTTTAACAAATTTATGGTGGCTCTATATTTTTGTCTTGAGCCAATATCATGGACTACTAATTAGTTCCACAGATAAAACTGAATATGCAAAGGGAATTTGGGAAGTAGGAGTAGGTGGCAATAGAATAATACTTAATGACACCAAATATTAGAATCTTCAACTAGACCACATTTTTAGAAAAATTCCTTTTTATTTCAAAGAAGTTTGAAAATTTAATGGCATTGACTGCTTGGTTTGAATATATTTTACATGACAGAAAGCAAAATTAAAGACATCAGCAAAAATTAATGAAGTATAAAACACCAGTTAAAATACTCAATTAGTAAAGTCATTTCTAACTTATCAACAATAAAGTGTCTAGATTTATTGTTATGCTACTTTAAATGTATAATAGAAAAAATAATTTGCTATTCCACTGCCTTTTTCCTTTGAAACCCTGATGAGTGACCTATATTTTTTCACATCCTCTGTGATAAATTAAGAAACCTGTATATATTGAGATAAATAAAATGTCTTTAAATTCAATAGAGCTATTAAAAATAGGCATTATAAAATAATGCATATATGGTACTAATATATCTTTCCTAATATTCTTGATCTAGTGATTAAGCCAGCATTTTTCCATTTTTGAAAGATAAATCTTTCAAAATAATATGGGTCATGCATTTTGGTCAAATTATTCAACCTGGTTTTCTTTGTGCTCTTGTCTGATCAGTAAATCTTTAGAAAGACAGCTTTCTCTCAGGCATTCTCCATAAGACTGATCATCTAACTGTGCTGGTCAGCTACAGGAGCAAAATATTCCTTTGAACCTGTATAGATTCAGTGTCAAACATGCTGGAGGTCTCACTTTGTATTACACTTCCATCCATGCCCAAATAGGAATGTGACTATATTAAAGGAGTGCAGCCATTAGGTGAGGACAAATTCAGGACCTGTTAGTTGCTGGTAAAGAAGGAGTGTAAGTTTAACTACTTTCCAAATGCAGCCCGATGGATCACACAGAGCTGCTATCTCACCAGTACCTTATATGGGAAATTAGATTTGTGGACTGAGTTGCCTCTAAGGAGATCTGATCAAAATGGGGACAACTGAAGGATCTGGGGAGTCCACAGGATGAATTATATACAGTAAGGGGGACCACATTATTTGTTCTCTATCACTGAGATCAGAAAGTTTATCCAGGTTTATGGGAGAAAAAGTGAATATAGAGTGTTTTTTGTATCACAGGCATCTTATTCATTTTATGTCCATGAAGAGTTGCTGGACACTTGAAGGGATGCCAGGTAAGTAATGGGTAAATGAGAGAGAGAACAAACTTTCTGCTTGACTGATACTCTTTACTACAAGTAAGTAACCTGGTTTCAGGGGGCTCAAGACTCTGCCTCATTACTACTTTCGTAAAACACAACTCACCTTACTCCAACTTCATGGAAACTAAGCTTTTGCAAATGTCCTAAACAGCTATTGAATGTAGCTACTTTTGCACAGAATAAAATATGAAGAATATATGTTTGCTTGGCTCCTGCCGTGATGTCTGCCCCTGCTTCTTTGTGCTCCCCGCATCCATGTAGACATTTCTATAGTAATTCAGCCATTGAATGTGAGACCTAGCACTTAAAATAAACATAAGTTATTTACAAAACCAGCAGCATTTTAATACATTGCCTAAGGCAACCAACTGAGTCCTGTGAACTTTATCCAGGTATTGTTGACCTGTTTTCTCTGTTACCCCAAACTAAATGTGTACTATATGGAGGTAACCATTATGTACACAAATGTGGCTCTTAAATATATTTATGAAATGAAAAAAATGGTCAGATAAGCGGTAATCATTGTAGGTTAGTTGTGGGTTAAGTTTTGACATTACTTGATAGGAAACTTTTAAGTCTAATGGTGATATCTCAAATGTTAAACTTCAGACTCTGGAACTTAGTAAGCTACAGGTATTGATCAACTTACCACCTATGCAACTTACGACCATTCGACTTTACGACCACAATCGCTAGCCACGACTGCTCCGCGTCTGGCAGCGCAAACATTGCCCAGCTGGACATACGACAGTGCGGACCAGCTTCCGGCAGCACTACCATCTCCGCGTGCACCACTTCAACTGTACATATAGCCTACTCAACTTACGACCAAATCGTGTTACGACCGGTCTGCGGTCCCGACCGTGGTCGTTAAGTCGAGCACTAGCTGTATTATATATTTATCAGAACTGCTGTGATGGTAACATTTTAAATGCAAAGGTACATTTAGTTGAACTTTCTCTTTTTGGCAACTTGTACTAGAATGTACCTAAATTTTCAGTAACCTGGTCAAATTAGGAAAGCATCTGTCTTATAATAATCCAGACAGTCATACTGTATTGTCATAATTGAAGTTACCTATCCATATATTATCCACCCTGAAAACACACATCTGCATAAAAATTTTAAGTGATCATTTACTGATTCTGATATTTTACTTGAGAAGGGAAATAAAAATATTAGAGATATTTTCCTTTGCTAACTAACCATTAAATTCAATAACTCATAAATTTTAAAAAAAATTAAAGCTCATTATGAGTCAAGAATTGTGGTAAACGAGCAGTTGTGGAGACAAGTTAAAGCCTGATGAGATAGAAGTCATCTTTCCCAACACTGGTAGGAATTGAAAAGGACCATTGACATTCAACCTGGAAGCCCCACAGGCACCTCAAACTCTAAAGCCCAAATGCAATTGCCCTTCACAATTGCAATTCTACCTAGCCAAGCAATCAAGCTAGAGAGAAACATTTTTAATATCTGCCTCTGCATTTTTTATCCTCTATTAAATATCTACCTACCAGCACTATCATTTTAAATTGCTAAATATTTCTTACAATTACTCTCTTCTTTACATTTTGTATTGATTTCTTCTTAGCCCGTTATTAAATGATTTATTTCTGCATTTAACAAATTCTAGACTGAGGACTACAATATATCAATTCTGTGCTAGTTACATGATGAAAAGAGAGAACATGGTCTTAGGTAGCTGCTTTTTAGTGGTGTAGGTGAGACAGATATAGAAACAAATAATTATGTATAGCAATAAATTCCATAATAAATGGATTACATAAGAAGACGTGCCTAACATAGCCTTTATCCTGGACCTTTCATCCTTTATTCTTCACTTATTTTATGCCTGACTTAGATGCCAGTTTCTCTGTTACTCTCCGTCATTCCCTGTGCCTGGGCAATGCATTCATTCTTTATGTTTTTGTAGAACTTGTAGAATTTCTACATTTCCTTTTCTTAAAAGTCTATACAGCAGCAGTGGATTAATTATATACTTATTTGTCTAGTTATCTAGTTATTTACTGTCAAACCATAAGTTTTTTAAGAACAGGTACCATGACTAGTTATTGAATTCCTAGGTGCCAAGAAAACATTGTTAGTAAGAACAGGTACCATGACTAGTTATTGAATTCCTAGGTGCCGGGAAAACATTGTTAGTAAGAACAGGTACCATGACTAGTTATTGAATTCCTAGGTGCCGGGAAAACATTGTTTGTGTGAGATAGTACAAACTCTCCCTGGGTGTTGGATGGAAGGATTCATTGAGGAAGTGAACTTCAGTTGATTTTTAATATAAGTTAAATTAAAAATAAATTATTAAAGGAAATTAGATTTTTAATAGAATTAGACACTTTACAGATAGAAGGATTTCAGTGGCAATATGAAAGCAAATGTGATGGTATGAAACAGCAAATAACATGAAATGATCCAAGAGCTCTCAATAGTTTGGTGTGGCTGGGATGTACTGTTTTGTGAAGGAGAGAAGAGAAATCAGGACAGGCATATGTAGAGGGGCTAGAAAAGGAAGCACCTTGGACATGCAAAGAAATATAATTATTATATGTTGAAATCTCAGAAGTAGACTACCTGAATCTTATTTTTGCATATTACCTAGGTAGCAATGAGTAGTTAATTTATTTAAACTATTTGGGCCTCATATTCCTTATGTGTAAAATTGTGATTATCATAGTAATTTTGAGGATCAAATATATGTCTATAAATGCTTAGAAAAATGTGTGGTTCACAGTAAACATTCAATATAACCCTAACCCTAACGCTTTTTTATTTTTCTTGGTAGTAAAATATGCTGATGTAGGATATAGTGTGATGAAGGATATAGGAGAGGTAAAAATATAGTCGTGCTGAAATAGTCCTATCTTGTTTTAGTGATTCATTTATCTTTCCCCTTTTTTCTGTTCTAAAGCATATTTTCATCATTTTCCTATTTTTATACATTACATAGGTAGAACTCATGTAGAATAGTTCTGAAGTCTATATCATTTTCCTTCTTCTCTCAGTCTGATTTTAATTGATGTGACTTGAGGACAACAAATATTGCCTTGAGCAAAACACTGAATTAAGCCACTGCCTCTCTCTTACATCAGGCTAGGACTGTAATTTCTGTTTCACTAAGACTCAAATGTGCAATTGCTATCACTTCTTGCCTGCACAATTTGTTTTGTCTTTTTAGAAACTGGATCTCTTACATATAGAACTTACTTTCTTGCTTTGTTTTTCAGATTTAATAAATGCATCTATCAGCTTTTCCTTAACCCTTTTTTCCCATTATATAAATCATTTTTTTGACCTCACTAATTTCTATATCTCTGCTTTTAAAAAGTAAATAATATTGCTGAAATTAAGTAGTATGAAAAAGGGCTCAGATTCAACACATCATGTTTCTTTCCATAAGTATCTTTCAAAAAGTAAAATAAAATTAGATAATAGACTTTTAAGAAATGTATACTTTTCAGTGGCTTCATATTCTTTGCTATTCCCTATAGAATACCTAATTTATCTGTAATTATCTAATTATCATTTATTATTTAGGATGCATCATTTTGAATAATTATTTGTCCTTAAAAATCACAAGCCATTTATTAACAATAGTTAAAAATGTCAATAATTGTACTTGTCTTTGCAACTCTATTTGTAGTGTTTTTATATCTCCCTTCTGAAAGCATAACTGCATGGCATGTGCTTTATGTAATTCTTATAATTGTCATCTGTAAGCATCCCCAAATATCTAGAAAAATAAAGTATCAACCGCTTGTAAAATGTATATTATAAACATATTCCAATAATTCAGTTACACTGTGTTTAATTTTCAGTAAGTCTAGGGTTATACCATTTCATTCTCCTGAAGCCATTTGTTGTTTGGCTTCCTTATTACCTAAGAAAAAATGGCAAAGTGGTACCTAACTAAGTGATTTAGATTGTTGACATTCATTCCATTAAAATATTGTATTATTCCAAAAAATTAGCTGGGCATGGTGATACGTGCCTGTAATTCCAGCTACTCAGGAGGCTGAGGCAGGAGAATTGCCTGAACCCAGGAGGCGGAGGTTGCGGTGAGCCGAGATCGTGCCATTGCACTCCAGCCTGGGTAACAAGAGTGAAACTCCGTCTCAAAAAAAAAAAAATTGTATTATTCAATTGGATACATTTGTGGAATAAACCCACTTCAAAATTAAGAACTATTTATAGTTATTTACATTTCTAATTCAATTATCTGTTCTACTTTGAGATAAACAAAGAAAATGTGAAGATGATGGGGAGAAGTAACACTAAGTGGTTACTATGATCCAGACATTGTGCTATTTTATTTAATCTTTATTACCTTCCTTTATTGCCCATCTAAGTAGATAGGCATTTTTTAATTGAATTTTCAAAGACATTGAAATAATATTATCGAATGTCTAATGCAGTTTAATATTGTGAATTATATATGTGTATTCTAACATATATTTATATACTATACTATATAGACATACTATATATAGTATATACTATACTATACTATATAGATACACTGTATATATTACATGTAACATACTATATTGATACCTATTATATATAACATATCAATATAATATATGTATATTCTTATCCATACAACGAATCTATAGGAGGTAGATGAAATGATTAACACTGATAATAATGAAGAAACTGCAAAACAGAGAAATTTGTTAACTTGTACAGTAAGTAAACTAAAGTTGCATAATAGATTCTAAGCAATTTATGCTTTACATCACCTTCATGTCCCTTCTTCTTTCCTATGTTGTTCAAGTTAATAAATTTAGGAAGTCAAATAGCAGAAGTCTTTTACTCCACAGCTCATACTGCTTCCAGTGTACTATATTGTTTTATCACATTCTACTTAATATATATTTTAATTTGTTTCTTAGGATTCAATGCGGTTCTTTATTTAGTAATAGCTATCTTGCCAATTGTGTCAATATTATGTCTACTGTTTAAAGTTGCTAAATGTTTATTCCTTACCATTGGACTCATTTGTTTGTGAATAAGTAGTTCCACAAGTATAGTAAACTCTAGAGCTGATAGAAACAGTAGTGTTAGTTACCGTGTGTTTGGTAAGAATGTGACATTTGTCTTGTTTTAAATATAGCTGACAATGTATTCATGATTTTCCTGGTACACAAATAAGTGACATTGAATTTACAGTTAAAACAATAATATCTTCATGATTATACATCATTTTAAATAAATAAAATATTCTGCTTTTATTATGTTGTTATCCATAATTTGACCTAATTTGACCTATGTAGATACAATGTGAGACACTAGACAGAATAAGTTTCTAAGTTCCCAATTTTTTAAATGCCCAGTATTGTTAGCCACAGAATTATTAATGAAAAAAATAACCGTTGTTTCTTTGAATATTCTCACAACTGGCACATTGAAGATGTCTTTTATACTCACATTTCATACCTAATGTTGCAAAGCAGACATTTCTCACTCTAAGTATTATTTATTGATGCTTAAAGCTTCAATGAATTATTCAGTCCCTTTACCCTTCTTGCTGTGTTGCACACCTATTGAGTTTTCAGAGCAGTATCATATCAATAAATTTGTTCTTGCTTTGCAGCTCCAATTTCATGCTTGGCCTTTCTAAGTGACATACAAGAAAAATAAATAGCCAGAAGGAATAAAATAAGTATACAAATTGCTTTAAACAACTTGAGATCCAAATCATTAAAGCTCTCAAAGTTTTAAAAATTAAGACCTTAAAGCAAGTCTGCAGTAACAGTCTATGTGCAAATATAATAGGCAAAAACCTTGTCTTGTTAATATGCAATCTGTGGAGAGTGGCATGTGTTTATAGGCATCTTTTACCCAGGGTTGAAATAAACTCTTGACAAGTAAGTTCCTAAGAGTTCAGGAACTTGCTGCCACTTTTTATCTCATGTTGTCATGCACATTAGAAAGGTAGACAAGAAGAGAATGAATGCCCCTTTTAGTACGTTTGTGTTACTATAAAGGAACACTTGAAGCCAAGTAATTTCTAAAGAAAAGAGGTTTATTCAGCTCATGTTTGCACAGGCTACACAAGAAGCGTCCTGTAGAATCTGCTTCTGATGTAGGGGCTTCAGGCTGCTTCCACTCATGGTAGAAGGGAAACAGGAGCAGGCTTTTGTACAAAGATCACATGGTGAGAGAAGGGACAAGAGATGGGGGAACCAGCTCTTCAAGGAACCAGTAGAGTGAGAACTCACCTCATTACCCTGTGGTCAGCACCACCCAGGAGGGATCCATTCCATGACTCAAATACCTCCCAATAGGCCCCACCTACAGCACTGGGGATGAAATTTCAATATGAGGTGTGGAGGAGAGGGTCAAATATTCAAACTGCAGTCATCTCTTCTGAGGAGCCAGAGGGTTGGGAAATTTACCAACTAACTCCATTTGTCACTGGTCCATTGCCGTTTAAGCGAGGGCTGTTGATGCTCCAGCACTTCCAGATTCCCCAGGCTGGGAGCTAGCTGAATAGTGCTGCAGGCCAGTAAAAAAAAGGCCTCGGGCCAAAAGTACAATACTAATCCTTTAGTACAGAGGTGAATGGTTAGAATACCACAGCCTCAGTTGTATTAAGATAAAGAGAGACGTTAATGATGTCCAAAATCAGATAATGCTGTCAAAATTGAAATGGAAAACAAAAAGTAAATATTTCTTTTTACCTCCTCATTCTTCTGACAAACTTTTACAACCTCTTACATTTTATGGAGACAGAGACAAATATGTCTCTATCTATGGAAATAGTAAAATATAATGAAGAGCACTTTTCATATAACAGTGTAATTTAGTATAATTCTATACGATCAATTATACAAGAATACTGCATCTCATGAGGCGAGATTAAATTGTTACATAGTTCCAAACCAGGTGGTTATATCAACCAACTTTTTGCCTTTTTGTGGTGACTTATTTGCCTATAAACAAATATATTGCATCCAATCTTTTAAAATACTGTTATCATTTCCTATTTTCAATACTGAATCCTTGGACTTAAACATTAAACAGCTTTTGCTTTCAAGTTTTACACTTCTCCCTAAATTTTATTTACCTACAATCTGAAATAGGTGTTCGTAGTCATCTAAATATTTCTTTCATTGTTGTTGGCTTTGCTGCTGGGGCACTTAGTAATTTTCATGGCCTGTCTCTATATTTCCACATGCCTTGTATTTATGAACACTAGCTTATATAACATTCAGATAGAAACAAAGGAAAATGTTATATATCACAGTGGCAGGATGATACAGCTGTTAAGGTAGCAGATATATAATCTGCTTGATATTTTAAAAATCATTGCTTTAATATTAGACATGATGAATTTCAGGTGAGTAAACCAACCATAGTGTACTCCTGTATTTTATCTAGAAAAGCAGTGATAATGGATACCCTCAGATCAGAACTGAGGGTGTTCACAATCACAGCCTGTGTCTTTTCTTGGCACCTTATTTACTGTGGGGAAAAACAATTTCCATTTATGTATCATATTCCATTCGGACAAAGCAATCACCTGAAACTTAGACAATGTTATTCATATGGCCTCCTTACATTTGTATAAAAACACTCAAATACACTGGCAAAGACCAAAAAAAAATTATTTGCAACAGTTAATCTCAGTAGACCTTTTCTCCTGTCTCAGTAAGAATTAAACAATCTTCTTAATCAACTTTGCAATAGCAACAATTAAATGGTTCATTTTGATGCAGACATTTATTTGAATGATTTTAATTACCACTTAATATGCCCTTATATTTCCAGTTTATTCATTTTAGTATCTTATATCCTTGATTTACATATTTTGTTGTTCTATTTATCACCATTCATTGTGGGTTATTAATGAGATTTAATTTACACTGACATTTCCAATAACACTTATTTTTATATTCTTTTCCCAGATTTAAATGTTTCTATAGTTTTCAAATTTTATTTTTAAGCCAACAAAGTTTCCTTCCCATCTCCATATGTTCTATTTTAAAAGATTTTCAAAAGTCATTTCAAAAACCTTTAGTTCAGTTATAAATATAGACTTTTATTCTTTCCATGCAATGCTGTTTATACATTCAAAATCTTATAACCACCTGAAGTATAATGTGATCAGTGAATATGACTCTAAAAGTAAAAAAGTATTAAATTTTTTCTTTTCATTTTTTTTTTGTGTGTGTGTGTGCAGAGTTTTGCTCTCTCACCCAGGCTGGAATGCCGTGGCACTCTGTTTACTGAAACCTCTGCCTCTTGGGTTCAAGTGATTCTCCTGCCTCAGCCTCCCGAGTAGCTGGGATTACAGATGCCCACCACCATGCCTGGCTAAATTTTGTATTTTTAGTAGAGACAGTGTTTCACTATGTTGGCCAGGCTGGTCTTGAACCCCTGACCTCATGCGATCCACCGGCCTTGGCCTCAGGTCCTTTACCACATATTCTCTAGATTTCTGCAAAATAAACACATTAACAGTGAAGTCCTTTAATGTGACTGGGAAAAAGAGAAAATGCAGCAAATGACTCACCATTTTACTCAGTACTGGTTTTCTTTGTTTTGCTTGAACCGGAAAATTTATCAATATCACTTCCATTTCTAAATAGAACTAACTAAAAAGTTACCTAGTCAAAAGCTTTGTAAGCAATTTCACTGTTATTTCTACTAGATAAATTGGTTAAATTTTGGAGGAGGAATATATTTTAAGCTTCACTTCTTATATTCAAATCCAAATTTTTTCAATTTAAAATACTAAATACTGTCTTTCCATTATTTTTTACCGTGCATGTAATAACTTGAATGGTAATATGAGCTGACAGGGGAATACAGAATGAAATTTACTCACATCTTTCTTTGATCTACTGTGAAAATTTTTAAAGGCTTCTTTTATGTTTGCTGCCTTGAAACATCTGAATGAACTTCATGAAAGATGTACTGAGCATGTGTACTTTTATGTTCTGGCTACTTGAGTCCTTTGAAAGCTGAAGAACCTATTTTTACAAAAGAATTTTCTCAAGTACCAAGTAGCCAACTATATCATTTATAATCACTAGAGTGTCTTTAGAATACTTAAATATTCTCTACCTATTTTATTATAGCAAAACATTTTATTATGGCAGATGAAATAAAGCAAAGCATTAGGAAGAATAAAGAGAATAAGAATGTATAATTTTATTTTGCCTTCATGTAATTTATCTTGTCTATCTTCCTTGGTTGTGATTCAATGAAATGTCAATTTATGAATTATCTGTTTTAGTACAGCTTTTTTTCTAAATGTTTTATAGACAAGTATCCAACAAACATGATTTATGATAATGTTTAATCACTAAACAAAATCAATAACACAATGTTTTTGGAAAATACAGTACATTCAGAAGTTAGATCTTTAGTGATCTTAGCATCATATAGTAAATAGTATGTTGTCTTCTGTATGAAGTCACTTCATCCCCAACTGAAATGATTATAGTTATATGAAGTTAATAATCTGTTGTTTGATTAAAGATTTGCAATATTTATATAATTGTATACATTTTGCTGTAATATACATTTTAGAAATTACTCTCTGATCACTGTCTTTTTGGGATTCTTCTAAATTTCTTAAAGTATTCCTCTCATAATACTTTGACATGAGAGAATAAAGTCTGCATCTAGAGAAAAGAGGCTTGGGTGTTGTTAAGTCCTCACTGTTATACCAATTACTTGCAAGAAATTAAGTCCAATTGATATGGCTGTACTAGATTACTTAAGTCATCCCCATATCGAGAATTTTTTATAAGAATTTAGTATCCTTTCCAAGAATCTTCAGTGACTCCCATTTCTTTTAATGTTACTCAGTATTTCTAACCTACTCTGCCATGGGGTTGAATGCCCTTATTTATCTGATACCACCTTCCAGATAAAACTATCTGGAACTATTTAATCACTAAATTCCTACATATACATATTTTTAATCTTGACTAGTTAGTATATTTAATATTCTGCTTCCCATTTTCTGTGGCCTACAAAAGTTAACTCAAGATGGATTAAAGACTTAATTGCAAAACCCAAAACTATAAAAACCCTCAATGAAAATCTAGGCAGTACCATTCAAGACATAGGCATAGGCAAAGATTTCATGATGAAAACATCAAAAGCAATTACAATAAAAGCCAAAATTGACCCAGCAATCCCATTACTGGATACATACCCAAAGGAATATAAATCATTCTGTTATAAAGATACATGCATGCATATGTACATAGAAGCACTGTTCACAATAGCAAAGATATGGAATCAACCCAAATGCCCATCAATGATAGACTGGATAAAGAAAATGTGGCACATACATACCATGGAATACTATGCAGCTATAAAAGGAATGAGATCCTGTTCTTTGCAGGGACATGGATAGAGCTGGAAGCTATTATCCTCAACAAACTAATGCAGGAACAGAGAGCCAAACACTGCATGTTCTTACTTATAAGTGGTAGCCGAATGATAAGAACACATGGACACATGGTGGGGAACAGCACACACTGGGGTATGTCATGAGGAACTGGGAGGAGGGGGAGCATCAGGAAGAACAGCTAATGGATGCTGGGCTTAATCCTAGGTGATGGGCTGATCTGTGCTGCAGGCCACCATGGCACATGTTTACCTGTGTAACAAACCTGTATATCCTGCACATGTACCCTGGAACTTAAAAAGTTGAAGAGAATTAAAATAATATTCTCCAGCATAGAGCATAGGTTTTAGCCACAAAACAAATCTTAACAAATTTAAAGAGCTTGAAATATATCAAGTATCTTTTCTGGCCACAATGTTACAAAACTGAAAACAACATTTAGAGAAAAGAAAGATACTGGATAAACAACTTAAATGTACAGCTAAAGGAAATATAAAAAACAACAAATTTCACCCAAAGGTAGTGTAAGAAATGAAATAATACCAATTAGAACTGGAATAAATGAAATAGAGACTGGAAAAACAATACAAAAATCAACAAATTTAAGAGGTTTCTTTAATTAAAAAAGAAACAAAATTGATAAAACTTCAGATAGGCTATCCAAGAAAAAGAGTGAGGAATCAAATAAATAAAATTTTAAGGGAAAGAAAAGAAATTACGAATGATACCACGGAAATACAAAAGATCATAATACTGTGAACAAATATAGACTATTAAATTTTGTAACCTAGAAGAAAAGAATAAATTTGTAGAAACATGCAACCTACCAAGACTGAATCATAAAACAATAAAAAAATCTGAACTGATCAATGGGTAAGGAGATTGAATCAGTAAACAAAGAAACCCCCAAGAAAGAAAACCTAGAATTTGATGGTTTTACAGGCGAACTATATCAAGCCTTTAAAGAAGAATTACAAACTTCTCAAACCCTTCCAAAAAACTAAAGAAGAAACGCCTCCAAAACTCATTTACTATGCTACTACCATTACCCCGATACTTTGGTATCAAGCATCAAAGACAAAGGCTTTGCCAGAAAAGGACATTATGAGAAAAGAAATTACAGGCCAATATCCCTGATAAACATATAGGAAAAATCCTCAAGAAAATGCTATCAAACCAAACTCAACAGCACATTAAAACAATCATAAACCATGATCAAGTAGAGTTTATCCATGGGGTACAAGTATGGTTCAACATACACAAATCAATAAATATATCACATTTACAATATGAACAGTAAAAATCATATGATCATATCAATAGATGCGTACAATTTTTTTCAACACTTTTTCATGATAACAACCGTCAACAAATTCAGTATAAAACAATGTGTCTCAGCATAATGAGTGGTCATATACAACAGATCCACAGCTAACAGTATACTCAGTAATGAAAAGCTGAAGCTTTTCCTCTAGTATCAGGAGAAAGACCAAAAAGCCAACTTTTGCCGCTTGTATTCAAGATAGTACTGGAAGTCTTAGAGCAATTAGGCAAAAATAAATGAATAAAAGGCATTCAAGTTGGAAAGGAAGAAGTTGTCTCTGCAAATGATATGATCTAATATATAGGAAACCCTGAAAAATCCATTAAAAACTGTTGAGCTAATAAATGAATTCAGTAAAATTGTAGATTCAATGTTAATATTAGATTTCTGAAAAGTAACAATGAGCCATCTGAAAAATTAAGAAAACAGTTTGAGTTACAGTAGCATCAACAAGAACAAAATATTTAGGAATAATTTTAATGAGACAAAAGATCTGTACACCTAAAATTATGAGATGTTGATGAAAGAAATTGAAGAAGGCACAAATGGAAAGCTAGCTCATGTTCATGGATTGAAAGAATTAATCTTGTTAAAGTGTTCATACAATCCAAAGCGACCTATAAATTCATTGTAATCCTTATCAGAGTTCCAATGGCATTTTTCAGAGAAATAGAAAAAAAATCTAAAATTTATATGGAGCCACAAAAGTCCAATAATAGCCAAAGCAATCTTCAGAAAGAAGAAATATCTGGAGATATCACATGCACTAATTCCAAACTGTATTACAGAGCTACAGTAATCAAAACAGGATGGTACTGACATAAAAACAAACTCAGACAGATAGTATAGTAAAGAAAGCCTAGGAATAAACCCACACATATATAGTCAGCTAAGCTTTGACAAGAGCATCAAGTATTTTAAATAAATGATGTTGGGAAAGTGGATAACCACATACAAAAGAGTGAAATTGGACCTTTATCTTACAACATATACAAATATTAACACAAAATGGATTAAATATTTAAATGAAAGATCTGAAACTCTAAAAGTCCTCAAAGAAAATGTAGGGTAAAATCTTCTTGACATTGGTTTTGGCAATGATTTCTTGGATATGACTCCCAAGATATGACAACTGGTTGAAATAAAATACATAAGAAACTCATCTAACTCAATAGTGAAAAGAAAACAAATTACTTGATTTAAAAATGGGCAAAGGACCTGAATAGACAGTTTTCCAAAGAAGTCATAAAGATATCCAACAGGTATATAAAAAGGTACTCATTGATTTTGAGGGAAATGCAAATCAAAATCGCAATGAGATATTACCTCACATCTCTTAGGATGGCTTTTGTCAAAAAAAAGTGTTGGCAAGTGTCTGAAGACGAAGGAAACTGTTTTATGCTGTTGGTAGAAATGTAAGTTTGTAGAGCCATATGGAAAACTTAATGGAGTTTCTTCAAATATGAAAAATATAATTATCATAGGATCCAGAAATTCCACTTCTGGTTATATATCCAACAGAAATGAAATTAATATTTTAGAGAAATATCTTCACCACCAGGTTGACTGCAATATTATTCACATAGGCACAATATGGAAGCAACTTGACTGTCAGCTGACAGATGAATGGTTAGAAAATGTGATAGATAGATAGACTAATGGATATATATAGACAGAAAATGTTTTTTAGTCATTAAAGCACAAAGGGAAATCCTGCCATCTATGACAACATGGATTAACCTGGAGGGCATTATGCTAAGTGAAATAGCAAGAGGCAGAAAAACAGAACCTGTGTGATCTCACTTATGTGTGGAATCTAAAAAAAATCTTAGAGAGTAGAATTGTGGTTGCCAATGGCTGGGGGTTGAAAGAAATGGGGAAAGATGGTCAGGGGTACAAACTTTTAATTATAAGATGAATAAGTTCCGGGGATCACAGCTAATGCACATTAGCATGGATGGTGTGTTAGTCAGAGTTGTCCTGTGAAACAACAGAATGGTATACATAGATACATGAAAGGAGATCTATTACAGGGATTGGCTTAGGTGGTTATGGAGGCTGAAATGTCCCATGATATGTAGTATGCAAACTGGAGAACCAGGAAAGCCTATAGTGTAATTCAACTGGAGTCTGAAAGCCTGAGAACCCGGGGAACAGATAGCACCTCTCAGTCCAAGGTTGAAGGACTCAGAACCTTGTAGAGTCATGGGTGTAAGTCCTGAAATATGGCCAGAAAATGTATAAATAACTCTGATACCCCAGGTAGGAGAAGAAAAAGTTTCCAGCTTTGGAAAAGAGGGCTAATTTGTCCGTTTACTAATTTTTTGTTATATGGAGACGTATTTTCTTTATCCACTCTGTTGATTCAAATGCTAATCTCTTCCAGAAACATATCATAGAAACACCCAGATATAATGTTTTACCAACTGTGTGTATATCTTGTAATACACTCAATTGATACATAAAATAAACCATGACAGGTAGTTATGGGTGTGTTAATTAATTTGATTGTAGTCATCATTACACAATGTAAACATGTATCAAATGATCACATTGTACACCATCAATATACATAATTTATATTTATCAATTAAATATTTTAAAATTTAAAAATTAAAACAATAAAGTTAAATAAAAAACACCATGAGAAAGCAATGATGGAAAGAAAAGCAGGTGAGCTGAGGTAACTAAAGGATTTTGAATTTAAAGGGCTTTATTTTTTGGCTGCCTTTGAAGATAAAGGAAACCAGGATTGAAGACGTGCAGGCAAGCTCTAGAAGTTTAGAATTACCCCTGGCAAAGGCCAACAAGAAAAGGGGACCTCAGTCCTACAACTTCCAGAAACTGAATTTTGTTAATAGCCTGCAATGTGCCTGGAAGTAGATTCTCTTCCAGAGCCCCCAAGAAACAATGTAGCCCTGTCCTCACCTTGATATTAGCATAGTAATACCCGTGTTGGACTCCTGACATTCAGAACTGTGAGATAATAAACTTTTATTATTTTAAACCATGACATTTCTGGTAATTCGTTACATCAGAAAAAAAAAAAAAAAAGCCGAGTACATTAATTAAATGATTATATAGTTGAATATCTTTGCTCCTTTCTTTGCCTTAGCATTTCTTTCCCTTCACATGCTCCCATTCAACTTTCCAGGCTCAGCCCAGTCACACAACAGCACAGGGATCTTCTCTGATGATTCCAGCTTGAGCTGATCATTTTCTTCTCTGAATTTTCTTAGGTATTCAACACACTGACTGCATTTTGTGTGGCCTTATTGCCTAATTGTGGGTTACATTTAATTACCCTGTTAGTAAAAATTTTGCTTGCATGTATTTTGTTTTCCATGTGGATTTGCAAGCAGGGTCATGGTGCTTATGAAATACTTATTGATTGATTCATGTTTTTTTATATTCAAAACCTTTTAACAAATCAAGTAATTATGAAGTGATTTTAAAATAAATTTCCAGAATTTTGAAACAGATTTCTGGCCTTAATTTTGTAGAAAAAAGAAAAAAAAGATGCATTAAGATAAAAGGATCCTGTACATTTAGGACACCCAGTAAATCACCAGAAAGAAGTGAAGCGTGTAAAATCAAAACATATACAACCTTTTTAAAACAGCAGGTATAGCTCAAGTTCTCTAACACTGAAGTAGCTGGTGTTAGCAATGGGTAGATAATTTACATAGGACTGAGAGGCAGTTGGAAAGATATTTCAGTATCGTATTTTTAATATATGAGACTTTCAAATTAATGAATATAATGCATTTGTGATTGTGGATACTAAAAATAAAATTCACTAAAAATTAAGACATAATTCTAATTTTATTCTAGAAAATCTGATAATTTTATTTGACATAATACATATGTTCTTTTTATTCCATTAGAAAAATATACTGATATATTATTATTTCCTTTTAAAAAAAATATAGGTCTGGACAGGTGTGGTGGCTCATGCCTGTAGTCCCAACACTTTGGGAGGCCAAGGCTGGCAGATAACCTGGAGTCAGGAGTTTGAGACCAGCCTAGCCAACATGGTGAAAACCAGTCTTTACTAAAAATAATATAAATTTTAAAAAAATGGGCTGAGCATGTGGCAGGCACCTGTAATCCCAGCAACTGGAGAGGCTGAGGCAGGAGAATAGCTTGAACCTGGGAGGCAGAGGTTGCAGTGAGCCGAGACTGTGCCATTGCACTCCAACCTGGGTGACAAGAGTAAAACTCCATCTCAAACAACAACAACAACAACAAAACATCAGCAACAACAACAACAAAAAGTAGACCTGGTTGATGGTAGAAAAAGAATATATGCATAATTAGGAACCTGACTATCAGAGGTTTGCTTGCAAAAATAGGTAAAAGAAACACTTAATAGTCCTTATTTCATAAAGAATAGGCTTGAAACTAATTTATAACTTATAGCTATGAAACTAAGAAACTGATTTTGTAGGTAATGCACAAGTAAGGCAGATACTTAGCCTCCAGAATTGAAAGCAGTTGCTGGAACTTTATTCAGAACTGTTTCCCCGTGTCTACCTATCTTACTAGCATCTCCTGATATAAACTTTAGCCTATAAAAATACTTATCTTCTTCAAAGAAGTTCTAAGAAAATAAATGATAATGTTTACAAATCAACCAAGCAGTGTTCACTGAGTCTCTATATTGTGCACTGTTTCTGTTAGCTTCAGAGGAAACAGCAAGCAGGTAAAGGTCACATATAAGAGTATGAGTTATGATCTGGTCATCAGGAAGCCTGCAAAATAGTTGAAAACTGAGGAAACCTATGTAAGAAAATAATGGCAAAAAGTACATAACACTATAGGACTTTATGAACTCAGCAGATCTGAAGAAAGCCCTTTAGAGATCTGCAGAATCTAGGTTGGTTTTGGAAATGCCCTCTCACACTTTACCTTTCCCATCCTATTCAAACCTTCAATATTTAGGTTAATAGTTATCTCAGCTCTATGGAGTAATTTTGTTATGTTCCCACACAAAATTATTCCACTGTTTTGCAACCACTCTAGCTATTTCACATTTATCCACATTTCTAGCTATACACACTTGGATAGTTACTTAAGCACTCTATGACTTAATGTTCTCATCAGTAACATAATAGTTTCTATCTTATAGGATTATTGTATTATATAAGTTTCTGTAAACTACTTAGAACAGTGTTTGGCACATAGTAAGTGCCTGAGAACTGCTAGCTTTTAGTATAATGTTTTATTTTAGGAGATGATATTATAAAATGCAAGGCCATTAAGAGCAAAATATGCCTTATTTCTACAGAAGTGCTTATAATCTCTTTCAGAGTATAGGTGATTAATAGCTATTGTTGAATTGGTGTGACTATGTAGAAAAAGAAAATGTTTCAGATAAAAGAAACAAGAAATTATATGTGTGGTTGTGATTAAGCTTTGATACCATAGTTCTTGTTTAATTGAATTAGATTTTAATGTTATTCCTATCAGTTAAAAAAACTTACATTCAAATTAATTTGACTTGAATTAGACACATATGTTTAAAAATGACTATATAAAATTATCCTATGAGTGTATATGAAATATATGTAAGCAGTATATGGTTTACATATTTAAGAAATTAATTTGTTTCTAATAACTACATTTTGAGTTAGAAACACTAGAAGGGACAGGATGAATTTTAAGTACTCTGGATTAAGAGGAAGGAGATAACTGACGTGTTTGAATGAACTTCTTTTATCTCATATTTTCATTTTTGCTCAATTTTAGACCTAACAGGAACCTTAAACATTTTCATCTTGAAAAACGAAATTGAAGGAAATACTTTAGAGAAAGTTTGCTGTAAGAAAGATTTTGTTTTTATTTCCATCAGAATGCCATATAAATTACACGAATAAAATCTGTTGACATCCCAAGCATAACAATTAAATGCTCTCATGAATTACATGGGAATTGCACATACTCTGAGAAGCATTGCAATTATTATATAATATGTATTAAATTTACCTACAGAAGTTTGCACATATGTTTGTAAATTTTGGATATTAATAGTCTTCTGAAATAAATTTTGAAAGGTAAAACAGAATTTAAATTTACATAAAAAATGATCCCAACTTTTAGAATGCTTACTATGTGCTGGGTATTAAGCACATTACATTTATTGAACCCTATGAGTCAGATGCTCGGATAAGTGATTCATATAACTCATTTAAATCTCACTATAATCCTATCAGTAGATGCTGTTATCATCCCCATTTTCTAGATGAGGAGCTAGGATACAGTGTAGTAAGGTGACTATCCTAACATCACAATATGATGGATGAATAGTATTCAATTCTAGCAGCTAGTTCTAGAATCCAGGTTCTTAATCACCATGCTAACCAACTTCATTCAAATAGAACACAAATAAGGAAGATAGAAATTTAAAGTTGTTTTTCTATGAATGGCCAAAGAACACCATCACCACCCTCATTTATTTAATAGACTTACGCTTTAAACTAGCACTTTTCAGATGGAATACATTTATTACTCCAAGGGGATAGGTACAAAGTAAATAAAATTTCCACAGGACCCATCCTGCTGTCTTGTCCTGAAAAATATTAGTCACTTTTCTCAAAGTGTGATTCATGTGGTATATAACATTATGTGAGGTGCTCTTTTTTTAACTTTACCTTTCAACAAATTGAGAGTAAAGCAAATCTGAATGGGATTGTACGTCAAGAATTGCAAACTTGTACCATCACGAGTTACCCCACCATTCAAGGATTCAGTTTCTCTACCTGTAAATGATCCCATTAGACTGAATAAATTTTAAGGTTATTTTAGATGAGTTTAGCACATACAATGGAGAAAAAAATGCAGGCTTTTTAGGCAGAGGGCCAGCTTCACTGATGAAGTTACCAATTTACTGAGCCTCCACTATTACCACTGTAAAATTGAGATAAAAATAATCTATTTTATAGAATGGTTGTGAGGATTAACTTAACTAGCTAGTGCATACTCAATAAACATTAGTTGCTATTCTTATAAAATAATTATTTACTATAAAATTTGACACAATTGCAAATGACTATTTGCCATGGAGTTTATTACTGAAGGAACTTAATTTAAAATAACTGACATGAAATTTAAATGATCTGGCGAGACTTAAATGATTTTGTTAGTGTGTTTTTAATATGCTTGAATAAATGCCTTTGTGTATAAATATAAAAACCATGCTTAGTCAGGGATATAGCTTTTATTTAGCTCATAATGCAAAGTCCCAATTTTTCTGCAGGTGATTCACATCTTGAAAGAGTGTAAAAGTGGTTCTGCACTCATTTTCAATCCAACTTGAATTTCTGTTTCATTATTTTCTAATGAAATTGAATTTGGTGATACCTGACACCTTATAAGATTTTGTTTATCTTGCTATACAAAATAGACTTATAAAGTAGATTTCCACAGAGCTTAGTCTTGGCTATAGCATTTTAGAGCCACATAAAAATTCTTATCCATCTACTTACAATATTCTATCTTTATGGCTTTTCATAAGCAATATTGCTTTCAGTTTGGTATTGAATTTTAAGAAACTAAAATATAATTGTACACTTTGTATATTTCTATAATGAAATTGACAAATGCAATTGTCTAGAGTGCTCTGTCATTTTATGGACAACATTTATTCAAAATGCAGTCAACATGTGATCAAATTTGAGTCTTTATAACATAGCAAATGCAGATGTCTTGCTTTTGGAAAATAAAACATCCTAAAATTGGCATCAATTACCAATTAGAATGTTAGAGTTTAAAATAAGGCTATGATCTTCATAGAATGATTGGACTACTCAGATTGTAGTACATCATCACCAGATGGTTTAGGTGTGGTCCCAACTTGATTTTTTTTTCTCAACTCCCATTTTCAAATTTTTCATCAAACTTTCTAGTTATTTATTTCCAACCCACCTTTCATGGTTTCTGTGTAATTATGAATAATACACTCTTTTAAATATTCATAAGTATGGTTTCTGTTCTTTTTTTAATTGTTTTTTAGATTTATAGGTATTGATAATGTATAATTCTCTCCTTTTGATACATTATTGCATTTTACTATTGTTTGAAATCCCATCTGATGAAAAGTACTTTATTATTCATCATCCTATTTTCTATTTATTATTTTTCAAAATCTTTAGAAATGCAAACAATGTTGTAATCAACATCTTCCTATTTTTATATATTTATATGTGCCAAGTTTCCTGTAGGTTTCTGAAGTCTTCTTTATGCTTATCAATTATGAAAAGATGAAAGGCAAAAGGCTAGTTCTGAGGAACACATATTACCCTCCACAAGATGTGAATAAATAGAGCATTAATTTATCTTGTTTCAAATTAAAGTTATTGATAATTTGATTCTTCTATTATAACACTTTATCTCAAGCTATTATTTCATTTCTATGCCATCACAGAATAAAATGCCCATATTATTTACTATTTCTACCTTATTTCTTAAGAATTTTAGATTCCGTTTTGGTCTTTCAGAGACATAATTTCAGATTTTCTCAGCTGAGAGTTTGTGATATGTATATCTATTTCTCTTTCAATTTAAGTATGTTCAAATGAATCGTTCAAAAAGGTAGATTATATGATAGAACAATAATCTTTTTTTAAAAAAAGTACTATACTATAATAAATTTAGCTATTAACCCTATTTGTTTTAAAAGTATATAAAAATGCCATTTGACACCAAAATAAACATTTGTTAAGAACCCATTATGTGCCAAATTCTGTTACTATTTTTATTCTTTATTCACCTAAATATTTATCTGGATTAATGCAGTATCACATTGTAGATTCAGAAACCAAGGGTGAAAAAGTAAAAATTTATAAATATGTTGACATAAACATATGAAAAGAAATTCTTAATTGCTAGGTTTTTGTTGATTTTTGTTAATAAGGCCACAAACTTTACTGACATTTATGCATGTAATAAATATACATAAATCAACCTGTCTTATACTAATGTTTTATGAGTAAAATCTCAAGCATAAGAAAATTATATTTCCATCTGAAATATATTAAGTATTATCAAATATATATCTATTGTCTATAATCTCAGTTGTGTGTTTTTTCCTTTAGCATACTTTAAAAGATTAAGATAAGTGTATTCCGTACTGGAACATTTTAATCATTATAAAACATTCTATATTAAATAGACTAGATAGATCTGAGACATAGAACCTGTGCCTCATATCTATATTTTCACTTCAATAGCAGTGTATTCATAATACTTTGCAACACTTTTAAAAATTTTAACGTCTGTCATTTATGTTTCATGTATTTTACAAATACATGTTATGTTTGGAAAATATTTTAGACTACAAAGACATAATTTATTATTCAAATCCTCTTAAAATGTCTTGGCTGGTATAGTTGGTATATATGCTCAGAACATGAGTATTTTCACGTAAGATTATATACAATAAACATCCAAAAGAATAAGGGAAAAAATTATTACAGTGGCATGCCATGGTATTTTAGGCATTGCGTTTAAACTTGTGCCTGTGTGTGAATATAGTGGATATTTTTCTCTTAAAAAATATTGTAAAAACAGTTATTGCCTAGGGTATGTGTATTATTTGAAATGTATTCAATTTTAAATTTACTATAGACTATGTGAAATCTGAATATTGACTTCATTCTAATCTGTGCTAACTTCATTTTGCTTACAATGCACCACTAGGCATGTGGTGCACACGCACAACTATTTTTACTTTATTAAGATTTTATTTGCTGATACATAAAGGTAATAATTAAGCATCCAACTTATTGCTGAGAAAATATTATTATTATTTTATTATTCTACTCAGGAGGCTGAGGCAGGAGAATTGCTTGAGCCCAGGAGGTGGAGGTTGCAGTGAGCCAAGATCATGCCACTGCACTCCAGCCTGGCCACAGAGCAAGACTCCATCTCAAAAAATAAAAATAAAAAACTACACACACACACACACACCATACATATATATGTATGTATATATATGTTTTAGTTATTTTCTAAATTAGTTTATAGGTTTTTCTAAAAAAATTATTTATTGTATTTTAAGTTCTAGCGTACATGTACAGAACGTGCTGCTTTGGTACATAGGTATACACGTACCATGGTGGTGGTTTGCTGCATCCATAGCCCCATCACCTACATTAAGTATTACTTCTACTGCTATACCTCCCCAATCCTCCTACCCCTGCTCTTCCTCCCCTGGTCCCCCACCTCCCCCAGGCTCTGGTGTGTGATGTTCCGCTCCCCATGTCTGTGTGTTCTCATTGTTCAACACCCACTTATGATTGAGAACATGCAGTGTTTGGTTTTATGTTCTTGCATCAGTTTGCTGAAAATGATGGTTTCCAGTTTCCTCCATATCCCTGAAAAGGACATGAACTCATCCTTTTTTTATGGTTACATAGTATTCCATAGCGTATATGTGCCACATTTTCTTTATCCAGTTTATCATTGTTGGGCATTTAGGTTGGTTCAAAGTCTTTGCTATTGTGAACAATGCTGCAATAAACATATGTGTGCATGTGTATTTACAATAGAATTATTTATAATCCTTTGGGCATATACCCAGTAATGAGATTGCTGGGTCAAATGGTATTTCTATTTCTAGATTCTTGAGGGATCACCAGGGATTTTTTCTTTGTTGTGGCTTCACTGCTTTATACTTTTCCATTGTATATTCCATTGTATAGATAAAATTGATATGGTTTGGCTCTGTGTTATAACCCCCACTTGTTGAGGCAGGGACCTAGTGGGAAGTGATTGGTTCACAAGGACAATTTTCCACATGCTGTTCTCATGATAGAGAGTTCTTGTGAGATCTGACGGTTTAAAAGTTTGTGGCAGTTTCCCCTCCATCCACTCTTGCTGCCTTGTGAAGAAGATGTTTGCTTCTCCTTTGCCATCCACCATGATTATAAGTTTCCTGAGGCCTCCCCAGCCATGTGGAAATGTGAGTCAATGAAACCTCTTTTCTCTGTAGATTATCCAGTCTTGGTTGGTTCTTTATAGCAGTGTGATAATGGATTTATGCAATAATTTAATTAAATGCCTATTTATAGACATCTGTGAATATAATTATGGTCTGAATAATACTATAATGAATAACACTGTGTACATCTATTTCTATTAAATAAATTCCATGAAAAGGATTTGCATATTTTATAAATATATAGACTTATTTAAATAGATATAGACAAAGTTTTTTATATCAGGCTTAAAACAATCTACATTTTACTAGCATTTTATGAGAGTGTCTGTTTCCTACACCCTCATCAACAGAGTATGCTATCAAAATTTTGGACTTTTATTAACTGATAGGTAAAAAAGTTATCTCTGTGTAGATTTCTTTGTACCTCTCTCGTAATAAATGAAATTGAGCTTGCTTCGTAATCATAAAAGGGACATATTTTCCTTTTTGTGAACTGTCCTTTTCTTTTTTACTACCGGAGTTTTGTATTGTGTTACTGATTTTTAGGAGATGTGTACACTAGGGAAATTAGCTTTGTAATAGAACTTTTATATACCCCGTTTAAAAAATGTTGATTATAGTCATTTTAAATTTTTATGTTATTGAATTTATATTTTTTTTATTAAGTTTTGGAAAGACTTCTCCCACTCTGAGGGTCTCAAAGTAAATAAATGTGTATTATGGGTCTAATACGAGTATGGATGAAGTACTATATCAGTTGCTATTTTCAATATCTCCCTGCCTAGAGAGGTAGTTGGGGAGGTAATCAATGTGAAAATGACTGATAAATACTAGGCTAAATAAAATACGTGGTGTAATAAAATGTAAGCCACATTAATTTACTCATATTAATTACCAGTTATAATTTTTAGTTATATGAGTGAATATTTGATTCACAATTCTTCTTTCTCAGACCCCATTAAGCTCCGTGAGATTTAGAAAATATAGTCATGTGCCATGTAACAACATTTCAGTCACTGACAAACTATATACGTTGGTGGCTGGTCCTGCAAAATTGTAATGGGGCTGAAAAGTTCTTATCACCTGGTGACATTGTGGCCATCATAACGTCGTAGTCCAATTGCTTTATTTCTTTTTTTTTTTTTTAATTTTTTTTTGCTTTTTTATTTTGCTTTATTTCTTAATAAACTTAGTGTAGCCTAAGTGTACAGTGTTTATAAAGTCTACAGTAGTGTGCAGTAATTTCCTAGGCTTTCACAGTCACTCAACATTCATTCACTGACTCACTCAAGGTGTCTTCCAGTACTGCAAGCTCCAAACAAGGCAAAGGCCCTCTCTGCACAGGTGTACCATTTTTTATCTTTCATATTCTAATTTTTAGTTTCCTTTTTAATATATAGAGATATTTTTGGATACACAAACATTTACCATTGTGTTATAATATTCTGTTAAAATTGCCTACAATAACATGTACAATAACATGCTGTACAGGTTCGTAGCCTAGGAGCAATAGGCTATACCATAGAGCATAGGTGTGCCACAGGCTGTACCATCTAGGTTTGTGTAAGTACATCTTATGATATGTGCACAACAATGACATCACGTAACTAGGGGTCTGTATTGTTAAAGGATGCATGACTAGATCTGTCTTGCTTATCAAAGTATTCCAAGAGTGTAGCCCAGAGCCTGGAAAATAGTAGACACTTAAATATCTACTTACTGAATAATAAATGAATGTTTATCACAGTGCCTCACACTGTAAAGTAAGTCTACCTGGAAAGACACACGTTTAAGCAAATAATTATAGTATGGGTTCTGAGCAGCAACACTAATAAGGACAAGGCATTGAGACTGCTCGAGGAAGGAGCTCCTAACTCTGTCTGAGGGCAACTTCTGAAGGGAGCCTTATCAACTGAGCACCCAATCTTGAATTAAGGTACTCCAGCTGCACAAAATCTTCAGAAGGACTAGAAGTCATAGCAGAAAAAGGGAAGCAAATAATTGTAATAGTGTGTTTGAACTGCTACAGGGTTTTTGTTTGTAGAATGACTGGTATTTTTGGTAGTAGGGGAATGTTAATATGGGAGTACTTAATTTAGGAATATCTCATGGAATAGGTTATATTTGTAATTAGAATACTGTAAAATGACATAGCATCTCAATAGGTGGAAAATCAGTGGGAAGGGTTCAGGTTTAAAAGACCAGGTTCAAAGTTACAGAGAAGCCATAAAAATACTTTAAAAAAAGTTACAGAGAAGCCATAAAAATACTTTAAAAAAAGTTACAGAGAAGCCATAAAAATACTTTAAAAACAAAAGCAAAAAAACAGATACCATTTAGAACAGCAGGAGCCTAACAAAAGCAATAAGGGTAAAAAATGAAATAGGATATCATCTTTGAGAAGCTTAAAAATGAAAGAGTGTAAGCTTACCAATTTAATATCTTAATAAGATAGTTTTTGTTTGTTTTTCACTCCTGAATGTAATTATGAGCAAGAATATCCACAGCTTTCCATAACTGGTATGAATATCGATGGTAGTTTTTTTTCGTTTTATCTATTTTATCTTGTAAATATTTCTCAATAGCAGTTATTTTACAGAATATAATGGAGATTAGGACTATTGACCTAAACCTGAACTTGCCACAACATGTTCCCATGATACAAATGAGCCATGGATTTTCTTTACAATTTGTCCTCTTAGATCATGAGCCATTCCAAGATTCCCCTTGGCTCAGAGTCCTGGTGAAAGACATAGTCCAATGATGATGACTTTTGTAAATCTGTGTAGCTTCCCTCTTACTTTCTGTGATCTAGGCACATTGGATTTATTTCAGTTACCTGAAGTTTTGTTTTTGCTTGGTAGGACTTTAAATTAAGGTAATATATGTAAATCACACATAGTACTACATGGCATATAGCAAGCTTTCAATATATATACTGCTATTTATGTTGTTTAACCCAAGAACTTATGAAGAAACGAGATAGGAATCACTTAAAGACCAAGATCAAGTACGATTTTCTCCAAAAATCTTCTCTAATCAATCTTGCCTCAATAAGAGTTAATTTTGTTAAGGTAATAGAAAATATGAGAAGGTTGATGGCTTCAGATTTGAATTGTTAGAGATTCTGCTTTAAGACATTGAAATGGAGATTTATTTAGCAGATACATAGATTTATAAAATACATAAAATATTTTTATAAGAGTCTGCATTCTTTACTTTTTAGTTTGAAATTTATTTAGAGCACGTTTAAAAATAGTTTCTTCCTAATATGGCAATAAGTTTTGTTGTTCTTGTTGTTGTTGTTTATTTTGTTTTGTCTATGTTCCATGATGTTTAATGAGCGTACCTGCTGGCATGTACATGGGCAATGTCAAGGTTTGGTGGCAGCAGCTGTGCATTTTCTTGTTAGTGTGACAACACTTATCTAACACTTTTCATGTTATGTCATATATAACAAAAGTATCTAGGCTGAGTGTGGTGGCCCACGCCTGTAATCCCAGCACTTTGGGAGGCTGAGGTGGGAGAATCACTTGAGTCCAGGAGTTTGAGACTAGCATAGACAACATGGTGAAACCCTGTTGCTTCAAAAAATATTTTAAAATTAGCTAGATATGGCGGCTGCATCTATAGTCTCAGCTACCCTGGAGGCTGAGCTGGGAGAATCACCCAAGCCCATGAGATCAAGGTTGCAGTGACTCGTGATCATGCCACTGCACTCCAACCTGAGTGACAGAGTGAGACCCTGTCTCAAAAAAAAAAAAAAAAAAAAAAAGTACCTAAACATTTAGAAAATTTGAAATGCAAACTTCCTTTAAATACTCAAAAATAAATTACTTTCTCTTATGTTTCATCTTCTGAGATTTAAAAGAAGGTTGGTAGAAAAGATTTCGGCACAATCTATCTCTCATTCTTCTTAAAGCATATGTAGTATTAAATTACAGGAATTTCTATGTGGTTCTTTTATATATTTTTTGAAAACATGAACAGAGAAGTATTTATGCTAGCAATTTTAATTAGATGCAAAAAAAGTAAAAGTATTTATACCATTTAAATCTTTATTTGGATATCTCCACTAATAATTTTGGCATGCTTTCATGTAAAAAAACTCAACTTTCATTTGGAGTTCATAGTTTTGAGCCCAGCCTATAATATGATATTTGTCTTACTTTTGCTTGAATCAAACCACTACATTTTACAAAACTGTGCTTATGTTATTATAATTGGAACATAACATCATAGGTAACTGAGATAAGCTTGACAAAGCAGTAGGAGAAACCTCCTTGGATTCGCTGTATTTGAGCAATAGTCTTTTTCTGGTGTCTTTCACATCCAGTTGTGGCTCCCTGCAATCAGTTTCATCATTGAAGCTAGGTTAATTATGATATCACCCTACTTACATTATATCATTTGGTTGGTTCAGATGTCATTGTGGTTTTGCCATTTGACTTTCAGTGTCAAGAACCACAGTTACTTTTGCACCAGCCCAATAGGAGTTCCTATTTTATGCCATCTTCCCTCTTACTTCCTGTGATCTAGGCACATTGAATTTATTTCAGTTCCCCAAAGTTTTGCTTTTGTTTGGTAGGATTTTAAATTAAAGTAACGTATGTAAATCATGCACAGTACTACATGGCATATAGCAAGCTTTCAATAAATGTACTGCTATTTACATTGTTTTGCCTAAGAACTTACAAAGAAAGGAAATAGGAATCACTTAAAGAGAATCACTTTAAGACCAAGATCAAGTATAATTTTCTCCAAAAATCCTCTCTAATCAGTCTTACCTCAATGAATGTTATTTTTTGAAGGTAGTGAAAAATATGAAAAGGTTGATGACTTTAGATTTGAATTGCAGCTACATGGATTGATGCCAATGTTAATAACTGTGTGGGGAGGTAAATGTAAAAATGAGACTTAGAAAGATTAAATTATTTATTTAAGATCATACAATTAGTGACAGGACTACAGTCCTTCCTTGATGTCCTCCTTAAGGCTATTTCTCCTGCACCAGGTTGTCTCCCAGTAGTGAAACCATGAGTGGAGCTCAGCTGGGGAAACAGAGAGATAGCAAAGCCACAGATGAATCCAAATTAGGAAAAGAAGCCAAAGCCATAGAGAAAGTCTAGTCAGAGACAGAGCAGGACAACTGGAAAAAATGCAGTTTCTCAAACATCCAGAATAGAATTTCCAAAAGTATATATGTGAAAATAACCAAAAGCCAATTAAGATAAAGTTGTATAAAAATATCGTTGGTGCCTAAGGACTTCCTACTTTCACATGTTACCTGTCTTGCAATTGCCAATGAAGTATGAATGAAGGCCTGCTGAGATCACATTTGCCTGCTAAGTCAGGTTGGTAACACATGAATTATCAAAGCCCTGGAACTAAAGAACTGAAGATACCATGCTTTGTGTCTTTGCCATTGCATTTAAATTCAGATTCAGACTTTGGGAGAGAAAGGAAAATATGGAAATAAATATCAAATTAACTGAGCCAAAAATAAAACTTGTATTTTTGGAGCATTTCTGAAGATATCAGAATCCTAGGATACTGAGTAGGGATTAAGTTTATCTCATACCCTGGGAGAAGCATGTGTGTTCAGAAGGCAGTTTATTTGACCATAAAGGAATTTCAACTGTTATGGGAGGAAAACGCATATGGACTACACATAATGTGATAAAACAAGAAAAATATTTAGGAGCTATTCTGCAATTTGTAGCTACTTAATTATATATCAAACACCTCTAATAATACTCCCAGAGCCTCACAATCTCAGAATGGATGTTTAAGATAATTAATATTAGCAATCAGGAAAAAATTAAGAATTATTGTGAAACTATATATATATGAGAATATGTAATTATATGTAATATAGATAATTCATTTCAGATAAAAAAAGTAGGATTTTTATTCATACTTGATTAGATTACCATCCAATTACATAGACATTTAACAATTCAGAAGAATTTATTTGCTCAAATACTTGAAGAAGTATATAGTGGAATTCTTCCTAAAATTTGTAATAATAAACTTAATAATAGTCTCATTGAACCTGTGGAGACATACTTACTGAAATTTTATGTCCTGGCTTCAGAATGGATTTCCAAGCAGAAGGAAACAAAAGAATTGCTTGTTATATATATATTTTTCTTATTCAAGTTTTATTAGCTTTTTTTTTCAATTAATGTATACATATAAAACATAGGAATATTATATAATGGAGCAATTTATTGATGGGGTGGGATAACGTATACTTAGATATTTTCCTTAGTTTTCAAGTGGCATCTCTTCTACCACTACAGTTAAAAACCTGAGAACATGAGAATCTGAGTATGCAGCAACGTGAAAAGCTTGGTAGCCACTTAGAACAAGGAGCATAAGCTATATTATATAATTGTCCAGTAAAGCTTATTCTTTGATATATACTTAACTACTGCATATTTTATACAAGTTTTCTAAAATAAAATGTCAAATCATGTAATCATCAATAATAGGAAAGCAAAGTGATGCAAGATTCATGAACACACTGAGCACAAATCTTTTTTTTTAAGTGCTGATTCTTTTCTATTTTGATGGAGTCTTACTGTGTCACCCAGCAGGCTGGGGTGCAATGGCATAATCTCGGTCCACCTCCTCAGCTCAAGCGATTCACCTGCCTCAGCCTCCCAAGTAGCTGAGATTACAGGCACCCACGACCACACATAATTTTGTATTTTTAGTAGAAATGAGGTTTCACCAGGTTGGCCATTCTGGTCTCAGACTCCTGACCTCAGGTGATCCACCCGCCTCGGTCTCCCAAAGTGCTGGGATTACAGGCATGAGCCACCACGCCAGGCCTCTTTTTATTATTTAAACTAATGGACCACTGTGAGTGAAATGTCAGATGATGGAGAAAACGTTTATTTGTTTATACTTTGTTGTCTTCACTCTCTGTAATCAGTAGTAGTTCTCAAGTTATCAGTGAGGTCAATTACTAAAATTCAGTGGCCTTCTTCACAGTGTAGCTAAAAATTCAATTGACTTCAGTGTGCTGTGCCCCAGGATGTACTTTGGCATAAATTTTGCTATTATAGTAAAGAAAGTATGTTGTTAAAAGCAAAGATATAAATGTATCTACCTTACATTAGAAAGATGTTCCTGAAAAATGTGAGTATAAATTCTTTACAAACTATTTTTCCCTCATTTGCATCATACTTTCGAGGGCTTTCCTGTCTCTGAAGTTACTTTAAAAGATAATAACAATCTCCCCTTTGCTTCAACACAAAATGATTCCAGTAGGGCTTTTCTTGCCTGTTACTGTCCAAGGCCTTTCAAGAATTATTTTATGAATTGAAAATTTTAACATATTTCATGTGTTGTTATTTTATTATTTGGTGGTACTGCTATGAATTTTACTTGTATTTTGCAACAGTTTTGTGTTGGGAGATAAAAAGAAAGTGAGATATTACTAACTATGGTAAGGAATAGTAATTCCTGTTTTTTCTCATATGTGGCTATCTCTTCCTCTCTCTCTGCCACCCAATAGCAAAGACACCTTCCCCCAAGCAGTCAGAGTGGACTGGCATGGGAGTCATGAAGAATAAGAGAACTGTTGATGGCAGAGATGATATATTTTTGATTTTATGAAAATGTAGAGACCAAATACTGGTGTATTTATTATCATCCTCTCTCTCTTTCTCACCTCCTCCCTTTCTCTCTTTCACTTAACATCCAATCTATTTATTTTTATCTATTTTTCTCCCTATCATCCATCCATAGTTTCTTTCAATCTCTCCCTCTCTCTATCATCTATCTTACGGTCTAACTATCCACCATCCATTTAACACTTACTACCTCCAAATTTGCAAAGATACCTTCTATTAACAACAACAAAAAAAATTGGCCTAAGTTGGAGGAGAATAAAGTACAGTAGTGTGGTAATGACACTCTACTGTCTTTGATAGGATACCTCTTCAAAAACAGTGGTTTGTTTTTGTTTCTCCTTATCTGGTATATGTAAATTCTGCATCTGCCACCCTGAATTTCAATACAAGATTTAGAATAGAATTGATTCTTAATACTGATAATTACACATAAGAAATTATTATTTTTGAATTGTATAGAATATACAATATAAATGAGAAAAACGAGTACATAATTGATGTATAGTTTGAGTAAGCAGTGTTTCATTTTGACCCTGTTTTGCTTTTGTAGTGTTTTATTGTGTATTGTTTTAAACCCTAGTGAGAACACTATGAAGGCTGTGCATTCGTTGTTTGCTTTTCTGTTTTTCAGGGAAAGGATAATTTTAGTAACTTTTCATTCCTCATACTCTTTTGCCAGATGATTAGGACAGGATTTTAGCAGACTAACTCACATTAAGCAGTGACCAAAAGCAAGAATATATTGGTTAAACGAAACCAATTATTTATTTTATAAATTAAGTAAAAGGTCATTGCTTTAGACATTTTGAACTACCAAGTTTTCTATACAGTGAGAATTAACCATTTACATGTCATAAAATTTACATATTGGCAGAATGTGCTCTAGAAATACTATATTATTTTCCTGTTACAAATATGCATATTCATTATAGAAACTTAATAAAATAAATAAATTTTGAAAAGACATTTTTAAAAGTCTGTAACCCCAAATGAATACCTAACAGCTGATATTCTGCTCTTTTTCTTTTTGTTCTTTGTGGGGTGTGTGTGTGTGTGTGTGTGTGTATCTTTGTAACAGTGAATATATAATATGTATGTAATGAATATTTTATACAAATATATTATATATATATATATAATAGTCCTGCATCCTTTTTACTTGATATATTTTAAATAATATTTGTATTCTGAAAAATATTTGACAATCTAATTTTACTTTTATCATGAATATCTGTATAAAAATTTTCTTATTAGATATTTAGGTTATTTCATCTTTGTGGTTATAATACCTATGGGAGGTATTTATTATAAAACATATTTGGCAATATATAGAATTTCTTCTTGAATTCAGGCATAACTTTTTCTTAATTTGGTTTAGTTAAAACTGTGAATGGAGATGCAGTGTTATAGGAAGTAAATGTCTCCTTCCCCTAAGTTAAGGGTAGCTGGACCACATCACTTAGTATGCCTTTAGCACAGGGACATGGGCTGTCCATCAGTGCTTGACATGTGGCATCAAGGGCTTCCTCAATTCTTCCTAACTTCCATTCATTTTCCTGAGTTTAGATGTCTTAAGCTTGCTAGAAAAATCTCTTGAGGCTCCAAAGAGAGAGTTACAGAGTATTAAGTAGTCCAGTGACTTTTAAGGTTACACATAATATTGCAGTTCCTTAGGTTGTCTGCTTCATGTCAGAGAACACAGTGCTTTTTCTCTCCTTTTACTCTTTATAGTTGATCCTCCACTTTTCTTCTGTCAATGACTAGTGCTCCTTGTCTTTTTTTCCTTGTCCTGTCAACCTTCGCAGTTTTGGCTTTGTCACTTACAATCTTACATTCCCCTAAATCTGCTATTTCTCCTTTATTCTTCATCTTGATTTGTGGTTTAAATGTCTGCCTTCAGTGAAGCTGCTCCCAGAATTGAACAAATCACAACCTTCTCCATGTACCTATCACACTACTATTATAGCAATGTTGCTGAAAACGATGTATCAGTTTGTACTGAAATTTGGATTATTTCAAATATAAAGGCAGAAAAATTATTTTTTCATGAAGTTAAATTTATTAAATGATAAGAAATTTTCCTTAATGATGATGCTGTTTTTCTGTGATTGATATTCTGATAGTGTCTACTTTATGCAGTAACGTTAGAAGGCAAGTTGACAACCTTTTGTTTAATTTTTTTGAAATTAAAATTGCACTGGTCCGTGACATTTAAAATCTAGAAAGTACAGTAATATAGTACTTATCATAGTGAAATATACTTATTTTTCTACATGTGTGAATCTTTCTGATTTTGAGCCTTTTGAAAGCATTCTTGTATCTTTAATTTTTTTTCTCCTATTGTCTCATAAAGAGTGGTTCGTAAAAAGTGGTGCTTATTAAGTGTGTATTATGTTTTATTTGCATTACATTAGATGTTTATGTGAGTGTATTATATCACTTTCAGTGTAAGAGATGAGTAATGTAATTTAGCAAAGTTTTACATAGGCAGGTAGCTACTTCATAACAATGATTTACATGAGGATAAAAGCATGAATTGAAACTGGAGCATTTTCTACATTTTGGTCCAAATTAATCCGTCTCATTTTGTATTAATGCTCCACCTTTCCTTTTAGTATTATCAACTTATATTAATGTTTATCTTTCAAAATTTCAAATATTTCTATTTGACAGACTAATTTCTCTGTTCTTGCTTTTTAATAAATTTAATTTTCAGCACACACACATTATTATTCTTCACACTTTCTGTAAATTCTCCTGTATATTTTAAAATATATAAATCTTGATTCTGCGACTCCAGAGAATTTCATTCAATAAAATATCTTAGCTCAACAAACCACCACATTATTAAAATTAAATAGTAGTTCAAATTACTTAAAACATATTTATCAAAAACAACAAATTACATATTTGGATGGGTAATATTACCTGCAGGTGTTAATTGAAATTAATCCTAACTCACTCAGTTTGTTGTCTTAGATAGAGTTCCTTATGTTGAGTGTTAAGAGTGTTTCTCTATTTTTATCTGATTTCCATATACCCATGCAGAAAATGAAGGTCCTTGGAATAATTTGGTATCTTAGCATAATAAAATCAATAATGATTATTATGATAATAAAAACTTATTCATAATTTTACTGAACATTTATTATGTGCCAACATAATCCCGAGTGCTTAATTAAATTATTCATTTAACAAATGTTCATGTATCATTGTAGGAACTGCTAATACAACAGTGAAAAAAATGCATGAAGTCACTGCCTTTGTAGAACTTGCATTCTGGCAGGGAGAGGCAGACAACAAAGGAATTAAAAGTGAATACATAGAACTATAGAAAGTGATTTTTTTTTTTTAATCTTCTTTTTTTTTTGAGACGGAGTTTCACTCATGTTACCCAGGCTGGAGTGCAATGGCGCGATCTCGGCTCACCGCAACCTCTGCGAAAGTGATGTTATGAAAAAAATAAAGGTGAAAAGAATAATAATGGAGTAGATGGGTAGTTACCGTTTACTATTAGGGTGATCAGGGAAGGACTCACTAATAATGTCACATACATGTAGAAACTTGTAAGATGGAAGGGAGTGGGCCCTGTAGATACCTGGGGTAAGAGTTCGGAAAGAGAAAAACAAATACAAACCCCCGAAAAGTCAGGGTAGTTTGCTTTATTAGATTATTACTGATACCAGAGAGATAGATGGTACCTTCCTGGGAAGCTGTTCTCACCACAGAATGAGTCACTCCCTCCCCTATGCTCCTAAAGCAGATATGGTAATATTTTCCAAAACATTGATCCACTAATTAGGGTTGATTTGTGATAAAGATTACATTGAGAAAAGTGGTGGTAATTGAGAGTCCTGGGTTGACACCTAATTTTGAAATTAAAAATTTGATATATGAAATCCAACTGAAACTGAATCATTTGGCATCATAAGACATTTAGATATCAGTCTAAATTGTGTCATTTTTTCTGGTAGTCAGTAGACAGCTTTCTCTATCTCCAGTAAATACAAAAATTAAACATTATTACAAACTTGTAATAATGCAGGAAGATAGCTGAGCTCTATTTAGTTTCCTTCTCTCTGAAGTTCACGCTAGAAACTCTGCAGACAGCAAGCCAGGGCAATTGTAGGGCACACCTCGTTTGGTTCTCTTCACTCCCAGATTACTATACTGTGAATTTTAATCACTTTTCAGTCCCTAATATCCTTAAAAATAATGTAAATTAATTATTATTTAATTAATTATTTTGTATTTAGGGACTGAAAAGTGATTAAAAATTTAACTTGGTTGGAATGTTATAAACTCTTGAAAAGATTCTTCTACCTTTTTGTAAAAAGATAGACTTGGTCATTGTTAACTGAATAAAGCTGAATAAATATATAACTTATTAATCTTCTCCAATCTTTCTTATTTTGAGGAGAATTGAAAAGTTTCAATACTGTAGTGTTACATTTAGAGAGCATGAGTTAACTTTTATTTTATGTTTAGTTCTACTCAAGCTGATTAATGAAGTTCTAATCAGCATATGTGATTTATTTATTTGCTACATTGCTATGAACTGGGTACTACGCAGGGCAAGTTATATGTTGAAACAAAGCATCACAAAGGCTTGAGATTGTTTAATGTTGTTATACAGGATGTGTCACCATGAGAATTGTCTTACTTCCCCGTCCAATTAGGGAGAGACTATTTCTACTCAAAAGGTTCCATATTTCCTCCTTACATGCCAACGATCACGAATTTCTTAGAAAGCATAGCTTAGAAACACAGACCAGAAGCATTATTCATTCATGGGGGGAAAAAAAAACCATCAAAACAAATATGACTTAATCAGACATCTAATTATAAAACCTCAGACAGGACTTTCCTTTATCAACTATAAAACCTTAGGAAGGACTTCCATTTATCTGCAACCATGGCTTCCAGATTTACTTTGTAGCCCTAAACAACTACAAATCTTGATACGATATGTAAAACAACAGCTTTCAAACACTGGACTATAGGTGTCACAGTATAGTAAGCTTGGAGTGATGAGAAACAAACGAGGTAGGCCCTACAATTGCCCTTGCTTGCTGTCTGCAGAGTTTCCAGGCTGAAGTTCAGAGAGAAGGAACCTAAACAGAGCTCAGTTATCCTCTTGCATTTAGGAGACTGAGTATTTGGGGAGTTGAAAGTGTCTAGAATTGATGCGGCAGTGCATGTGAGACCAGAGAATTGCACAAGAGAGCTCAGAGGTTGAGAGAAGGCTTCACTCCAGTGTTTGGTTCAGTACTAATGCGCATTTCTGTGAGGAAACTACTCAATGCTAAAAAAAAAAAAAAAGTGTCATTGGAAAGAAATGGGTTGGGATAATTATCAGAGCTCAGACAGAGCTAGGAATAATTCACACTCCAAAAAGCCAGAATGGGAAAAAAGTTGTAATACATGAAACATCAGGCAAAACGGTCATTTCTTAGTCTGTTATGGCTGCTATGACTAGGTGACCCATGACCAACAGAATTTGTTTTTCACATTTCTGGAGGCTGGATTTAAAGATAAAACTTCAGTAGTTTATCTTTCTGTACTTTAAGTGAAAATGCAAAGTCTGTTTCATATTAAGCATTAATAATAAGCATTACTATTAGCAAGAAGTAGACATTTCTGATTAGCCTGGGTTGAGCTGGCCCAATGTGATCCAGAAGAGGTACTCTGGACTGGGCCAACAACAGTGTCTTAGTTGTGTTACTGAAGACTTAGCACCATTTAATTTTTAAGGATTTGCATCAGAACATGCTCTGTATACACTATTATGTATGGATAGTAAGTATTTATATCTCATTATGAAGTGTAGGCTTAGATCTTTTCAACAAATCCTGGAAAGTAACTTCTGTGACAGGAGTCTCAGAAATGATAATCCATAGTCATAGGGCAAAATTGAGACAAAGACAGATTCTCTTTTGCCAGTAGAATTAAAGGTAAATTTGAATGCCTTCAAATAGAGCATATCTTCATCTTGTCACGGATCCCATAGTTCCTAGCCTCTGAAATAATTTGAACTAGTAACTCAAGCCTTTTGAAAACATTTTACAGTGTTTTCTGAACTCCATGGACCCCACATGACTGTAAGAGTCAGAGGCAATGGCAGAAAAGCATTGCCTTTTATGTGATTTTGTCTTAATAAGGCTAATTTGTATTGGGTATGATACTTGTCATTTGTACAGTATCAGAAATATTAAAAAACACTCATATTGGTGTTTACTGGCAAAACGCATGTGTCAAGCAAATCTAAATGTATGTTTTCTTTTTTCACTCCTTTGAGTACATTTCCAGAAATTATACTGCCATAGTGATAACAGAAAAGGGTAAATAACTGCACATTGTCTTCCAGATGTACTGACATGCTATAGAAGCTAAAGATAGAAAGTGATCTTCATATATCTTAAAACAACTGAATGAATTCCTTCATTTCTTAATCACAGCAAGTTCAGTGTTCGACCTGTAAAGCTAATAAAGACTAGAGACCTCACTTGTTTTTGACAAGCACTGTTGAGCTCTTCGGTTGCAGTTCAAGTTGAAGAGCATTCCTAATAAGATTTTTTTCTAGTTCATTTTCCTGCAAATGAAATCTCTGCCTTACATTGTCCTTAGTTATGGAAAATAAGATCACTAACCTCTGGTAACTGTTGCTGAATGCCATAAAAGATTTAATTGTTCAAATAATCCTCAAGCCTTTGCATATCAAGTGTACTCTATATTTTGAGAAATATTTATATTACTCTCTTTTAAATAAAGTTGCCTCATTTTATTATCTGTCACTTCACTGGGTTTCATCCTAATTTATTTAACTGACAAAGTAAGGGAGTTGATCCCACTATAGGTTATGATTTCTACATGATCATTTGGTCATTTGGAGTTTTGTTTGGTAAAATTTCATAGTGATGCTGTAAATTTTATAAATAACTTTCCTTATACTTTCTAGCATTTGGAGTTTTATGTCTTCTCCTATTGAAATTAGTGTTCTGCAAATTAGGAAAGCCAGAAACAAGTCAATCAACCTTATAACACTGTCTACTTGAGAAAGTCACGGCGTTCACTTTATAGGTGATTTGTTTTGCTTTGTTGTATTTTCAGTTCTCCCGTCAGCCAGGCCATTTGTATCTCAGGCCACAGAAGGTCTCTTAAGACTGCTTCCTGTGAAATTGAGTGATCCCTTTTTATTTCTCTGTTACAAATGTTTACTTTTTCCAAAGCACTTCTTTTCTCCTAAAGAAAATTTTTACATCCATTTAAATGTCTTGCCACCTCTCCCTTGTTAGGCTTACTGACTTTTAAACCTAAGCCTTTGGAGCATCTAAAAATCAATGATGTGTACTGAGTTTTCTATCTATTCCCAATAAATTGCAGTCACTACTTCACCTTTACCTACCTACTCAGCAATATCCTCCAAAGGACTGAAGCATATCTGGCAGGTGTTATGTATCCTGGCTGAATCTATGGCTGTGAGATGAGTCTATACTAGACTTGGAAGAAATTGAAGAAAATATGTGAAGGAAAATATATGTGACTTTATCATATATTTTTATCTGGTGATAGGTCATTTATGAAAAGAGTCACTCCTGGGTATACATGTAGATGTGTGAATGGAAGAAAATAATCAAGTGGTTAATGAGCACATACTTTGTGTCTAGTATTATAAACAGGTATGTTTACAGTGTCTCACATATGTTGATAGGAATAAATATCATTAGAACAGCAATTTCTGCTAAATGTTTCTTAAACTGACATCTATGAACTCAACGTTAATATCCCTGGTTAACGCTCAGAGGTAATCAAGAACATGGAACTATTTTTAGTAGTGTTTGTGCTGGTTTTCTATGGCTGCTGTAAAACATTGTTACAAACTTTCTGGCTTAAAACAATACACATTTATTCTCTTTCAGTTCTGGAAATCAGAAGTCTGAAATTAGTTTCATTGAGGCAAAATCAGTAGGACTTCAGGGCTGTTCTCCCTACAAAGGCTCTGAGGAGAGAATCAGTTCTCATGGCTTTCAGCTTCTAGGGCTGTGTTCTTTGCACTTTGTGCTCATGACCCCTTCCTCCACCTTTAAAGACAGTAGTATCTCGTTTTTATTTAGTAGTCACATTGTTTTCTGCCTCTGTGGTCAAATTTCTCTCCACCTTCCACTTACAAGGACACACATGGGTTACATTTAGGACCCACCTGGATAATCCAGTATAATCTCCTCATCTCCAGACCTTTAACTTAATCTAACTTTTTGGGAAACTCCCTTTTGCCAAAAAGTTAACATATACAGGTTTTAGAGATTAAGTCCTGGATAATTTTTTTGGGGGGGGCATTATTCAGCTTATTATAGCGTCTGAAGCAGCCTCTTACCTCAGGCTCTTAATTTTTTAAAAGGAAGCTATTAATTGTAAATTACAAAGTTAGCACTGTAACAGTTTATTAAAATCTATCTAAATATATTTATATATATATATATGTCAACTAACAACATTTAATTAAGGTGTTCTGTCTGATGTTAATTTCAAAATCTCCCTGAGAAGCTGATGAAACCTTAACCATGGTAGACACAAAATTCCCTTATTTTAATGCTCTTAGTGTCTTGATTTTGAAGTGTTCGCAGTTGTATTTGTCACCAGTGGCAATTTCCATTGGAATAGTAATTTTCTGAATTTATTTGTTTAAATTGTAACTTTAAGGAGACTATTTGCCAGTGATTTCTACTTTTTCCAAATTTAAAGTAAAATGTAATGGCTGGATTGTGTTTTGTATGTAAAATGTAATGGCTGGATTGTGTTTTGTATGTAAAACCTAGATATGCAAAGATATCTAGGTTATTCACAACATATTTGAGTATCATGAAATTAGGAGGGGAAGTGGGAAAACCTTCCAAGTGAAAATAACACCATGAGTGGATGTAATAGAAATTTATTGTATTACCTATCATGGGATCTGACTTACGGAAAACTGAATTAGGTGTCCCTCGTTCTCTCAGTGTATGTACTGAGCTGGAGTCACTTATTCGTCTCCTTGCTATGGTCTGAATGTTGTTTTCTCTCAAAAATTCATATTTTGGAACTCAATATACAATGTGATAGCATTAACAGGTGGAGCCTTTTGGAAAGTGATTAAATCATGGGGGCTCTAGCATCAGGAAGGATTAAAATAAGTGCCTTTATAAAAGAGATTGAAGGGAATCTTCTTGCTTCTTCTGCCACGTGAGAATGCAGCAACAAGGCACCATCTAGGAAGCAAAGAGCAAGGCCTTTTTAGGCAGTGTATATACTGGAGCCTCCTTCCTGGTCTTTCCAGCCTGCAGAACTATGAGACATGGTTTCTATTGTTCATAAGTTACCCAATCTAATAAATTTATTAGAACAGCCTGGATGGACTAAGAGACCCCTAATCAGACTGAAGGTGTGACTATGCCTTTTCTTTGTAGTTCAAACTCCCAGCACTGTGCCTGAAATATAATTGCAGAACAAATATTTGAAAGCAATTGGATTGGACTGAATATTAGGATATTAGGAATTTGATCAGAGTAAAGATGGGTGGGTATACGTGGAGTAATAGGAAAAGGTTGTATACATACAGGAATAACTCACGTTACTGAGATATTTTAAAGTCAAGGGGAAATTTTATCTGCAAACCTTATTAAGAATGCATGGTGAAGGGGAATTCAGAGACAAGAAGGTAAACTGGAAAAGTCATCTCTGTAATTCTGACCTAAGATAATGAGAATCTGAATCATGAGTGTCTTAGTCAGTTTGGCCTGCTACCATAGAATTTTATAAACTGGATGTCTTATAAACCTGTGAAAATTTTACCTCTCACAGTTCTGGAGGTTAGAAGTCTGAGTTCCAACATGGTCAGTTTCTGGTGAGGGTTCTCGTGTGGGTTGCAGGTTACTGACCTCATCTTGTGTCCCTGCATGGTGAAAATACAGATTCCTATTTGTCTGGCTTCATTTCATAAGGACAGTAATTCCTTTCATGAGGGCTCTACCTCTTGACATAATTACCTCCCAAAGGTCTCATTTCCAAATACTATCACACAGGAACTAGAGTTTCTTTTTTTTTTTTTTTGTATAATAATTGCATAATAAATATTGTTATTATTCAGCATGTATAATTATACTCATTATAAATAGCTTATTGTAAAGATAAGAATATTGGATTTAAATCCAGGTTTTTTTTCCCATTTATTTATTTTATTGCATTTTAGGTTTTGGGGTACATGTGAAGAACATGCAAAATTGTTGCATAGGAACACACGTAGCAGTGTGATTTGCTGCCTTCCTCCCCATCACCTACATCTGGCATTTCTCCCCTTGCTATCTCTCCCCAGCTTCCCACCCCCCACCATCCCTCCCCTATTTCCCCCCAACTGACCCCAGTGTGTAGTGCTCCCCTCCCTGTGTCAATGTGTTCTCATTGTTCAACACCCGCCTATGAGTGAGAACATGCGGTGTTTGATCTTCTGCTCTTCTGTCAGTTTGCTGAGAATGATGGTTTCCAGGTTCATCCATGTCCCTACAAAGGACACAAACTCATCGTTTTTGATGGCTGCATAATATTCCATGGTGTATATGTGCCACATTTTCCCTATCCAGTCTATCGTCAGTGGGCATTTGGGTTGGTTCCAGGTCTTTACTATTGTAAACAGTGCTGCAATGAACATTCGTGTGCACGTGTCCTTATAGTAGAACAATTTGTAATCCTTTGGATATATACCCAGTAATGGGATTGCTGGGTCAAATGGAATTTCTATTTCTAGGTCCTTGAGGAATCGCCACACTGTCTTCCACAATGGTTGAACTAATTTACACTCCCACCAACAGTGTAAAAGTGTTCCTATTTCTCCACATCATCTCCAGGATCTGTTGTCTCTAGATTTTTTAATGATCGCCATTCTAACTGGCGTGAGATGGTATCTCAATGTAGTTTTGATTTGCATTTCTCTGATGACCAGTGATGATGAGCATTTTTTCATATGTTTGTTAGCCTCACGTATGTCTTCTTTTGTAAAGTGTCTGTTCATATCCTTTGCCCACTTTTGAATGGGCTTGTTAGTTTTTTTCTTGTAAATCTGCTTTAGTTCTTTGTAAATTTTGGATATCAGCCCTTTGTCAGATGGGTAAACTGCAAAAATTTTTTCCCAATCTGTTGGTTGCCGATTCACTCTAATGATTGTTTCTTTTGCTGTGCAGAAGCTGTGGAGTTTGATTAGGTCCCATTTGTCTATTTTGGCTTTTGTTGTCAATGCTTTTGGTGTTTTGATCATGAAGTCCTTGCCTATGCCTATGTCCTGAATGGTTTTGCCTAGATTTTCTTCTAGGGTTTTTATGGTGTTAGGTCTTATGTTTAAGTCTTTAATCCATCTGGAGTTAATTTTCGTGTAAGGTGTCAGGAAGGGGTCCAGTTTCTGCTTTCTGCACATGGCTAGCGAGCTTTCCCAACACCATTTATTGAACAGGGAATCCTTTCCCCATTGCTTGTTTTTGTCTGGTTTGTCAAAGATCAGATGGTTGTAGATATGGTGTGTTGCCTCCGAGACCTCTGTTCTGTTCCATTGGTCTATATCTCTGTTTTGGTACCAGTACCATGCTGTTTTGATTACTGTAGCCTTGTAGTATAGTTTGAAGTCTGGTAGTGTGATGCCCCCCGCTTTGTTCTTTTTGCTTAGAATTGACTTGGCTATTCGGGCTCTCTTTTGGTTCCATATGAAGTTTAAGGTGGTTTTTCCCAGTTCTGCGAAGAAGGTCATTGGTAGCTTGATGGGGATAGCATTGAATCTGTAAATTACTTTGGGCGGTATGGCCATTTTCACGATATTGATTCTTCCTAACCATGAACATCGAATGTTTCTCCATCTGTTTGTGTCCTCTCTTATTTCGTTGAGCAGTGGCTTGTAGTTCTCCTTGAAGAGGTCCTTTACATTCCTTGTTAGTTGTATTCCTAGGTATTTTATTCTCTTTGTGGCAGTTGTGAATGGAAGTTTGTTCTTGATTTGGCTCTCTTTAAGTCTGTTATTGGCATATAGGAATGCATGTGATTTTTGCAACATATAAATTTTGGAGGGACTCAGTCCCTTGCAAGAGTTAAATGAGTAAATGTGAAGAATAAAGAAAAAGAGGTAGGTGGATGGAACAGAAGAGGGAAATTTCAAAGAAGAAATGGCTAGAATAATATTGCCAATTGCATCTTCTAATGTACTTTCTTAAATACTTGTTAGGCTCTTTCTAACTATTATTCAACTTGAAAGAAATACTTGTCATTTTGTTCTCTTTTTTTAAAGTTTTTTTTTTTTTTTTCATGTCTTGAAGTAGTCAAGACATGACTTCTGGATTGAAACAAAACAAAAATAGAAGTTGAAGGTATTTTTGAGCTAGCATAATCAAGTTAGAAAAAAATCGTACAATATTAAAACATGTATTTTCAGGCAAAGTAACTATGATACTAATTAAATATATGTGTACAGTTTACTCATATTCTTTACAGTAAACTAGATAATTAACATGAATGTCAGTACCATAATATGGCAAAATATATGCTTTTTTAAAAACAAAAATGTATAGTGGTGGCACAACAAATGACCCCTGTGCATTGCTAAACCCCTTACTAGGAGGTCCTTTTATCACTGTGATAATAGGATTCCTGACCACCAGTCCTCTTTTGGATTAGCTATACTTCTATGGATTTCGATTGAGCTCTTTATTACTAAAATGGCTGCTTTATCTTTAGACAATGTAACATACCTATTGGATTGATTTACAGATAAAACTTAGCTTTGAGTCAGAGACTTTGTTTATTGCTGAGTTCCCTAAAGCCTAGTAATGTTCAAAAGGGTAGCTCTCAATAACTATTTTTGTACAAATGGTTAAGAACATATTCTAAGCACACATGTAGAAGATCCATAATAAGCAGTAAGAGTCTATCCCTCTTTCTGCCTAAGGACCATACCCCATTTGTGTAATAAACCAAGTGTGAAGTAAGTAACTGGTGAAATACTTTAATTATGGGCAAATAAGGAGCTCCTTTATTACCAATTTAATGTGTTTAAACATAAATTATAATTCCGGGGACCTATTGCTGCTCACTCAAACAAAAGTACACTCTTATTAAGGGATAAAAAGATGTAAGGGGAAGTGTTTAAAAGTGAAACTTTTCAGAGAATATATAAACATAAACTTCAATTAGTTATTGCCCTAATTATGAATTCTGAAATAATAAAAATCCTGAAAAAATTAGATTTTCACCCTGAGATTAAAAGAACATTTTCAACTGACCTAGTTTCCTCTTTATCAGTTTAAATCCTTTTTATTCATAATATTTTATCCAAATGTCATATTTTGTATATATCAGATATTGAAGCACTTTTCTAAAACGTTATATTTTTGATAAATATTTCTGTGAAATAATAGAAAATATGGAGATAAAATATTTATAACCATAGGAATAGGTTTTATTTGATAAAAAGAAGCAATCACAATTTTACATTTTATTAGTAATCCAACAAATAAGAATGGCTTTTTATAAATTTTGTTGTATATATGTTTTTATAATATTTGTTTTCCATTGAGTTAACAATAATAAAAATATTAATATATATTATTTCAAATATAGATTTAATCCTATAACTGAAAAGAGAATAAGTCAGTATACTTAGGAGAGGTGTGACTATGCCCTAGATGCTGGAAATATCAGAAATATAAATGGTTGTACTGAAGTGTTAATACAACTCAAGATATAAGCCATTGACTCATATCTCAGTGGTGATACTAAGGCTATCATAAATATATCCATATAATTTTAAAGGGTATTAGGCCAAAGTCAATCTCTTATTTAAACAAATCATCTAATCTTAGAAGCTTTGCCTTCTAAATGTTACAGTCCACTGTTCAAAATAATTTATTAGTTGATTAGAAAAGTGAAAAGAAAAAGGAAGTAGTGGAAAATTGATAATATGAAAGATTCAATGCAGATGTATCTAATATACCAAATCTACATTTAATCTTTCATATTATCAATTAATTTTGCACTACTTTTTATTAATTGATAATATGAAAGATCCAATGCAGATTTATCTAATATACCAAATCTGCATTGGATCTTTCATACTATCAGTTAATTTTCTGGTGTATTACAGATTTCTTTTTTTTTTTTTTTTTTTTTAACTTGTCTTGAAATAGCTTTTATTTTTCCAAAAATGCAATAAATGGCTAAGTCAATTTTTATATAAACACTCATTTTACATTTTAAAAGAAGGGAGCATGTAAGTCTCCCCCTCATAGGCTGTTTAGTTGAAATGGGGAAGGGAGATGTACAGGGACTGTTGGCCTAGGCAGTTCTGTGGGCTGACCAGGTGGGAACCTAACTTGCTAATGAACAGAAGTAGTTAATAGTCATAAAACCAAACCAAACCAACCAAACCAGATCAGCAGCTAACATGTATAGAGTACTTTACAAGCTCTCCTTGTACACTCCAATAAATTATTTCTTACATCAGCCCTGCAAGGTAGGAAGCAATATTTTCAGCTTCATTTTGTAGGAGAAAACAGAGGCTCAGATATGGTAGGATCCACACCCCAGGTCTCACAGGAAGTAACATCCCTAGCCAGGATTTCAAATCAGATCTTAATTTAAAATTTCAAGTTCTTAGCAAAGACATAGAATCAACCCAAATGCCCACCAATGGGAGACTGGATTAAAAAATGTTGTACATACACACCATGGAATTCCATGGTGTGTATGTACAGATTTCAAATCTTTGACAAGCTACCCATATCTTTAGGCAAGATAAACTTTATATCATGGGAATCCTAATTATAAACCTGATATTTTAGCTGAAAAAACCCTCTGGCCTGCTATAAAATAGATAACAATGAGACATAAGTACTTTAAGAATCACTTTAATAGAACATAGTTTTTAAAAAAGTTCTGACTCTAAGAAAAGGTGGACTGCATATAATAATTTTTGCCTAATAATGCTTTTATGGCAGATTTTTGGCTCAGCTTAATTTGTTTCCTGGAAACCTATCAACTAGTGTGTGTTCATTCTGTTTCTTGTCTTGGGGTACCCCAAAACCCGCAAGTAGTTTTCACCCTGTTGTCCTTCACATTGACTTGAATGTCTCAGTGGGCTTAAAAGTTTAGGGTCAAACAGAGCCATACCAGTCTAGACTAAGCCCTAGAGAACTTCCCTAGGTTGACTTAGGTCAAATATTCAACATTCTATGTACAAATCCTTAACTAGCTATGACTGCCTTACATGAAGTGACTCAACAATAATTATGCATGTTGTTTGAACAATTCTACATTGGATTTATGGTGTTTATTAATAAGTATCTAGAAATCACATTAAAAAGCAAATAAGGCTAATTTTGTATGTTTTGGAAGAGAGTTAATAGTGATTTCCCAGTGCCCTGTACTAAGTGGTGCAATCATGGAAGAAGTTTAGCAAGTAAAACTATGTTGTTAAACTGAACGTTGAATTTGAAGTAAAGTTATGGACACTTGGGTGCTAGGGATGCTAATAGAGAAGGTATCTAAATCCTTTGTAGGTGGAAATAATTCTATTCCTCCTCCTTCTTCCTAAATAGTCTAGCTTTCTTCTACTGCAATTAATATTTTCATTTTATTAACAATATTTATATTATATAAGACTAAAATGGTTAAAAAATCAAATGAGATCCAGTGTGTGCTGCTTTATACAGAGTACACTGGGTATGACATGTATATTTTTTTCTTTTTTCTTTTTTTTTTTTAGAGACAGACTGTCCCAACGTGTTGGGATTACAGGCATGAGCCACCCCATTTAGCCAGCATATAGACTTTCATTTCTCATGCCTATTCTGTTAGAATAGTAGTGGTTACCTGGAGAGCTGTGTACAGAGGAATCTTAGGAATCTTAGCTGTGTACAGAGAAAATTAATAAGCCATATCTGCTGTGAGTTCTGGTAATCCACCATCTGCCAGCAAATCCTTGATTTTTGCAAGGGATATTGATAAGACCTCTGCAAATCTCCATATTCAAATAAGAACATATTTCCCCTCTTTCCCCCACAAAAATATGTATGCTTAGACAAAGATTAAATATTACTGATACATTAATATCAATCCATTTGCTTTGCTCATTCATAAGCTAAGAAACTTATCACTGCATTTTTTAATGTATATGATGCAAATGTGTGTCTTAGGAAAATTTCAAATTATCTTCATGGATTTCAGGTTGAAGGTCCAACTGTTAAATCTGTAAATACAAAAAGCCTACTTGTGTAACTCGTGCCAAAATGACATCTACAGTGCCATGGGCTAATCATATCTTTATTTTAATACTTTGTCCAATTCAACAACATTTACTTCAGAGCTAAATCATGCATCTAATTGGGCCAAAATATAAGATAGTAAGGCTGAATGTTAAGATGTAATGCATCAAAGAAGACTTTCAGTAGCCTCATCACTGAATTTGAAGTATAGAAACACCATTAAGAGAAAATACTATGCTGTGGAAAGCATATCCAGTAACCTTACCATGAGTGTAATCTACCCAAATGAATTGCTGGACTCAGACTGTGCACAGACGGCTAAAACAGTCAGACCACCTAGGAGATGAGATCATTCAGGTCCACGGTGATCCAGCCTCTGTGGATGGATCTGAGTGTGCTGCTCTCACAGTTGTCATGAGCTAATATGGATAGGCTATTAAGAAAGCCGTGATGACGCACTCCCCTGAGATACGTTCTGCTTGTTTTGCTGCATGTAGTAAACAGCTCTCACTAGATCTGGCAGCACTTGGTGATATCCTTTTCCCTTCAAACTGATTAAGGAGGATTTCAGAGGTACCTGCAGTATTAACACCTTTGCCTGTTGTATGTTATAATTTTTTTGTGTCTGTGGCATAAGGATATACTTTTGCCATGTTGCTGTAAAAACATCTAAAGAGTTTAAGTCCTTAATTAAAAAAAATTAGGTCTCATTTTAGAACTCACTTGGCACATGTGAAAGCAGGGACCTGTTTTTCATTGTTTTTTAAATGACTTGGAGCTTTTATTTACCTAGTGAATTTCCAATTCATTTGTACTTTATCAACTTGGGACTTTGCCAACTGGTGAGCTTTCGTTTTAGGGCTTCGCTGAAGCTTTCTTGAGACAGGCTATTATGATAGCATCTCTAAGTGCTGCAATATGACAAGCTTCCAAGACAGTTGTAAAACAATTAAAATTGTCATTAAAATGTCTTGGCTGGAATTGATATTAACATGAACAAAGGGACCTCAAGAGTCTACAGTGTTCTTACTTGAGTCTGTAGTGTTACTTGGTAAAGATTTTAGATTTTTTCCCATTGTATCAATCAATAGTAAACCCCAATATTTTCTTTTTGGACTGATGAGAAGCACACAAGCCTTTTCATACCACATGATATCTTTCCAAAAGCTACTTGTAGATGTAAAATGAAATCTGAATTGTTTTATTTTGCTCATAATTAGAAAGTGACAAATTTTGTGTCTGAGTGAAAATCTTTTCCTGTAATAACCACTGGTATTTTGATATTGTAAAATTTGTTACCAGTACCAAGACACATTCATAGGCTCAATCTCCTCACCTGGCTCTTTTGTAGATTTTGGGGGCTATGAAATTATATTATTTAGGAGCTGTTAGCAGTATCACAGGTCATAACTCAGGACAAGTTCTTAACAACAGCATAGCAGAGACTCTCACAAAAATTCGTTAGATAATTTACCTGCAAATTATTTCCTCTGGACATTGTTCTGTCCCCATTATCAATCATCATAACAGTTTATGTCACATAATGGTCAGCAAGAACTGTCAAAGATGCAGCTAGGTAGATTATGGATGAATGCCTTTCCTGATATTCTAGATTTTTTCTCTGACAATCTTGTTTTCATAGAAACAGATAAGACATCTGTGATCTATGTTATCCCTAGTTAAGCTGTGGTTACAATCAACTCCAAATTCCAAATGATATTTTATATTTTTGCATGTTTTGCCAATGTCCAGTATCATATGGTATTACGGAAAACATAATTCTTTGCTTCTTCGCCTTGAGATGAGCAAATTTGGAATGTAAGGAAAGTTATTGTTCATTGTAAACATTTTTAATAAGTGGAAAAGATAACGTAAAAGGCCATATGCTTTTAGAAAGTAATTTTCATTATGAAAGCTCTGAGTAGGGCATACAATGGAAAAACAAATCCTGGTGATTCCATGAAGAAGCTCTTTTCACAGTTGACTCATAAAGTATTCCCTTTTAAGTCCTCCCCAGTAGAAATCACAAAAGAACAGAAATCAAGTAATGGTCTCATTAGTTAGAGATTGTGGGTTTGTACCTCATTTGGTCTGGGATTTCTTAGTCATGGGAGTGTTTTGGAAGGACCGTGTTACAGTGGAGGAACAGGGTTTTTGGATTCAACAGACTTAGATTAAAATTCCAACCCTAACTAGCACTTTTATCTCAGACAATTTAGTTAACGTTTTGATTTCAGTTTTCTTAGTTATAAAATTAACATCATGATATACACCTGTTAAGTTTGTTGTGAAAATGAATTAAAAGAGTGTCAAAGAGCTTAGCCCATACCTGGCACACTGTCAGCACTCAGAAAATAATAATTATTATTTTTATTATGTGTATGAGACTCAAAACTATGGGCCTGTTATTTCGTTTCCCTAGTTTTATTTCATATGTGGATCTTATCTTGAGATAGCTGACTAGGCATCCAGGCTTGGCCACATCTTCCAAATATGTTTTAATCAAGTCTGTGGAGTTTTCTTTGTTAACCTCAAAGAGACTGTTCTGAAAAACAAGTATTATTCCTTCAAATTACCTTCCCAAATCATTTTAGAGAATATGATTCATATATTAACATTAAAAGTAATGATGTGTATTCTCTAAGTTTCTCCAGTGTTCTAGATTTTCAGAGTAATGCGTTACAAATACTCTAATGCTGTATTTTGTATGTTCTATCTAATTTCCTTGGATAGCATCATCAAAATTGTGGTGATTTTTACACAGTAAAACTGAGATGAGAAGTTAAACACTGGATGATATCAAGATTCAATTCACAGTAAGAAACAAAAAACCTTTGTATGTGACATAAGTGTTTTCATTATTGTTCATATAATACCACAAAATGGATTAAAATCTTTGTCCAACAGTTTAAAATAATTTAAACTTCCAGACTGGAAACTAAAATTGAATTAATAATGGACAATAAATTATTATTTCTTATATTGTGTTACAATTATATAATTGTATATATAATCATACATTCAATAAATATGTACAATATTTTAGCATTCTGATATGGATATAGACATTTACAGTTTATAAATCTTTTTAATTCAAATCATTCTGTACTATTCTTAAAAGAAAATTCTCTGGGATAATTATTATATCAAATTTTTAAATGGAAGACTGAGGGAAATAAGGAATATAAGTCGTAAGCCAGTGTTTGATAGTAGGTCTCATTTATGTTTTACCACACCAGGCTGCTTTATGATGGGATATGTTGCAATCCATGAACACACTCTCCAATTTGGGGAGTTTCTTCACAGTATCCTTTTCTTCTCTCAGTCTTCTTGTGGCTAAATTTAGGCACATGTGTACACACACATGCATGTATACATACACACAAACACACACATATAAAAATTGCCCTCCAAATTTGAGGGACAAAAAGTGGAACGTAATAATATGATTCATCGTAAAACTGTACTTTCTGTTTTATCCTTATTTATTTATCATTGCATGTTTATTTATTTATAAATTTTGTATAAGATGTAGCTAATTTTGAGCATTGGGTAATAAAGGTGCTTTGGGTTCTTTTTATTTTCTGGTGGAAGTTGCTGTTGGGAGAAAGGTGGGATAGCCTTATATAAGAAACCATGAATCTTAGACTCTCTACAGTGATGCATTGCTGCTGATGAGAATTCTTTTGTCCAAGACAATTGTCATTCTTTTGTAAGTGACCTATTTTTTAAACCATGGTGTGTGTGTGTGTGTGTGTGTGTGTGTGTGTATTTAATGTGCATTAATTTTACCTTTATATTCTTGAATATGGCTAGGCCTTCTCCTTTAGATCCTGAATGTCAGTATCTTTTTAAAATGGGCACAGTAAATAAGAAGTGTTCTTACTTCACTTGCAAATTTTAATGTGATTTCAGAGCAGATATGAGCCTGATATGGTATGAAGGCACACATTTAATGTTGCAGTCAAATCAGGTGTTATTCATTTTACTACCAATACCCCAAACTTGTTATATAAACTCTTACCTTATATTCCTCATTGATAAAAGGGGGTAATAATACCTTCTCTTGTAATTTTAAAACACAGAGTTTTGAGTGGGATGTGTTAAGAATCATGGTGTTTTGCACTTAGTTTAGTAAAAGTTGACCCGCCCGCCACCTTTTCTTTCTCTTCTGATTAATAGAGATATCTGTCTTCTCAAATATTTGTTATTGATTTGTGTGGGGAACATTACAAATCTTCTAGTTATTTTGAAATATACTGTACATTCTTATTATCTGTAATCATCCTACTGTTCTACCAAACACTACAACTTACTCATTCTGTCTGTATTTTTCTTACTATTAACTAACTTCTCTTCATCTCCTCCTTCCCTCTACCCTTCCCAGTCTGTGGTAACCAGTATTCTACCCACTATATTCATGAGATTATTTTTTTTAGCTCCCACATATGAGTGAGAATATGTGATATTTGTCTCTCTGTATCAGGCATGTTTCACATGACATAATATCCTAATATCCTCCAGTTCCATTTATGTTGTTGCAAATGACAGGATTTTATTCTTTTTTTATGGCTGAATAATATAGTATTGTGTATATATAAAATATTTTCTTTAAGTATTCATATATTGATGGACATTTAGGTTTTTTTCCTTATTTTGGATATTGTGAATAATTATGGAAGTGGAGGTGGGAAGTGTTTCAATATACTAATTTCCTTTCTTTTAGATACATATTCATCAGCAGGATGGGTAGATTATATGGTAGTTATATTTTTAATTTTTTGAGAAACTGCTATATTGTTTTACATAGTTGCCCTACTGATTTACATTCCCATCAACAGTATATGAGTGTTCTTTCTCCACATCCTTGCAAGCATTATTTTCTGTCTTTCTGGCAATAAATAGACATTTAAACTGGGGTGAGATATCTTTTTATGGTTTCAATTTTCATTTCCTTTATGATTAGTGATGTTACAAATTTTTCATGTACCTTTTGGCAAGGCGTATGTCTTGGAAGAATTAATATTGTTAAAATGTAGATACTACACAAAGTGATCTACAGATTCAGTACAATCCCCACAAAAATACCAATGACATTCTTCACAGAAATTTTAAAAAAGAAATGATCCTAAAATTTATATGGAACCACAAAAGACCTCAAATCGCCAAAGAAATTTTGAGGAAAAAGAATAAAGCTGGAGACATCACATTACCTGACTTCAAAATAAACCACAAAGCTATAGTAACTAAAATAGCATGGCACTGGCAAACAAACAAAAAAGACACATAGACAAATAGAACAGAATAACAGAATAGACAACTCAGAAATAAATCTTACACATTTATAGCCAAATCATTTTCAGCAAAAGCATAAAAAACATACACTGGAGAAAGGACAACTTCTTTGACAAATCATGCTGGGAAGACTGGCTATTCATATGCAGATGAATGAAACTAGTTCACTATCTCTCTGTATACAAAATAAAATCAAAATGGATTAAAGACTGACACATAAGATATGAAAGTATGAAACTACTAGAAGAAAGCATTGGAGAAATGCTCTAGGACATTGGTCTAGGCAAGGAAATTTTTTAGTAAGACCTCAAAAAACACTGGCAACAAAAGCAAACAGTGGCAAATGGGATTACATCATGCTAAAAGGCTTCATCATAAAAAAGGAAACAATCAACAAAATGACGAGACAATCCACAAAATGGGAAAAAATGTTTACAAACTATTCCTTCTACAAAGGAATAATAATCAGAATAGATAAGGCACTCTAACAACAGCAAAAAATAATAATAATCCAATTTAAAAATGGGCCAAAGAACTTAACAGAATTCTCAAAAGAAGACACGTCACATAGCTTTCAGATGATTTTTAAATTGGTTTTCCTTCAGAAGATACTATAGTGTTTGTGGCAAAAACACTGAAGTTTGATTCTAGACCATGGGTTACTAATCCACTGTAATACTTAGCTTACATAATTTTAGCTATGAAATGTAGGGTTTGGATTTAAAGCTTTGCAAAATTATTTATAGCTCCAATTTTTTAATTAATACTTTTCCTCTATTTACTTTCTGAGGAAAGATTAAACATGATATCCTTTACAGTGTCCTATACATTTAGTAATATTTTAGCCTATCATCTAACTTAAAAAAGTATCTTTCAAGTAGTTTTACACTTGTATGTTAAGTTGTTATGATTATAATGCTAAATAAATGACCAAAAGGTTGAAAAAATCAAAGCAATTAATACAGAATTTATTATAATAACTTCCAAAGTTTACTGAAAACAAAGGATTTTATCTTTCACTTGTGGCTTTCTAAATGTGAAAGAGAAAATGACTAATATTTTTACATTATTAATGCCATTTAAAACAACACACCAATCAACAATGACTTGTGTAGTATATTCTTCGTGTTGGTAAACATAAAGATATCTTTGAGCTAGTGGGCATATGGTTCCTCCTGTCATTTTGCAAATAGAGGAGAAATCAAAAGCCCAGATAGTAAATGACTGATTCCGGGTCACAGAATAAAGAATTAGAACTGCATTCCAGTTTTCTTGACCACTAGACAATAATCTTAATTCATCGGGTGGCAAATACCCAAATAATATTTATTTGTTTATAAGTTTGTAGACATAGCTTATGATCATGAAAAGGAATCTAGAAGTCATTGTTCAGTGTTTTCTGAAAACTGTTTCAACAAAATCAGTTGATCCCAAGCGTTTCAAAAGTATTAATAACTTGTTGGACTGATTTCAATTATTCTATAAAATATAATTACAAGTTGTTCCTGCTAACTTTAGAACTATTCAACTACATTTTAGCTGCTGGACAATTACATTATTTCTGCAAGTAAATTTTTTTATTTTCAAGAGTCTGTTTTTATTCATCTTAAATATAAAGAACTCAATTGACCTTGTTATAGAAAAGCAAGTCATTTAGTTAAATATTATAGAAAATTGCTTAAAAGTATAATTACATAATTTTTTTAAACTAAGTTGAATATTTGGGATAGTCTCAATAAAGATCAGTCACTAAAAAAGATGAAAAAATCATAACAGTCTCAGATATTCTGCATTCAGATTGACAGACAAATGTATTAAATTTTAGTGCTGCTTTAAAAATGCCAAAACTAGATATCAGAAACAATTAGTGGGTATATAGTATATGTACTTAAAAAGTGTACTTAAACATGATATTTTTTAATGTCAAAGTTTGGAATAATATAACTATGGGCAGATTTTGAAGCTATAAATGGTTCAGTTGACCGTATAGATGACATTACTTATATCTCTATACTTACTTTATATATACCACAAGAGACCTGCTTATTCAGTCAAATTCTAGACATTGTGTTTGATATAGAATTTAAGAAATATATAAAAATACCTTTTATAATTCAATCTTTTATATGTGGCATTGCAGATTTTTTATTTGCTCTGTAAAATAATCTGTTATATAAACTGTTACTAGTATTAGCCTGAACACACTTTAGTAATATATGCTTGTGACTTTGTTTTTTATGATTAAGCAAATGTACATAAGTTTAATGTAGTAACACAATTGCAAATAGTCTGTTTCACTAGTTATTAGCAAGAGAAGTTATACACGAAGTTAAAATAAAATGAAAACAATACAACTTAAGGATCTATTTTGAAATTATGAAATTGACATCAGCAAAATAAAACACTTTGTTGAATATTTTCTAACACTACTTGCTCCACTATAGCAAATGTGAATGTCATTGAGAGTGACACCAATCTTTGTTTTTGTCTCTTTCTGTTCTGTGTACTGTGACAGAAATGTTTCATTTTTATGCACTTTGTTTTGCAAAAGCACTTCACAAATCTCTGCCCAGCTCCAAAGGATTACTGAGTAGCAGAAGACTACAGTTGTTTCCTTGTCTTTTTAAATATCACCTAAGTCCAGGAGATGTTTTTGCCATGTTGGAAATAGCAGTCTAGAGCATAACTGTTTTAAAATGCCTTCTCCTAATTTTTTTTTATTATACATTAAGTTCTGGGGTACATGTGCAGAACTTGCAGGTTTGTTACATAATTAAATATGTGCCATGGTAGTTTGCTGCATCCATCAACCCAACATCTACATTCAATATTTCTCCTAATGCCATCCCTCCCCAAGCCTCCACCCCAACAGGCCCTGGTATGTGATGTTCCCCTCCCTGTGTCCATGCGTTTTCATTGTTCAACTCCCACTTATGAGTGAGAACATGCAGTGTTTGTTTTCTGTTCTGTTCTGTTTGCTGAGGATGATGGTTTCCAGCTTCATCCATGTCCCTACAAAGGATATGAATTCATCCTTCTTTACGGAAGCATAGTATTCCATGGTGAATATGAGCCTCATTTTCTTCATCCAGTCTATCATTGATGGGCATTTGGGTTGGTTCCAAGTCTTCGATATAGGGAACAGTGCCACAATAAACAATATATGGGCATGTGTCTTTACAATAGAATGATTTATAGTCCTTTCGGTATATACCCAGTAATGGGATTGCTGGGTCAAATGGTATTTCTAGTTCTAGATCTTTGAGGAATTGCCACACTTTCTTCCACAATGGTTTAACTAATTTACACTCCCACCAACATTGTAAAAGTGTTCCTATTTCTCCACATCCTCTCCAGCGTCTGTTGTCTCCTGACATTTTAATGATCATCATTCTCACTGGCATGGGCATCTCCTAATTTTAAATGATAGAACCTAACACTTCTTACTTCTAAGGAAAATGTTAATATTTTACAGCTGTCTTCTCAATCACTATTGAATTCACAATCTATAAATCATTGTTCTACTGGGACTACATTTTTGTCAGGTGACTTTTTTGGGGTTGTATGTGTATGTGAGAGAGAGAAGAAGAGAGAGAGAGCGTGTGCATGTGTGTGGGTGTCAGTGTTAGCCATCATCTCTTATTTTATCTGTTTTTTCCCTCCCCTCCTCCTCCCCTCCCTCTTCCTTTCTCTCCCCTACCTTCCCCTCCCCTCTCCTCCTCTCCTTTCCTTTATTTCAATCATTGTGACATGTAGTGTTTTAATGATTTCATAATCAGAAATGATATGGTGTATTAATTAGTTTGCCAGGGCTGCCGTAACAAAAACAAAGTACCACAGATTGGGTGGCTCAACAACAGAAACATATTTTCTTACAGTTCTGGAGGTTAAAAGTACAAGATCAAGGCCTTGGCAGTTTTGGTTTATCCTTAAGCTTTTCTCCTTGACTTGTAGATGACTATGTTCTCTCTCTGTTTTCACATTATTTTTCTTTTGCTGTTGTGCATACTTAGTGACTCTTTTTGCATCAATACTGCCTCTTCCTGTAAAACACAAATGAGATTGGTTGAGGATGCACCAAATGGCCTCAGTTTAAGCTAATCACTCCTTTAAAGGCCCTATCTCCAAATACTGGTCACATTCTGACATGCTGGGTATTAAAGCTGCAACATATAAATTTTGGTGGGACACAAGTTAGCCCCTAATATGAGGATTGCAAGCTATTCCACAAAATACCATTGTCAACCCTCTACACATACAATTATTGGAAAATAGTTATAATGGGATAGCTTAGCCTTTGCTACAAGCAGCCACATCCCAAACCCTAAATGTGTGGGAAAGAAAAGAATTTGGGGTTTCCTCAGAAGCATATCATAGTGGCCCAGATGGAGTCTTAAGATAATTAGTAAATGTGAATCTGTAGCCTAGTAAATAAAAATTAAAAGAATGTGTTGGCAGAGGTGCTGATGGTATATACAGAAGCTAGGGAAAAACAGCCAAAAGGGTAAGAATTTGATGTTAAATTTCTATCAGTGTAATGGGCTGAGGTCAGTATGATTAAGCTTTCTGGCTGCTTAAAAAATATGTCCTCTCTTATGGGCCTGACTTAAAGGCCTTGTTGAAGTCAGTTAAGTTGTAATATCATTGTCCCTGTTATTGTACTCTTTTTTTGAGATGAAGTCTTGCTCTGTTGCCTCGGTTAGAATGCAATGGGGTGACCTTGGCTCATTGCAACATCCGCCTCTTGGGTGGAAGCAATTCTACTGCCTCATCCTCCTGAGTAGCTGGGATTACAGGCACCCACCACCATGCCTGGCTAAGTTTTGTATTTTCAGTAGAGACGGGATTTCACCATGTTGGTCTTGAACTCCCAACCTTAGGTGATCCACCCGCCTTGGCCTCTCAAAGTGCTGGGATTACAGGCATGAGCCACCACACCTAGCCTGTACTCCTTTATTAATATTCAATTTGTATTATACTTCATTTTTGTCAAGAGTAATTTATTCTGAAATTCAAATTCTCATACATTCTAACAATGAAAACTTCATGAAGAACAAAGAAAAATATTTTAGTTCTAGGGACGAATAACCCCAAATTTTAAATGAATAGAGTTGCTTTCTGGTTTAACAGTCTGTCATGAGCTAACAGATAGTCTTGCCTGAGTAGCAGCCAGTGTCTTTGGAATGTTCCTTATAGTGCTTATGATTTAACTTCAGCACACTCATTGATTCGGGTCTCAAATTCCATGAGCTGTTTTAAATTTATTTTTCTTTGAAACATCTAGTCCAATCTTTTTGTTATTATTATTATACTTTAAGTTCTGGGGTAAATGAGCAGAACATGCAGGCTTGTTACACAGGTATATACATGCCATGGTGGTTTACTGAAACCATCAACCTGTCATTTAACATTAGGTATTTCTCCTAATACTATCCCTCCCCTAACTCTCCAACCCTTGACAGGCCCCAGTGTGTGATGTTCCCCTCCCTGTGTCCATGTGTTTTCATTGTTCAACTCCCGCTTATGAGTGAGAACATGCAGTGTTTGGTTTCTGTTCTTGTGTTAGTTTGCTGAGAATGATGGTTTCCAGCTTCATCCATGTCCCTACAAAGTACATGAACTCATCCTTCTTTATGGTTGCATAGTATTCCATGGTGTATATGTGCCACATTTTCTTTATCCAATCTATCATTGATGGGCATTTGGGTTTGTTCCAAGTCTTTGCTATTGTTAACAGTGCTGCAATAAACATACGTATACATGTGTCTCTATAGAATGATTTATAATCCTTTGGGTATATACCCAGTAACGGGATTGCTGAATTTCCAGTTCTAGAAATGGTATTTCTAGTTCTAGAATTCCTTGAGGAATTGCCACACTGTCTTCCACAATGGTAGAACTAATTTACACTGCCACCAACAGTGTAAAAGTGATTTTTCTCCACCTCATCTCCAGCATCTGTTGTAGCCTGTCTTTTTAATGATTGCCATTCTAACTGGAGTGAAATAGTATCTCATTGTGGTTTTGATTTTCATTTCTCTAATGACCAGTGATGATGAGCTTTTTTTCATATGTTTGTTGGCTGCATAAATGTGTTCTTTTGAGACATGTCTCTTCATATCTTTCATCCACTTTTTGATTTTTTTTCTTGTAAATTTGTTTAAATTATTTGTAGATTCAGGATATTAGCCCTTTGTCAGATAGACAGATTGCAAAAATTTTCTCCCATTCTGTAAGATGCCCATTCATCCTGAAAATAGTTTCTTCTGCTGTGCAGATGCTACTCAATTTATGAATTTGGCCTTTGTTGCCATTGCTATTGGTGGTTTAGTCATAAAGTATTTACCTATGCCTATGTCCTGAATGATATTGCCTAGGTTTTCTTATAGGGCTTTTATGGTTTTAGGTCTTACATTTAAGTCTTTAATCCATCTTGAGTTAGTTTTTGTATAAGGTTTAAGGAAGGGATTCAGTTTCAGCTTTCTGCCTATGGCTAGCCAGTTTTTCCAATACCATTTATTAAATGGGGAATTCTTTCCTCATTGTTTGTGTTTTTGTCAGGTTTGTCAAAGATCAGATGGTTTTTGACGTGTGGTGTTATTTCTGAGGCCACTGTTCTGTTTCATTGGCCTTTATATCTGTTTTGGTACCAGTACCATGCTGTTTTTGTTACTGTAGCCTCGTGGTATAGTTTGAAGTCAGGTAGCATGATGCTTCCAGCTTTGTTCTTTTTGTTTAGGGTTGTCTTGGCTATATAGGCTCTTTATTAGGTCCATATACATTTAAACTGTCTTTTTCTAATTCTGTGAAGAAGTCATTGGTAGTTTGATGGGGATAGCATTGAATCTATAAATTACTTTGGGCAGTACAACTATTTTCACAATATCGGTTCATCCTATCCATGAGCACAGAATGTTTTTTCATTTGTTTGTGTCCTCTCTTATTTCCTTGAGCAGTGGTTTGTAATTCTTGGAGAGGTCCTTCACCTCCCTTGTAAATTGTGTTCCTAGGTAATTTATTCTTTTTGTAGCAATTGTGAATGGGAGTTAACTCATGATTTGGCTCTCTGTTACTGGTGTATAAAAGTGCTTGTGATTTTTGTACATTGATTTTGTATTCTGAGACTTTGCTGAAGTTGCTTATCAGCTTAAGGAGATTTGGGGCTGAGACGATGGGGTTTTCTAAATAGACAATGATGTCACTTGCAAACAGAGATAATTTGACTTTCTCTTTTCCTAATTGAATACCCTTTATTTCTTACTCTTGCTTGATTGCCCTGGACAGAACTTCCAATAATATGTTGAATAGGAGTGGTGAGTAAGGGTATCATTGTCTTGTACTGGTTTTCAAAGGGAATGTTTCCAGTTTTTGCCTATTTAATATGATATTGATTGTGGGTTTGTCATGAATAGCTCTTATCATTTTGAGATATGTTTCATCAGTGCCTAGTTTATTAAGAGTTTTTAGCATGACGGGTTGTTGAATTTTGTCAAAGGTGTTTTCTGCATCGATTGAGATAATCATGTGGTTTTAGTGGTTGGTTCTGTTTATGTGATGGATTACATTTATTGATTTGCACTTGTTGAACCATCCTTCCATCCCATGGAGAAAGCTGACTTGATAGTGATGAGCAAGCTTTTTTTGATGTGCTGTTAAATTTGGTTTGCCAGTATTTTATTGAGGATTTTTGCATGGATGTTCATCAGAGATATTGCCCTGAAATTTTCTTTTTTTATTCTGTTTCTGCCAGGTTTTGGTATCAGGATGATGCTGACCTCATAAAATGAATTAGAGGATTCCTTCTTTTTCTATTTTATTGAAATAGCTTCAGAAGGATTATTACCAGCTCCTCTTTGTACCTCTGGTTGAATTTGGCTGTGAACCCATCTGGTCCTGGACTTTAATTGGCTGGTAGGCTATAAATTACTGCCTCAATATTTTAGAATTTGTTATTGGTCTATGCAAGGATTTGACTTATTCCTGGCTTAGTCTTGGGAGACTGTATGTGTTCAGAAATTTATCCATTTCTTCTGGATTTTCTAGTTTATTTGTGTAGAGGTATTTATAGTATTCTCTGTTGGTAGTTTGTATTTCTGTGGGATCAGTGGCGATATCCCCTTTATCATTTTTTGCTGCATCTATTTGATTCTTCTCTCTTTTCTTCTTTATCAGTCTCACTAGTGGTCCATTTTGTTGATCTTTTTCAAAAAACAGCTCCTGGATTCATTGATTTTTTGAAGGGTTTTTTTTGTGTCTCTAGCTTCTTCAGTTCTGCCCTGATCTCAGTTATTTCTTATCTTCTGCTAGTTTTTGAATTTGTTTGCTCTTGCTTCTGTAGTTCTTTTAATTGTGACGTTATGGTGTCAATTTTAGATCTTCCTGCTTTCTCTGTTGGGCATTTAGTAGTATAAAATTTCCCCTACATGCTGCTTTAAAAGTGTCCCAGAGATTATGTTGTTTCTTTGTTCTCATTGGTTTCAAAGAACATCTTTATTTCTGCCTTAATTTCGTTACCAGTAGTCATCCAGGAGCAGGTTGTTCAGTTTCCAGGTAGTTGTGTGGTTTTTAGTGAGTTTCTTAATCCTGAGTTCAAATTTGATTGCACTGTGGTCTGAGAAACAGTTTGTTATGATTTCCATTATTTTGTATTTTCTGAGGGGTGTTTTACTTCCAATTATGTGGGCAATTTTAGAATAAGTACAATGTGGTGCTGAGGAAAATGTATATTCTGGGGATTTGGGGTGGAGAGTTCTGTAGATGTCAATTAGGTCCACTGGGTCCACAGCTGAGTTCAGGTGCTGGATATCCTTGTTAATTTTTTGTCTCATTAATCTGTGTAATATTGGCAGTTAGGTGTTAAAGTCTCCCACTATTATTGTGTGGGAGTCTATGTTTCTTTGTAGGTCTCTAAGGACTTGCTTTATGAATCTGGATGCTTCTGTATTGGATGCATATATATTTAGGACAGTTAGCTCTTCCTGTTGCATTGATCCCTTTTCCATTATATAATGCTCTTCTTTGTCTCGTTTAATCTTTGTTGGTTTAAATTCTGTTTTCTCAGATACTAGGATTGCAACCCTTGCTTTTTTTCACTTTCCATTTGCTTGGCAAATACTCCATCCCTTTATTTTTAGCTGTGTATTTTTGCATGTGAGATGTGTCTCCTGAATACAGCACGCCAATGGGTCTTGATTCTTTATTTGTGAATTTGTGTAGTTTAAATGGGGCATTTAGCCTGTTTACATTTAAGCTAAATATTGTTATGTGAATTTGATCCTTTCATTATGATGCTAGCTACTATTTTGCCTGTTAGTTGATGCAGTTTCTTCATAGTGTCGATGGTCTTTATGATTTGATAAGTTGTTGCAGTGGCTGGTACTGGTTGTTCCTTTCTGTATTTAGTGCTTCCTTCAGGAGCTCTTCTAAGGCAGGCCTGATGATGACAAAATCTCTCAGCATTTGCTTGTCTATAAAGGATTTTGTTTTTCCTTTGCTTATGAATTTTAGTTTGGCTGGATATGAAATTCTGGGTTGAAAATTCTTTAAGCATGTTGAATATTGTCCCCCACTCTCTTCTGACTGGTAGGGTTTCTGCCAAGAGATCTGCTGTTAGTCTGATGGCCTTCCTTTCATGGGTAACCTGATCTTTCTCGCTGGCTGCTCTTAACATTTTTTCCTTCATTTCAACCTTGGCAAAATTGATGATTTTGCGTCTTGGGTTTTTCTTCTTGAGGAGTATCTTTGTAGTGTTCTCTGTGGTTCCTCACTTTGAATATCGGCCTGCCATGCTAGGTTGAGGAAGTTCTCCTGGATAATATCCTGAAGAGTGTTTTCCAACTTGGTGTACCTGTCACTTTCAGGTACACCAGTCAAATGTAGATTTAGTCTTTTCACATAGTCCCATATTTCTTGGAGGCTTTATTCATTTCTTTTTACTGTTTTTTCTCTAATATTTTATTCTCTCTTTATTTCATTAAGTTGATGTTCAATCTGTGATATCCTTTCTTCTACTTAATTGATTTGGGTATTTTTACTTTTGTATGCTTCATGAAGTTCTTGTACTCTGTTTTTCAGCTCCATCAGGTCATTTATGTTCCTCTCTAAACTGGTTATTCTAGTTAGCAATTAGTCTAACTTTGTTTTCAAGGTTCTTAGCTTCCTTGCATTGGGTCAGTACATGCTCTTTTAGCTCAGAGGAGTTTGTCATTACCCTCCTTCTGAAGCCTACTTCTGTCAGTTTGTCAAGCTCATTTTCCATCCAGTTTTTTTCCCCTTGCTGATGAAGAGTGGTGATCCTTTGGAGAAGAAGTGGTGTTCTGGTTTTTTGAATTGTCAGGCCTTTTGTGTTGGTTTCTCCCCTTTTTTGTGGATTTATCTACCTTTGTCTTTGATGTTGGTGACTGTTGGATGGGCTCTCTGAATGGAAGTCCTGTTTGTTGATGTTGATACTATACCTTGCTGGTTGTTAGTTTTTCTTCTAATAGGCCCCTCTGCTGCAAGTCTGCTGAGGTGGCTAGAGGTCCACTCCAGACCATTTACTTGGGTATCACCAGCAGTGTCTGCAGAACAGCAAATATTTCTGTCTGTTCCTTCCCTGGAAGCTTTGTCCCAAAGTGTCACCTGCCAGATGCCAGCCAGAGCTCTCATGTAGGAGGTGTCTCCCAGTCAGGATACATGTGGGTCAGCGACCCACTTGAGGTGGCAGTCTGTCCCTTATCAGAGCTTGAACACTGTGCTGGGATATCCGCTGCTCTCTTCAGAGCTGACAGGTAGGGATGTTTAAGTCGGCTGAAGCCGCTCCCACAGCCACTCATTCCCCCAGGTGCTTTGTCCCAGGGAGATGGGTTTTTATCTATAAGTCCCTGACTGGGGCTGCTGCCCCTTTTTTCAGAGATGCCCTGCCCAGAGGGGAGGAATCTAGAGGTGCAGTCTGGCCACAGTGGCCTTGCTGAGCTGCAGTGAGTTCCACCCAATTTGAAGTTCCTGGGGGCTTTGTTTACTCTGTGAGGGTAAAATCACCTTGACTCAAGCCTCAGCAATTGCTTATATCCCTCCACTCACCAAGCTCAAGTGTCCAGGTCAACATCAGACTGCTGTGTTGGCAGTGAGACTTTCAAGCCAGTGGATCTTAGCTTGGTGGGCTTCATGGGGTTGGGACCAGCTGAGCCAGATCACTTGGCTCTTTTGCTCCAGCCTCCTTTCCAAGGGAGTGAAGGATTCTGTCTCACTGATGTTCCAGGCACCACTAGGGTATGCAAACAAACAAACAAACAAACAAACTTCTGCAGCTTAGCTCAGTGTCTGCCCAAACAACTGCCCAGTTTTGTGCTTGAAACACCCAGGGCCCTGGTGGCATAGGCACTGGAGGGAATCTCCTGGTCTGTGGGTTGTGAAGACCATGGGGAAAAGGGCAGTATCTGGGCCCAAGTGCACAGTTCCTCACGATCCATTCCCTAATGGTTTCCCTTAGATAGGAAAGGGAGTTCCCTGACTCCTTGCACTTTCTGGGTGAGGCAATGCCCCACCCTGCTTCAGCTCGCCATCTGTGGGCTGCACCCTGTCTAACCAGTCCCAATGAGACAAACTTGGTATCTCAGTTGGAAATGTAGAAATTACCTACCTTCTGCATTGATCTAGCTGGGAGCTATAGACTAGAGCTGTTCCTATTCAGCTGTCTTGTCAGCCACTGAACTTGGCAAAAGAAGTCCAATCTTAATCTTTACTCACATGGCATTTACTATGGCATTTTGAAACAAACTGAAAAACACTATATTCAGCTTATTTGAGCTTTCTGTTACGTTAGAACCTTGAACTACTGCTCACTCTATTCTTAGATCTTTTCAAAACTTTACGTATTCCAGGTCAAGTGTCAACTCTTTTGAGGATTTTCTTGACTACTCTTGTTAAATGACCACTCATTCCCATCCCCAGTCACTAGTGCATAGACAAATGACTGACACTAACTGGGGTCAGTGAATATTTACTAAACTAAATCATTAAATCAATGAATTAGTTCTGGCTTCTATAGCACATTTGAAGAATGATAGTTAACAATTTCTATATAACATGTATTTATAAATTTTCATGTTTTAGGTAAACATTGCTTAAAAGTTATAGATAATCCCTAAATATTTTCCTATGATTTATATAATGTATAAATTCATACTATCTTTTATTTGAAAACAGGTGATTTTTGGCCTCTAAATAGTTCACTTGTTAATGAATTCTTCAGTGATTCTCAAAGTGTGATCCCCAAAACAGTAGCATTAGCATCACCTAGAAATCTATTAATCAGGTATATTTGAGGCCCTACACTGGAAACACTGAATCAGAAACTCTGAGAGTAGGGTACAGTTATCTGTGTTTAAACAGACTTTCCAAGTAACTCTTGTCAACCAGTCTTACCTAATCAAAAATCTAAATTGATACCTATGGCTGTTACAGTTAAAATAGTAGCATTGTCATTGGAATCTATTTGGATTTCTTTAATGATTTTGGAAACTTTTGATATAATTGTAGAAAATCAATCTTAGATCACTTCTAATTTATAATTCCATTCATAGGCTTGACATCTCAGACTGATCCAAGCGCCCTATACCTAATTTCTCAGCTAAAAGTCAATGTAGACATGAATTCATTTCTTACTACATGGATAAAAAGCTATTTCCCATAACATTTCTTTGGTATGAAACAGTAAAAAAAAAAAAAAATGAATCAGAAATGACAATAAGGCAGTACCTATTTATCAACCTTGCTGTCATTTCTTAAATATCATTTTCACAAATATGTTGTTACAGAGCTCTGGTAGAGGACAAAGTGATGATTTGGCAAGCAACGAAAAGACCCTCAAATGTCAGGGAAAATATTTTATTCCAGAATTATAACAGATATATGCTATGAATAAATGTTTGAAATTCAGATAATATATGTCACCTTTCTTTTGTGGCACAAAGATAATAGAATTATGAGATAGAAACTTCATTGTTTTTACACCACAACAAAAATATGGGCCTGTATTAAGAAGGGAAAAAGTAGCATATATTATTGAAGAAACAGGAGCCGGTGATTGAATACTCTCCTGCTTTTATCTCCACCTGTAGTGAACTCGCTTGTACTCTTCTTGCCCTACAAACAGAACTGCAATCTGCCATGCAGTTATTACCTAACCTTTGCAAGCTGCCTGTGTTTTCAAAACATTTCTGCTCAGTAACATAGTATACATAAAGAAGATAGTTACTAATGCATTCAGGCACATTTTCTAGTACAGGCAGAAATGCTTGACTCTTAAAATGATATTATTTTCCCTACTTCATATACCTGGATTGTATCTTCTAATGGAAATGAGGAAGAAAAAATCAAAATAACAATGATTTAAATCATTTAGAAATAAATAGGATCATTGCATACAAATATATAAAAAAGACTAATAACTTTTTGAATAGGAATATGTACACGAATAGATTTTTAAATGATGAAATGAAGATCATTAGTATGTAGGAAAATATAGTTTATGAAAATAGGAACTTAAAAAAGTTTTCTTTTTAATGTAGAATATAAGCTCATCCTTTTACACCACCTTATATATATTTCATTTCAATGAACTATAATTCATTGAGAATTATGTCTTCCACTTGATTGGCCTAGCAATTTCTTATTAAAATTTTAAGACTGTACATGGAAAGTGTATTTACTATTATGAAAATATATTTTATGTATTAAAAATATTTACAATATCAATTGTATCAAAATATATTTCTTAGAAATTGCTTTTAAATTATAGGGCATACATCTAGAAAGAGGGCATAATTTGATTCTTCTCCTGAAAAAAATATCAGCATGTAGTTCTCTTGGTCAAAGCATAAATCTAATATGGCTTGAATGATGCCTTTGTGGCAGATTAGACACTTTTTTTTGAAATATTACAATGCCTTCTAAAACTTTTGGCCTTCAAGAAAGGAACTATTTCAGTTACTAATTACTATCAAAATTTAATTAGTCATTTTTGACTACTAAAGCAGGAAAACACACATAATAATTTTAAAGTTGTAATCATTGCTTTGCCCTTTGTACCCATGAGTTCTGCACCCACAAATTCACTCAATCATGGATTAAAGTATTTTGAAAATTAAAATTAAAAATACAAATTAAATAATACAGCATAACAGCTATTTGCATAGCATTTACATTGTATTATGTATTGGAAATAATCTAAAGAGATTTAAAGTGTTTGAGAGGTTGTGCGTAGATTATATGCAACTACTATACCATTTTATGTAAGGGACTTGAACCTTAGTTGATTTTGGTATGAGGATGTGGGATTCCTGGAACCAGTTGCCCTGGGATGCCAAGGTATTTCAACTGTATTTCATGGTAATTATAGATGTTTTTAGGTCTGCTCTTAGATTTTTTTTCTATGGGGATTGATTATTGTTGTATAATGTTACTATAAATATTTTAATCATTTCGTAGTAACTGCTGAATATATATATAACTAAAATATGTGATTGTGAAATCTTGATGTACATAAACCAAATATACATGTGCTTAAAGAGGCTATTTCTATTTTTAATGGTATATAGGCCATTATTAAATAAACTACTAATTTAAAAATAGAGTCGGCACAACTCCTTACAAAATAAATATAGGAGATATATATATATATATATATATATATATATATATATATATATATATATTTGCCTTGGAATAGTAATAGAAAAAGTAGGATTTGTTACATTGTGGGAAACTAAGGTAGCATTATAGTTTCAATTTTGTTAGAAATTTAAGTTCTTATTTTTACTTTTTTTTTTTTTTTGGTAGTGTATGTTTAAAATACCTCCAACCTTGGGAGACATGAGTCCAGAGGCAGCAGGAAGGATGCACTCACTCAGTAAATACACAAGGCATGCTTTGAACTCAAGGGAAATTAATTTGCACAATTCTTACTGATATTTTGTTGTGCAAAAAGTTTTCTGTATTGAAACACATGTGGTCAAAGAGTCATGCTGCAGAATAATCGAGAAACTAAGTTATTTGTATGTTATCAAATAAAGTAAAAGTTCTAATGGAACAGATAGTAAGTCAGGGAATGGGTGCTTCACTACCAACTATTTAAACAACTATTTAAGTTAACCAGGATGGTTATTTATCTAATTTTATTTAGGTTATTATTTTTCAATAGTTTGTAGTTACACAAAGGAAAGAACAAAGCCATATAGCTGCTCAATATAATATTACATATCTCTCAGATTTTCTATAATTTTAATTTTCTCTACATGGAATTCATTCATATTAATTTATTCACTTGCATATCACTAAATATTGTATCAGGTTGAGTATAAATTCTATATGTATGTCTAGTGATGTTGTACATTATATATAACATTTAATTATATGTCATAATGAAAACAACATGACTTTTTAGAGTAAAAATAGTTTCAAATTTTATATTTGTTTCAAATATGCACAGATATGGCATGATATACATATCTGAAATATTTTATGCTATTGTGGAATTACTTTTAGGAGAAATCATAGACAAAATATAAAATTAATTAAAAAATATGTTCATTTGAAATGATTGCTTGTGATTTAAGAACTAGTTTATAGAAAGGATTTAGAAATAATTTTTTTCTCATACCTCAATATGTGCTTCTTTTTCATAATTTTGAGAATATAATTCAAGAGGAAAAAAATTTAGGGTGCTCAATCAATATTTTCCATTTATTTGTTCACATTAGCAGTTATCCAAGAATTAAGAGTTAAGTGGACATTTGCCTATTATCAAATAAAATTATTTATATTTCTTTTTTTTAATTTAACTTTATGTGTATACTATATCCAGCATTTCTCCCCATGTTTTCCCTTCCCACTCTTCTCACCCTCCCCACCCTCCTCACCTTCCCCACCCCTCGCTGTCCCCCCCAACCCCCCCAACTGCCCCCAGTGTGTAATGCTCCTCTCCCTGAGTCTACATGTTCTCATTGTTCAACACCCACCTATGAGTGAGAACATGTGGCATTTAGTTTTCTGTTCTTGTGTCAGTTTGTTGAGAATGATGGCTTTCAGATTCATCCAAGTCCCTACAAAGGACAAAACTCATCATTTTTTTTCTGGCTGCATAGTATTCCATGGTGTATATGCACCTCATTTTCTTTTGTATTCTTTGCCATTACATATGGCAGTTATTTTTATGTGATTTTTAAGTCAGTTTTTCAACTCAATTCCAATTATTCATGGATCACTAAATATGAATTTTCTATAACCAATCCAACTACCAAATCATGATAGAAATTCTTAATGCAGTAAACATTTAATGAGAAACTACCATGTGTCAGACATTATTTTAAGTCTTGGAGATTGATATGGTTTGGATTTGTGTCCCCACCTAAATCTCACATCGAGTTGTAATCCCCAGCATTGGAGGAGGAGCCTGGTGGGAAGTAATAATTGGATCATGAGAGCAGACTTCCCCCTTGCTGTTCTCCAGATAGTGAGTTCTCACGAGATTTGATTGTTTAAAAGTGTGTAACACCTTGCCCAGCTCCTTATTCCTCCTGCTCCAGCCATGTAGGATGTTCCTGCTTCCCATAATTCTAAGTTTCCTGAGGCCTCCTCAGCCAGGCTTCCTGTACAGGCTGCAGAACCATGAGTCAATTAAACCTCTTTTCTTGATACATTACCCAGTCTCAGGTAGTTCTTTATGGCAGTGCTAGAATGAACCAATACAAAGATACAACAGTAAAATAAACAAAGTCCCTGCAGTCATAGACTGTACTGCATTGTAGTAAGGGTCAGAGGATAATAGGTTGAAAGACTAAACAAACATAACATTTGTTAGGAAGTTATACATACAAAAGACAGGCAATACTGATGGGAATGTAAATTAATATGGCCACTATAGAGAGCAGTTTAAAGCTTCCTCAAAAAACAAAAAATAGAACTAACATATGATCTAGCAATCCCACTGCTAGGTATATACCCCAAAGAAAGGAAATCAGTATATGGAACAGGTATCTGCACTCCCATGTTTATTGCTGCACTATTCACAATAGTCAAGATTTGGATTAATCAACAGATGGATGGATAAAGGAAGTATGGTACATATACATGATGGAGTATTACTCAGCTGTAAAGAAGAAGAGATCCTGTCATCTGTAGCAACATAGATGAGACTGGAGGACATTATGTTAACTGAAATATAACAGGCCCAGAAAGATAAACTTCACATGTTATTATTCATTTGTGGGAGCTAAAAATCAAAATAATTGAACTCATGAAGATTGGAAGTAGAATGATGGTTACCATAGGCTGGGAAGGGTATTGGGGTGGGAGGAAGTAGAGTTAATGATACAAAAATATAGTGAGATAGAATGAATAAGATCAAGTGTTTAATAGCACAACAGTTGTGCTACAGTTGCCAGTGTGGCTACAGTTAACAGTAATCTATTATGTGTTTTAAAATAACCAGAAGAGTAGAATTGGAATGTTTGCAACATGAGGAAATGATAAATGCTTGAGGCAATCGATACCCCATTTACCCTGATGTGATGATTACACATTGTATGCCTATATCACAATATCCAGGGACTCCTTATATATGCACCTACTATATACCCATAAAAAATAAAAATTAAAAAAAAAGACTAATAGTGATTATAATTTATAGTGTAACATCCATTATCTAATGTAATTAAATTATTTTTCACATGAACCGTATGAAGTAAATACTACTATTATATGCATTTTACGTATGAAGGAAACGTGGCTTAATAAAATTAAGTAATTTGCTTGAATGTATATAACCAGACAATGATGGAGACATGATTTTATCTCCACTGCTCATCAAATAAAATGAAATTTTCTCACATAAAAAGTTAGGTCCTTCCACATGGAGCTTAAGTGTAATCTAGACTGAGCAAGCTTCATGTGCCCTCTCCATCACCTATTAAATTAGGGGTCAGAGGCAAGTTATCCAATGTGTGACTCAGTAAACTTCTGTAAAATTAATACCTTCCTCAAAATTAAATGAGAAAATGCACACAAAATACTTTAAACGGAGCTTTGTATATGACAGGAACTTAGATGTCAGCTATAATCATTACCTCAGTATTAACATATACATCAAATAATGCATCAAAATTAAGAAAGATTTATGTGTAAATCATATTTTTGTTAAATTATAGGAATATATGCTCAAGATATTAGTTGGCCACAGCATAGGTAAAGCTATGCCATATCAATATACCAAAACCATATGTGAGCATTTTAGAAAACTTATTTACCTTTTCTCTTTTTCTAAAATGCATGTTTCCTTATAGTTATAGCTTTAAAAATGTCTAAATAAAACTATCAGTATTCTTTGGCCAGTAGGAGCTGAAGAATATGTTTTCCTATTATTAAAGAATAAAACTTTTACTCATGTGACTATCTGACCAGATGGATCAATAGATGGAAATGTTTACAATGGCAATGATAAATGGTAAAAATATTACTATTTACAATACTTCATGTTATTCAAATGCGCTACTCATCAGAAAAAAAAATTCAACTTATGGCTATTAAGAAATAATAGAGGAGTAGAATAAGTGATTGCTAATAGTTTTTTTGTTTTTGTTTTTGTTTTTTGTTTTTTTGTTTTTGTTTTTTTTTTTTGCAATGCAGTAATATATCTAATGATAGCAGCTTCTATTAGGAAAAATAAAGTGGTATTTATGAATTTTGTAAATCATAATCTCTGGCCAGGTTTTTAATATACTTGTGATATGTACCATTATGTAATTAGAATAATTTTTATTTCTTTCTGTCAGTCTGCTCTTATCTCCTATAGGATAGGATGGCTTTTATTTTAGGAATGTATTATAAAGGCTGGATTTTTTAAAAAGCTTGTCAACACCATTTTGACTCCACTGTCTGTAGGAATATAAATACAGTGTAACTGGAACATAGAATGGCTGGAAGCATAATCTTCAATTTACTACTGCCTCAAATCTATGAAAAGCCCAAAAGAAAGTGCTTAATCTTTTCTTCAAATAAAATCCTATAAAGAGTCAAATTTACGCACACACGTGCACACACAAACATACACACATTTTTTTATAAAGTGCTCTTTGAGATCTGGGTAAATAAGTACTGCTCTCTCTTCCCAGGGATTCTCCAGGGCAATTCCAGGTCTCTGTAGAGCGACCTCTTCATTTGATACTCTGCAGCATATCCCTGGATAAGTCCAGCTGTCAGAGACCTATGTACTTTGACTATAAAGTGTTGGCTACGTGTAGCTCCATGCTTTGTGTTGATGTTATGGTGTGAACTTAAGAACATTATAAGAAGCAGCTTATTATTAAACCTATAGCAGAGATGTTGTTGAAAATGGTTATGGATTTACACCATGAGAATCTTCAGGGAGCAATTTCTCTCTGGTCTAAGGCTTTTCATGAATAATTTTCTGATTGAGGGAGGAGAGGATAGTCTTCATAGAGGCAGTGATCTTTGAACTTGGCAATTTTGTGATGAATTATTTTATAGGGTCATTTCTGAAAGGGGAAATTTATAGATTTGAGAAAATATATGATTAGTTTAGGGAATAAGTGATTTTGTGTTCTGATACCATTGAATGTGTGAAATAATGTTATATGAAGTAGAACTAGACACATGAGTTCTCATTTTACGTAGTGTAGATTATTTTGTGTGTTCTATTAAAAGGCTGTGAGAAGCAAACTCATAATGATAGGGTATCTCTGAAAGCAATATGAAGTACTCATAAATATTGCCCTCAAGTAGTACAGTTTGTGGGCAAGATAAGTTTTCCATAAAAGTAAATGTAATTAAATATGGAAAGTGTGAAGGATGTGTCTTATATGAGGAATTTTATTCATCTTAACAGAGAACTAGATTCTTATTATGTCGGATTTATACACACACACATAAATATTTCTCTCTCTCTCTCTCTATACATATATATATATATATGTGTATATATATATATACACATTAAACATAGCATTTTCCTGTTACCTTCTGAGAATATAACTCATCTTTTTTATCACGTGATAAAGAATACAAGGGTAGATAATTAAATCTAAAACAGGAAGTCAGTAAGTGTGTGTATTATTAATGAATGGTTAGTGAGGCATAAGTTATTTTTCAAGATACCTAATTTGTACATGTTCAAGTTCTAAATGTGTTTATTAAGAAATAAAATGTGAAAGTATTCTTTTAAATCAAATATTTATTACAATGAAACCATTAATATTTTTCAATTATAATTTAAAAGGCAATAATTATGGAATTCTTATCATTTTATTTTTCTTAGGAATTAATAATCATCATTATGCAAGCACATCATTCTCATAGCCAATTTACACAGTCTTTCTACATTTTTCACTAGCCTGTTTACTGTCACTTGCATGTTAGCATGTCTTTCTTTGACTCATATCTAATTCTAGTTATTATTTCTAATCACATATATTGGATACACAAAACACATGGAGTAAAGTTTTAAGAACTGTCCAGAGGAAGATAGAACCTCCTAAGAAGACTATCAATGCACTTTAAAATATCGTAATTTCATTTTAATCTCAATTTATTCCTTATCAATAAAATAAATGTCATTTTTTTTTCTAGATATCATAAATATCTATTTAAAAAAAAAAGAATTGAGCCAAATAAGTAATTCTCAGAAATACTGAAAGTTAGCAAGGCATGATAACTTCCACTCTGTGGTTCAATATTATTATATTATCTTTCCACAGGGGAGCACATTTCAGATTCTGACTATATACTATGGTCTGAGTATGTCCTCTGAAATTCATATGTTAAAACTTAATTGCCAATGCAATAGCATTGAGAGGTGGGGACTTCACAAAATGAAATGTGTGGCTTTATAAAAGATATTGAAGAGAGCACTTTAGAGGAGCAACAAGATGCCATCTTGTAAGGAAAGAGCAGCCGGCACCAAACTGGCCTTTTGACCTTTGACTCCCTAGCCCCCAAACTGTATGAAAAATGTTTATGTCATTTGTAATTACCAGTCAGGTATTTTGTTACAGCAGCACAAAGAGACTAAGACAATGTGCAAATGTGAACTAGCAATGGGCAACCCACTAGAATAGCAAAATCACATTTTATCTATATTTCGAATGATACAATATCTCTCCATGCGATTTCTGCTCATAAGTTCAAATATGGTTTGTAATGAGTATGATAAAATACACATATAAAGTTTTCGTGACTCTTTAATTCATGTAATTGGGAACTTTACCCAAAATTACCTTAAAATATCATCTGTTCTATATTTTATATATTTTAAAAATGCGTTCTATATAGTAATTGCCAGTATATTTTATTACAAAAAGAGGACTTAGAAATATAAGCCTTAGTATATGCATATAGCTTATTTGGATAAATATTCAATAGAATATCACATAGCTTACAAATTATCAATAAATATGTTCCCACACTTAAAAAATTATTTTTCAATGCTAAAATTTCCAGATAACATGGAAGAGGTTTATTTTATTTCATAGTAATGCTTGATGATTTATTTCTTCAACCTTAACAATCAGTTTGAATTTTAAAGGAACATCTCTCAATCTAATCTTTATAAAAAACAGATTAAAGCTAACTGCATGATTTTTATTTCATCAAAATGGTTAGTTTTCAAAGGAATAGGTCATTTTAAAAAATGTCATTAATTTATTTTATGGGACATATGGCTTAATATTATACTCTAGGCAGCATTCCATAGGACGTTTTCTTAAAGTGTTTAAGGCTCAAATATTTAAATGCCTGTATCACGTTGTTGTGTGGCTTTTTGACTGACTCAACTCCTGTGTTTGTTTTCTTTCAATTCCAGCAAAATGTGGGGAGTTAAATTAAATGAGTTTGCATGTATGTTTGTGTGTAAGAATTTTTGAGGAAAAAATATTTTGGCTGGCGATGGTGGTTCACACCTGTAATCTCAGCATTTTGGGAGGCCAAGGTGGGCAGATCCTGAGGTCAGGAGTTCGAGACTAGCCTGACCAACATGGTGACACCCTGTCTCTACTAAAAATACAAAACTTAGCTAGGTGTGGTGGTACACACAGGTAATCCCAGATACTCAGGAGGCTGAGGCAGGAGAATTGCTTGAACCTGGGAGGTGGAGACTGCAGTGAGCCGAGATTGTACCATTGCACTCCAACCTGGGCAACAGAGCAAGATTTCATCTCAAAAAAATAAAAAAAGAAAAGAAAAAATATTTTAACTTGTGTACTTTAAGTTCTGTAATTATGATTAGAATAGTTATCAGATACATATGACCCTACTTGAATGAATTTGTTCCTGGTGTTAAATGAGGAAAAGACAGTCATTATGTATATATATACTTATATATATAATGCAAACTATACATGTTTTTTGTATATTGTTGAGGCATATATGTACTTAAAATTGACAAACTGGTAAAAACCATTATTCTGAAAAAATTATCACTGTTTGGGTTCAGATATTGCTTCTTTGATGTTTCTAGTTCTAGAAAGCTTATTTTGTACCTCATACCTTTCTTGTCTTTCACTTTTAGAGCTTGAAACTTATTTTATTAGGGCCATTTTACCAGTGAATAATTATTTTTTACTTGTTCCTTAAAATTTTAACTAAAAAAAAAATTAAAGCAATATGATATCTGTAAAACATCTGAAAGAATGGTCTAAATATTCTTTTTTGGTTCATTTATTTCAATTGTATGAGTCATTCCTTCAGTTATTATTCAGATATCAATTTTAACATTTTGGTTTACAAGCAGAAATTTAGAAATATTTTCCTCAGAACCATATCGTTTGTCAGGATTATGTTCAATGAATGAAAATATAAATAATAAAGTAAGACATTAACTTTATCAATACTGGTCTATTATCTTTCCCTCCTTTTTACACAAAATGGAAGAAATTTTAAATTCATTTTCAATTTAAATAAAGCTCATATTTTTCTTTATATTATTCCAGTGAGTACTAGGTACAATTAAGTCAAAATACTATAGGCTTATGCATGATAAAGTTTGAATAAAAGCCTAAATATTTAAATCCTGAACAGTTTAACATAGGTGATAGTAAATAAGATTTTTAAAAAACTTTTACTATTAAAAGATGCATTAAGCTGTGCTTTCTGCTATGAGAATTGTTCACAAGTCACTCTAATCTCTCACAATTAGACAAATAACAGAGAGCAGAGTTCCTGAGATTCTCCAAGTGTAAGTGGCAACAGATGATAGTTTTATTTTCTTTTGGAAACAGTCCTAAATGCAATGCCTCAGACATTTTTATTCATGGGAATGAAGTAACAGATGAAACAAATACAGTAAAAAGGTAATCATTAAATTTATTGAAATGTGAGAATTTGGTTGGTCATTGAGAGCAAAGGCTTGTTTTTTTGTGCTGTATCACTGGTAGAATAAATTTAAGTTAAACAAACACATCTTGCAATTCAAAAGCCTTATGGTATAAAATGCAATATTATAACTGTTACTAAACATATGCTTTTTTATTTTGAGCACCAAAATTATGGTTTAATTATATTTTTTCTTGAAATGAGTTTTATAAACACTGTGATCTACTGAATGTGTTTTATTTGCCTGGTGTAAATGCTTTCTACAAAAAATATATGAACATGGGTGGTATAGTTCAGTTCAAATATATATTCCAAACTAAATTTGCAGGAAAAGCATATTTGAAGTATGTGCTTTTTGGGAATGAAAGCATAAAACAGAAAGTTGCATAACTTGTCCATGTTCTTCTCCATCCTGACCATTCTTACTGCTATTTTTTTCTGTACTAGACTCAAACTTGATCTCTCCATAGATAGTCTTAGGGATAGCATATTATACTAATTAAAAATACACACTCTGAAGTGATATTGCCTGGGCTTAAATTCCAGATTTCCATTTACTCAGTATTTGTGTTTCATCAAGTTTCTTAACCTCTTTGAGGCCTTAGGTTCCTCCTCCAAATTATGATTAAAATAAGAATAGTTAACTCATGAAGCGGTTTTGAAAATTAAATGATGTAAAATAGTGTTTAGAACAGTATGAACACTTGTGCTAAGTCTTTATGCTGATCACAAGTCAGTACAGTTGTAATATTACTGGTTTGCATTTTAAAAAAATCTTGTTGGAGCTAAGATGTTCACAATTTTCTTTTTTTAAGGAAATCAATATCTAACACTTGCAAATACTGAAAATAGACAAACAGAATTTTAATAAAACAAAAATTCCTGTGTTATAAATATAGATTGTTTCATCTACAATGTTTAACATTTCATATAAAGGAGGTAAGTTTGATTCTTCTGATTATAAAATGATAATTATGGCTTTACAACATTTTTTGAAGGATGCTATAATAAACGATTTTTTAAAGCACTTGCCATGTTCAGTAATCTATGCTAATTTTTAAGAGATTTTAAAGCTAGAGAGAAGGAACACATGCATTAATATTGAAATTAGGATAGTATAGGTTTTCTTCAGTTTGACTCTGTTTTTTAAAAAGACAAAACAGATGTGTAGTATTCATTATTATATCAACCTTTAAAAAGTTCTTAGTGACAAGGCCAGTAAGACTAAATGAACTGACATTTAATGTTTTATAAGGTATTATTTATAGAAAAACTTTGTGAATTTTTCTTTAACCTCTAGAAGCATCTTTCCCATACAAACTTCCTCCAACTCTAACACGTGAAAGAAGTAATTTAAGTTTTGAGCATTACACTTTATTGTGTGGATTACTGCAATTAACTGTGCATCTCCAAGCAGCACATAGCCATTATGCAAAACCACTGTGAACAGATGATACATTAGGAAGCTCAGCTCCGCTCTGCATCCAGCCCTTGATATTGAGAAATACAGCAGTTCAGATGGAATATGCAAATAGAAAATCGACCCAAGGTCAGAGTGAGAAAGGCAAAATGACAATGTTTGCTGGTTTCAGAATGAGAAATCCATTTCTGTTGCACAATAAAATGACAATAAAAGTTGAAGAAAATAGGTAAATGAAAATTTAGATATTTCACTCCTCCTTTCTTCTTTAGCTGGAAAATAATTCCATGATTTTTGCCAGTACAGAGAAAAGGAAGAATTAGTTACATTGTATATCATCCTTCTGGGATCACTTTACACTTTTATTTCCTAACATTTTCCCCCTTACGTTTACTCTAACAAGAAAAATGGCGTGTAGTTGATAGAACATTACTCCTAAGTTTATCCATTGTCTTTGCTCTATTTATGCTTTTTAAATTATCTGGGTGACCTTGAGAATGTACATTTTTCTGCACTTCTCTTTCTCCACCTTAAATAAATATGATAATAATTGATAAATACTATGTTCTTAATTCCTAGAGGATTAAAAAGATTAATAATTGATTAATAGGTTTATTTATCTAAATAAACTTTATAATTGTATTTCTCTATCTTTTTTATTTTGTAGTCACCTTAGGTGCAAAGGAATCATCTGATCACATTTCTGTTAATGTCACATAGCCCACTATCCTCATGCCATTCTTTTTCTTATATATATATTTTTATTGTAATCTCCACCTCCCTTTTTTTGATGCACTTTTCTAATAAGTTTGACATATGTGTTATGATTAGTATGTACCACATAAAATATGTCCCATTAAATAAGTTCTGAGTGCTTAATTTATATAACAGTTATACATTTGATATTTGTTATACACGCAACCATGTGCAATATCCACTGTACATATCCAGCATAATTTACTTGTTATATTAATAATGTTGTCTCCTAGATCACCTCCAATTGTCTGTTACTGTAAACAATGCCAACATAACATCCTGGTATATGTGCCCTCCTATTCTTATGCAGGAATTTCCCTAGATTTAAACTCATGTATGGAAAGCCTGGGTCAAAGGACATGTTTCATTTCAGTTTGTTGCATTTTATTTAATTTCACAATATATTTTATTTAATTTAATGCACTTAATTTTCATTTAAGGAATTGATGTTTGTATTCACAAATTTAAATAATTAGTATTTTGGGGTTTTCTTTTGTTCTCAGCATTATGTAGTTACTATATATTTTAAAGTCTCCAGATATGTGGAGCTTTATTCACTTTAAATTAAGCAACTGTATTTTTAAAGCACTTTTTAGTTTACAGCAAACTTAAGCAAAAGGTGCAGAGATTTCCCATATAATCCCTGCCCCTACACATGCACAGATACCCAACTGTGGACATCCCACGTGTATACATTTCAATTAATTTGGTAAATATCAAGGAGTGCAATTGCTAAATCTTATGGTAAGAGTATATTTAGTTTTGTAATAAACTACCCAATTGTCTTCCAAAGTGGCAGTGCCATTTTTTGTTTGCACCAGCATTAAATATGAGATCCTGTTGTTCCATATTCTCATCGACATTTTGTGTTGTGTTTTGGATTTTGGCCACTCTATTAGGTGTATAGTAATATCTCATTGTTGTTTGAATATGGAATTTCCTTATTATATAAATTGAACATTACTTCATATACTTGCTTGCCATCTGTAGATCTTCATTGATGAGCTATTTCCTGCGGTCTTTTGCCCATTTTAAAAATCTGGTTATTTGATTTCTTACTGTTGAGTTTTAAGAGTTTTTTTTTTTTTTTTTTTTTACATATTTTGGATAAGTCCTTTATCATGTATTTGTCTTTTGCAAATATTGTCTCCCAGTATGTGACTTGGCTTCTTATTTTATTGATGTGAAGTCTTTTAAGCTATATTTTTCATAATTTCATTTATTTTGACCAGAAATCATAACAAATAATACAGTTCTTTTTAACTTTATTGCTGCTGCTTTTGTAGTTTTTTCTACAGTCAATTTTTATGAATGTTTCATGGGTACTCAAAAATATCTATTGCTTTGAACAGGCATGTAAAGAATGGCATAGGCTCTGAAATTCAGAATAACTGATTATAAAACTCTATTTTTGAGCAATCTTGGGAAAATTACTCAAACATTTTGTGCTTAGTTTTTCCACATGAAAAATTTAGATAACAATAAAACACTTCATCAATTTTTTTGTTATTATTTCAAAAGGTTTTTGGGAAATAGGTGGTGTTGGATTACATGAATAAGTTATTTAGTGGTGATTTCTGAGATTTGAACTGATAATTAAATGAATTAATGTATGTTAGGTATTTAACCAGTGCCTGAGAAAAAGTGTTAGAAGTATTAGATACTTATAATTATTATGTGTTAGTTTGAAGTAACTGTGAAATTCATTACATTTCTATAGCTTTTATGTTTTTCTCTACTTGACTATCAGTTTCTGATGAGGATATACTGAATGCCCTTAATAATTGTAGACTACAGGGAGGGGAGCTCTACACACTGGGGTCAGTTGGGGGGAAATAGAGGAGGGACGGTGGGGGGTGGGGAGCTGGGGAGGGATAGCAGGGGGAGAAATGCCAGATGTAGGTGATGGGGAGGAAGGCAGCAAATCACACTGCCACGTGTGTTCCTATGCAACAATTTTGCATGTTCTTCACATGTATCCCAAAACCTAAAATGCAATAAAATAAATAAATGGGAAAAAAAAATAATTGTAGACTAGTTGTTTTACTTATATTAATATAGCCTAACCCTATATTATTAGATGTGTATCAAGCTGAAATATTAATCAATTTTTATTTTACTAGAATATAACATCACATTGTCAAGACACTTGGTTATTGCTTATTTGTTCTTTTCTGTGAAATAATTATTTGATAAGAAAATTAACATATTGAATTACTTTTTATTTAGGATCCCATTCCATTCCTTTTTTTGTAGGTTTAAGCCTCCTTCTGATTTAACTGTTGCTTATGTTCATAACATTAATCTTACATTTTTCTCCAGTTAGAAAATCTGTTGGTTTAGCCATTTACATTATTGCAGTAACCAATGTATTAGGATACTTTCTGCCATCTAATTCTCTTTTTATTCACATTTCTTGTTTCCCACCGAACATTTTACATTTACATCTGCTAATTTGAAGAGTTGCATAATCCATTCATATTTTTTGAATATTACCCCTAATATATTAGGACAGGTATTTATTTGTATCTTTTCACTTATTCCTTATGCTTATCAGTATCCATAATTTCTCCCTACATAAAAAATTGTATTTTTACATGCTTCTCTGCTCTGTTCTCCTTTTGCTGCACCTATACTTCTGCTTTTGACATGTTATTTTTTCCTATAAATATTTTTACCTTTTATCTTTCCTCATTTGTTTTAGATAACAGCAACAAGAAACTTTACCAACTAAAGTATATATTAGTAAGAGAACTCAATTTGAACATGTCATAAAAGAAACATGAAATGAAAAATTAAAACATGAGAATTTCCCACTCTTATGTAGCCAAGTTGATACAACGCATTACTTACATATATTCAAATAGATAATAACTAGTTCTTAAATAAGAACAATTGACAGCATCACTTATCATACCTAGTTTATCTTAGATTTGCCTGGGTTGATTTATTTGTGTTAATTGGCTTTAGACAAAGGAAAAATAAAACTTATTATCTTTATGATAAAAGATTCTTTTGCATATTAGACAAGGTGTTCACCCAAATTAGGCTCCTGTCATCCCACAGAAACTGGTATACAGGAGTGCTAACTTCTCTGATGTTTACAATTCGAGGAAGGACTCCCGGGGCTTTAAGGAAAGCATATCTGAAATATTAAGTTGACAAAAGGCCTACCTAGTTAAAAAAAAAAAAAAAGATTTCTATACATTTTAAAGAAAGGAGAAAGTACTTAAATTTTTTCTAAAGTGAATACTCTTAGAAAAGAAAGGGACAACTCTCTTCCTATATCAGGAAGAATTAAGCCTTTTATTTTTGATTATTATTCATCCCTACAATACTTAGTGTAGAGCATGCTCATTTCATTCTATATTGTGAAAAAAAAATTAATCAAATTAAATCAAACATCTTGGCATATAATATCATCAACAATAAGAAGAAGCAGCATTTCTTGGTTTCCAATCATCAGGTGTTTTAACTGGTTTAATCACACCGCAATCCTATGAAGTACTGCATTAACACACCCCCCCAACCGGTGGAGATGATGTTGAAGCACTAAACAACCTCTTGTAACTACCGCAGGTCTCATTTGGTAGTTATTTATCATTAAGCCATCCTTGATTATTGCCCTCACAGACCTAATGTGAATCTGTTTCATCATTGTTTAAAGAATGAAATAATTTCTCAGTTTTCTTTTTCATTTGTGGTAAAATGAATATAGAAAACATATCTACTCTTGCTTTTCACTGAATATCAAACGCTCCAAACAGTGTCCTGACTTGTAGTAGGAGTTTAATAAATATATGAGAAATGAATGAGTTGACTTATTCATTTGTAGTCTTAACATATATTCAAATTGCAGATCATCATTGATGGCTTGCTTTTAAAATCAAAATATATTTATGGACTGCATTTTCATTTAGGTGTTCTGAAATATATTATCTTGAAACAATATGCTATTGAATTCCATTAAAACAAATTTTACCTTTAAATATTTGTTGATTAGAAACTTGTATAAGAAATATTTGCATGTTTTCAATGGCTGTATGTGCTATAGAAAGGGAAATTTGAGAAAATATTAGAAATAAAGTAAATTACTGAACCACAAATCCATATATATTTAGAATGTGAGAAATGTTAGCAAAGAAAATATAATGTTATTTTTTATGTATTTGAAGCATGGTAAATCACTGGCTTGTGGATATATGTTCCTGTCTGAGGTTTTTTGGATATTATTTGTTTTGAGATAAAAAAGGTTAAAAGGAGCAGTATCTAAACTCTTACTCATGAGCCTGGAACACAAAATCTCTGGGGAATCAATCAAACACGTTTACTCTTAAGATATTATTAAGATAAGTATGTGTGAAAAAGCTTTTAATGAAGTTTACAATTTAGACCATAACTTGAGAATAATCAGCATCCAGATAACTTAAAGTAACAGAAAATGTTGCTATAACATTTTCTCTAGCTCCTTAATGGTTAAATATAGAGACTTGATTATATTAACTATTTTCAAAAGTTTCTTGAATCCTTGTTATTGGCAGGGTATAATGGAGTTTATTAAGTACCATTAAATTGCATGAGCATATTGGATTTATTCAGAGAAGATTATTATATTACTGTCTACTCTGTATACATGTCATTTTTATTTACGTATCGTACTAAATTAAATCACATTGAAGTGTTGGTTATGAATGCACTGGATCACAAGTGAAGGACTGCATGTCACAGAAAAATTGACACAACACTGTTTGGAGATTACTATTAAACTTCTAGGCTAGGATGATACATTATTTATTTTTGGGAAAACGAGCTATACATTTGAGAATCAAGAGAGTTGTTGTATCTAATTGAAACTCTACGCTTCAAAATTTGGAAACACCAGGAACTAATTGTTTTCCCTTATCTGATTTCTTTCTGCCTCTAGGCTGTTTTCCAAAGATTTTAAAATTTCCTAAGCTGGCAGAATGAAATAAATGCATAATAGGAAGTATAAGACTTATCCAAGAAAAGATTACTCTTATGTTACCTACAAGCAACATTTCAGTGTCTTAATTATTATGCTGGCCTTTAATTCATAAGACTAATAGATGAACTTGTAGATGAACAATATTATAGAAATTTCATTATACCATCACTTAACCACATGTGGCTTTATTAAAATAATACTAGATAATAATTGCATTTTATTTTCATCTTTGACATCATCGAGGAGAAATTGCAAAACTATTATAATTTTTAAATTTTGCTCACTGATTTTTATTTCAAAAATCAGATTCTTATGTTTCTTATTACCTATTTTAATATTTAGCCAATAGACCGTTTGGTATATAAACAAAATATGACTAAATATGAATATATTTTAAAACTCTAACAGTCAAAATGATCATGGTGACAAGGAGTGTCCACCTGAGTGATAAACCAAGTGAATAAATTATTAGCATGCCCATCTGATATTTTTACATTTATTTCCTTTGTTCACTTTATGTCTTCTTATCTCTCAAACTATTTTATTATTTAAAAAAAAATTATTTTAAGTTACTGGATAGATGTGCAGGATATACAGTTTTGTTACATAGAAACATGTGCCATGGTGGTTTGCTGCACCTATCAACCCGTCACCTATGTATTAAGCCCTGCATGCATTAGCTATTTATTCTGATCCTGTCCCTTTTCCCACCCCCCACTGGCAAACCCCAGTGTGTGTTGTTTCCCGCCCTGTGTGCATGTGTTAAGTAAGAACATGCAGTGTTTGGTTTTCTGTTCCTCTGTTTGCTAAGGATAATGGCTTCCAACTCCATCCACATTCCTGAAAAGGACATGATCTCATGCTTTTTATGGCTGCATAGTATTCCATGGTGTATATGTACCCCATTTTCTTTATTCAGTCTATCATTAATGGGCATTTCAGTTGATTCCATGTCTTTGCTATTGTGAATAGTGCTGCAATGAACATACGCATACATGTATCTGCATAATAGAATGATTTATATTCCTTTGGGTATATACCCAGTAATGGGATTGCTAGGTCAAATTGTATTTCTGGTTCTAGTTCTTTGAGGAATGGCCACACTGTCTTCAAAATGGTTGAACTAATTTACGTTCCCACCAACAGCATAAAAGCATTCCGATTTCTCCATATCCTTGCCAACATTTGTTGTTTCATAACTTTTTAGTAATCACCATTCTTACTGATATGAGATATATCTCATTGTGGTTTTGGTTTGCAGTTATTTAATGATCAGTTATGTTGAGCTTTTTGTCATATGTTTATTGGTGCATAAATTTCTTCTTTTGAGAAGCATCACTTCATGTCCTTTGTCCAATTTTTTTTTCCCCATTTATTTATTTTATTGCATTTTAGGTTTTGGGATACATGTGAAGAACATGCAAAATTGTTGCATAGGAACACACGTGGCAGTGTGATTTGCTGCCTTCCTCCCCATCACCTACATCTGGCATTTCTCCCCTTGCTATCTCTCCCCAGCTTCCCACCCCCCACCGTCCCTCCCCTATTTCCCCCCATTAAAAATTGGACATAATACACCATGGAATATTATGTCCAATTTTTAATGGGGCCGTTTGTTTTGTTTCTTGTAAATTTAAGGTCTGTGTAGATTCTGGATATCAGACCTTTGTCAGATGGATACATTGCAAAAATTTTCTCCCATTCTGTGTGTTGTCTGTTCACTCTGATGATAGTTTCTTTTGCTGTGCAGAAGCTCTTTCTTTTAATTAGATCCCATTTGTCAATTTTTTCTTTCGTTGCAATTGCTTTTGACGTTTTTGTCATGAAGTCATTGCCCATGCCTATGTCCTGAATAGTATTGCCGAGATTTTCTTCTACGGTTTTGTAGTTTTGGCTTTTACATTTAAGTCTTTAATCCATCTTAAGTTAATTTTTGTATAAAGGTGTAAGGAAGAGGTCCAGTTTGAATTTTCTGCATATGGCTAACCAGTTTTTCTGGAATCATTTATTAAACAGGAATCTTTTCCCCATTATTTGTTTTGGTCAGGTTTGGCAAAGACCAGATGGTCGTAGATATGCCATCTTATTTCTGAGATCTTTGTTCTGTTCCATTGGTCTGTGTGTCTGTTTTTGTACCAGCACCATGATGTTTTGGTTACTGTAGCCTGCCAGTATAGTTTGAAGTCAGGTAGCTTGACACCTCCAGCTTTGCTTTTTTGTTTGTTTGTTTTGTTTTTGCTTAGGATTGTTTTGGGTATATGGGCTATTTTTTGGTTCCATATGAAATTTAAAGTAGTTTTCTTCTAATTGTGTGAAGTATGTCAATGATAGTTTGAAAGGAATGCATTAAATCTATAAATTACTTTGGGCATTATGGCCATTTTCATAATATTGATTCTTCTTATCCATGAGCATGGAATCTTTTCACATGTGTTTAAATTCTTATTCTTATTGATTTTAGTAAATTAAAATAGGAATAGTGTTCTTTTTATAACATTAAAATATCCTTTGTTGAGAAGTAATTAACATATAGTAAGCTTCATCTTTTTAAAATTACAATTAAGTTGTTTTCAGTATGGGCATATGGTTCAGTGATCATTGCTATTGTCTAATTTATAATATTTTCGATACTCATTTGCTAATCCTATTAGCAGTCAGTCTCCCAAACCCTGGCTAATTTACTTTCTGTCTCAATGAATTTGCTTATTTTGGACATTTATGTATATGGAAACAGAATCTGTATTTTTTGTGGCTATCACTTAGCATATTATTTTTATGATTCATTCATATTGTAGCATGTAACAATGCCTCATTTCTTATAATAATAAAATTCAGTTGTATGGATATAACATTTTATGTATCATTTCTGACCTAATGAAAATTTGAATTATTTTCACTTTTTACTGTTATGAACAAAACTTTTAATTATGTTTATGTACAAATTTTTGTGTGGACATATGTCTTCTTATGTCTTGGCTATATGACAGTAGAAATTCATAATCACGTGGTAACTTTATATTTAACATTTGGATGAACTGCCAAACTGTTTTCCAAGTTGGCTGCCACATTTTAAAATCCCAACAGCAACATATAAAGATTTCAATTTCTCCACATAATAGCCAACATTTGTTGTCTGGTTTCTTTATTTTAGCCATTCTAGTGGGTGTGAAATAGTATCTCACTGTGATTTTGATTTGCATTACTTCAGTTCGTGATGTTGGGCATCTTTTGTATGCTTATTGGCCATTTGTATGTCATTTTTGAGGAAACATCTATTAAAATCTTTTGCCCATCTTTTTAAATTAGCTTGTCTTTTTCTTATTGACTGCTGGGTGTTCGTAGTATATTCTGAATACACATTCTTCACATATATGTAACTTAAATTTTTTTATCTCATTCTGAAGGTAGTCATTTTAGTTTCTTGATTTTGGCCTTAGAAGCAATTTTTAAAAATTTCAATAACATTCAGTTTATTTATTGTTTATCATGGATGCTTTTGGTGTCTTATCTAAGACATCAAATAATTCAAGATTATGAAGGCTTACTTTTATTGTGCTTTTTCATTTTTAGATTATTCATTGCTGCTGCATAGAGATAAAATTAATTTTTGTATATTCATCTTGTATCCTACAACATATCTGGGCTGGTTTATTAGTTCTAATAAGCTCTTCATTAATTTGTTAGGATTTTCTATATATACCATATGTCATCTCTCAATTAAGATAGTTTCAATAATTTCTTACATCCAAATGCCTTTTTTGCTCTTGCCCAAGTTTTCTGTTTAGAAACTCTTGTATGATGTTGGATAGAAGTGCCTAGGCCAGAGATCTCGTTTTTAGGTTTTTTTTTGTTGTTGTTCATGAAAGAAGAATTTAGTGTTTTACCACTAATCATGTTGTTAACTGAGTTTTTCATTCATTTTCATATATGAAATTTGAAAAAGTTCTTTTCTATTTCTAGCTTCTTGAGTACACTCAACATAAAAACATGCTGGAATTTATCAAATATATTTCAGAATTGATTGAGATGATGATGTGGTTTTCTTCCTTTCATCCATTAATATGGTATTACATGAATTGAATTTTGCATGTTAGAAAATTTTTACAACCCCAGGAGAAATCCCACTTATTCCTGATGTGTAACTGTTCTGTATGTGACTGTATTTTATTTGCTAATACTTTGATGACGATGTTAGCATCTCAATCTAATAAAGGTTACTGGTCTGTAGTTTTTTGTTCATGTAAAGTTGGTTTAGGTATCAGTGAAATATCATATAGAATCATTTTTGAAGGATTTATTCCTATTATATTCTTTGAAATATTCTAAGAAGAAACAATATCAATTTTTCATATACTGTTTCAAAGAATTTACCAGTGAATGTATCTTGGCTTGAGCTTTTCATGGGAGATTTACTATCATTATTATTATTTAATTCAGCTTCTTCACTTTTTTTGGTCTGTACAGATTTTCTAATTCTTCATTCAGTTTTGTGTCTTTTGAGGAATTTGTCCATTTTAGCTACGTGACCTAATTTTTTTGGTATACAGTTATTCGTAGTATTTCCCTTTTAACCCTTTGATCAATTTTATTTTTGTAAGATCTATTTCACGTCCCCTTCTTCACTTATTATTTTGGTAATTTGCGTGTTAGCTCTTTCTAGTCATTCTAGCCGAAGTCGATTTTATTAATGTTTTCAAAGAACCAATTTTTGGACTTGCTGTGGCTTTTCTATTTCTCTTTTATTTATTTCCTGTCTAGTTTTTGTTATTTTCTTTCTTCTGCTTGCTTTAGGGTTAGATTTATGATTTTTTGGCTTCTCAATGTGAATAGTTAGGTATTGATCCAAACATATTTTACTCTTTAGTATCGGCATTTACAGTTGCAGATTTCCCTGTAAACACTGTTATAGCTGTAAAAAATCAACTTTGGTTTGTTGTACTTTCATGTATATTAATCTCCAACTCCCTCCCATATAATCTCTTCCACCAACTGGTTATTTAGAACTGTTATTTAATTTCCACACATTTGTAAATTTCTCAATTTTTCTCTTATGAAATTTTAATTTTACTTTATTCTGCTTGAAGAATGTATTTTATATGACTCTAATGATTTTAAATTTATTGAGGCTCATTTTATGGCCTAACACATAGTGCATTCTGGAGAATCTTTTTGAACTTGAGGAGACTATATCTACTATTTCTGCATGGAGTGTTACATAGATTTCTGTTAAATCTAGTTTAAATGTAGTGTTCACATCTTCCATGTGTTCACCTTCTGTTTAATTCTTCTATCCATTATTGAAAGTGAAACCTGCAGTTATTTCTAATAACGTTTTCTATTTTTCCCTTCAATTCTGTCATTTTTTTTTGTCTAACATTAACATAATCATTCCAGCTCTCTTTTGGTTGTTTATTTTGGTCAGGATTCTCTAGAGAAGCAGAATCAATGGGATACAGATGATAGATATCTATAGATGTAGATGTAGATAGATTTTTTTACATAATTTCAAATTTTATTTTAGCTTCAAGGTGTACATGTGCACGTTTGTTCCATAGGTATATTTTGTGATGCTGAAAATTGCAGTATGATTGACCCTGTCACCGAGTTACTGAGCATAGTACCCAATAGTTTTTCAACCCATTGCTCCCTCTCTCCACCCTCCCTTCCCATATAGCCCAGTGTCTATATGGAAATTTTCTTATGCCTATGAGTACCTATTGTTTAGCTCCCACTTATAAGTTAAAACATGTAGTATTTCATTTTCTGTCCCTGCATTGTTTTGCTTGGGATAATGGCTTCCAGCTTCATGTATGTTGGTACAAAGGATATGATTTTTTTAAGGCTATGCAGTATTCCATGGTGTATATGTATGACATTTTATTTTCCGATACACTGCTGATAGGCTCCTAGCTTGATTCCATATTCTTGCTATTGTGATACTGTTGCGGTTAACATATGAACGTAGGTGTCTTTTTGGTTGAATGATTTGGGTTTTTTTTATTGTTGACTTGAATGGCAGTTCTATTTTTAGTTCTTTGAGAAATCTTCAAATTACTTTCCACAGTGACTGAACTAATTTAGATTCTCATCAGTATAAAAGCATTCATTTTTCTCCGCAGTATTACCAACAGTTGTGGTAAGGCTTTTTTTTTTTTTTTTTTTTTTTACTTTTTAATAATAACCATTCTGACTGACAGAATATGGTGTCTTATTGTGGTTTTTATTTGCAGTCCTCTGATGATGAGCAATGCTGAGTATTTTTCATGTTTGTTGGCCACTTGTATGTCTACTTTTGAGAAATGTCAGTTTATGTCATTTGCTCACTTTTTAATAGGGTTTGTTTTTTACTTGTCAATTTGTTTAAGTTCCTTATGCATTCTGGATATCAGACTTTTGTTGGATACATTGTTTGCAAATATTTTCTCCACTGGATAGTTTGTATACTCTGTACTTTATTTAAATATATATATATATATATATATATATATATATATACACACACGTACACACACACACACACACACACACACTCTTTATATATATACATATATACATGCTTTATATATATACATATATATATGCTTTATATATATATATATGTATGTATGTATGTGTATGAGCATAGTACCCAATAGTTTTTATATATATATATATATATTAAAAAAGTATATATATTTATATATATACATATACTTTATATAAAGTGTATGTATACTTTATATAAATACACATAAAGTATATATAACGTATATGTGTGTGTATATATATAGTATATATGTGTATATATCTACATATATTTTATTGCACTTTAGGTTCCAGGGTACATATGCAGAATATTGTTATGCAAAACTCTTTAGTTTAATTAGATCCCACAGTTTAATTTTTGTTTTTGTTGTAAATGCTTTATAGAAATTGCTTTTGAGCAACTTAGTCACGATTTGTTTTCCAAGGCCAATTCCCAGAATCGTGTATTCTAGGTTTTCTTTAGGATTTTTATAGTTTGAGGTTTTATATTTAAGTCTTTAATCCATCATAATTTTTGTTTATGGTGATAAAAATGGATCCAGTCTCATTCTTCTGCATATGGTTGGCCAGTTATTGTGGCACCATTTAATGAATAGGGAGCCTTTCCACTTTGCTTAATGTTTTTTTCATTTACTTTGTTCAAGAGCAGTTGGTCATGCATGGCTTTATTTCTAGTTTCTCTATTCTGTTCCATTGGTCTATGTCTGTTTTAGTACTAGTACCGTGCTGCTTTGGTTATTGTAGCCTTACAGTAGAGTCTGAAGTTGGGTAATATGATGCCTCTGGCTTTGTTATTTTTCTTAGACTTGCCTTTGCTATTTTGACTCTTTTGTGGTTCTATAGGAATTTTAGAATAGCTCATTCTAGTTCTGTAATAAATGACCTTTATAGCTTGACAGGAATAGTGTTGAATAGGTAGATTGCTTTGGGCAGTATGGCCATTTTAATGATATTGATGCTTCCAGGCCATGGTTATGGAATATTTTTTACTATTTGTTTGTATCATATATAACAGGGAGTCCCCAAACCCTGGGCCATGGACTCATACTGCACAGCAGGAGGTGAGTGGTAGGTGAGCAAGTGAAGCTTCATCTGTTTTTACAGCCACTACCCATCACTCATATTACTGCCTGAGCTCCACCTCCTGTCAGATCAATGGTGGCATTAGATTCTCCCGGGATCATGAATTCTATTGTGGACTGAACATGTAAGGGATCTAGATTGTGTTCTCCTTATGAGAATCTAATGCCTGATGATCTGTCATTGTCTCTTATCACTCGCATTTGGGACCTCCTAGTTGCAGGAAAGCAAGCTCAGGACTCTCACCAATTCTACATTAGGTGAGTTGTATAATTGTTTTATTATGTATTACAATAATAATAATAGAAATAAAGTACACAATAAATGTAACATGCTTGAATCATCCCAAAAAATCCTCCCCACCTCGTCTGTGAAAAAATAGTCTTCCATGATACAGTCCCTAGTGTGAAAAAGTTTGGGGACTGCTTATTTATAATTACTTTTGGCAATGATTATTGTGATGGTTAATATTGAGTTGATCATCTGTGATGACACTTTTGGCAGTGTTTTATAGTTCTCCTTGTAGAGATCTGTGATGGTTAATATTGAGTGTCAACTTGCACTGTATTGAAGGATGCAATGTATTGGTTTTGGGTGTGTCTATAAGGGTGTTGCCAAAGAAGATTAACATTTGAGTTAGTGGACTGGGAGACAAAGACCCACCCTCAATCTGGGTAGTCATCATCTGATAACTGCCAGTGCAGTTAGAATAAAGCAGGCAGAAGTTGGAACGATTTGATTTGCTGAGTCTTCCAGCCTTCATCTTCATCCAGTCATCCTGTGCTGGATACTTTCTGTCTTTCAATATCAGACTCCAAGTTCTTCAGCTTTTGGACTCTTACACATACACCAATGGTTTGCCAGGGGCTCTTGGGCCTTTGGCCACAGACTGAAGGCTGCACGGTTGGCTTCCCTACTTTTGAGGTTTTGGGACTTGGACTGATACACCACTGGCTTCCTTGCTCCTCGGCTTATAGATACCCTATCATGGGACTTATCTTGTGATCATGTGAGTCAATTCTCCTTAATAAACTCCCTCACACACACACACACACACACACACACACACAGATATATATATGTAAAACAAGGATGCCCACGCTAACCACTCCTATTCAACATAGTACTAGAAATCCTTGCCAGAACAATCAGGCAAGGTGAAGAAGTAAAAGGTATCCACACACACACACACACACACATATGTGTGTGTGTGTGTGTGTGTGTGTGTGTGTGTTTTATGTCAATTGTAAATGGGATTATATGCTTTATTTTGCTCTCAGCTTCAATGTTATTAGTGTATAGATATGCTATCTAGTTTTGTACATTGATTTTATAGCATGAAACTTTACTGAAATTGTTTATCAATTCCAGGACCCTTTTGGTGGAGTCTTTGAGGTTTTCTAGGTATAGAATCGTATCTTGAATGAAAAGAGATAGTTTGACTTCCTCTTTTCTTATTTGGATACCTTATACTTCTTCATCTTCCCTGACTGAACAATCAGGATTGAACAATCAAGGATTCCAGTACTATGTTGAATAGGAGTGGTGAGAGTGGGCATCCTTGTTTTATTCCAGTTCTCAAGGGAAATGCTGCCAGCTTTTGCCTATTAAATATGATGCTGTGCAGTTGTCAGAGATGGCTCTTATTATTAACATTTTGAGGTATGTTTGTTCAATGTCTGGTTTCTTTAGGGTTTTTATCATGAGGGCATTTTGGATTTTAATGAGAGCTTTTTATGTATCTATTGAGATGATCATTTTTAATTTTTGTTTTTAATTCTGCTTACATGGTGAATCATATTTTAAAATTTTCATTCCAACCTTGTATTCCAGGAATGAAGCCTATGTGATCATAGTGAATTAACTTTTTGACATGCTCCTGGATTTGGTTCGCTAGTATATTGTTGAAAATTTTTACATCGATGTTCATCAGAGATATTAGCCTGTGGTTTTCTTTTTCCCTTGTGTCTTTGCCAGGTTTTTATGTCAGAGTGATGCCAGCTTTGTAAATGAGTTAGGGAGAAGCCCTTCCTCTTCAATTTTTTTTTTTGAATAGTTTCAATAGGATCAGTAACAGCTCTTATTTGGACTTCTGGAAGAATTCAGCTGTGAATCCATCTGGTCCAGGGCTTTTTTTGGTTGGTAGGTTTTTTATTACTGATTCAATTTTGGAACATGATATTGGTGTAATCAGGATTTCAATTTCTTCCTGATTCAATCTTGTGAGATAGTGTATTTCCAGGAATTTATCCATTTCCTCTAGATTTTCTAGTTTATACACATAGAAGTGTTCATAATAGTCTCTGAGGATCTTTTTTATTTCTGTGGGATTGGTTGAAATGTCACTGTTTCGTTTTTTATTGTGCTTATTTTTATCTTCTCTCCTTTTTACTTCAAGTAGCTAGCAGTCTATCAATGTAGTTTATCCTCTGAAATAATACATTTATGGTTTAATTGTTTTTTTTTTTATAGATTTTGGGGGTCTCAATTTCATTCAATTCTGCTCTGCTTTCAGTTATTTATTTTCTTCTGCTGGCTTTGTGGTTAGTTTGTTCTTGTTTTTCCATTTCCTCTATATGTGATGTTAGATTGTTAATTTGAGATCTTTTTGACATTTTAAATAGGTATTTGGTGTAATGAACTTTTCCGTCATCACGACTTTTGCTGCATCCCCTAGATTTTGATATGTTGTATCTCTATTTTTATTTATTTTCAAATATTTTTCTTTAAAATTCTGCCTCAATTTTATTGTTCATCCCAAAGTAATTCAGAAGCAAGTTGATTAATTTCTATGTTCCTGTGTGGTTTTGAGAAATTTTCTGGGTATTAATTTGTGCTTTAATTCTGCTGCAGTCCCAGAATATTTCTGGTATGATTTTCATTTTTTTTTTTTTAATTTATTGAGACTTGCTCTATGTTTACTCATGTGGTTGATCTTGGAGTATGTTCCATGTGCAGATAAGAAGAATGAATATTCTGTGATTGATATGAGGAGTATTCTGTAGATGTCTATTAGAATGGTCAGGTGGCATAGTTAAGTGCAGAATTTCTTTGTTAGTTTTTTGCCTTGATGATCTGTCTAATGCTGTCTAGTGGGGTTTTGAATTCTCTCACTATTGTTGTCCAGGTAAGCTTTTTGGTATATCTAGGAGTATTTGTTTTACGAATCTGGGTTCAGAAATAGATTTTTATTTGGATTAGCTTATATGATAATGGAGACTGGCAAGTTCCATGATACGCAAGGTGAATCAGCAAGTTAGGCACTATGGAGCACCAGTTCCAGTCTGAAAACCTGAGCACCATGAGAGCTGATGGTATAGAACTAGTATGAAATATGGCAGGCCAAAATACAGGTCGACAAAGTCTCTCAGTTAAAAGGCAATTAAGCAGAAAGAATTCTCTCTTAACCAGAGGAGAAACACCCTTTTTCCTTTTTTTTTTTTTTTTTTTTTTTTTCTTTTTTCAGGCTTCCAACTTAATAGTTGAATGAGGCTCACCCACATTAGGAAGAACAATCGGCTTAACTTATTCTACTGATGTACAGATTAAGTTCATCAAAAAACATCCTCACAAAAATACTCAGAATGATGTTTAACCACAAATTGGGTGCCCTATGATCCAGTCACATTGTCATATATGATTATCACATATGGTATTATGGTATTACTTTTCACCCTATTATTTTAAAACTGTTTGTATATTTAGATCTAAAGGGAATTTCTTGTAGTTAACATATAGTTGCAGTTTGATAATTTTTTCTTTTAACTTTTATCTTAGGCTCGGGGTACATGAGGTGCAGGTTTGTAATATAGGTAAAGAACTCATGGGGGATTGGTGTGTAGACTGCCTCATCACCCATGTATGAGGCATAGGAGCTTGTAGGTATTTTTTCTGATCCTCTCTCACCTCCCACCCTCCATCCTCAAGTAGACCCTAAGTGTCTGTTATTTCCTTCCATGTGTCCATGTGGTCTTGTTATTGAGTGCCCACTTACAAGGACAACAGGCAGTATTCGGTTTTTTGTTCCTGCGTTAGTTCACTTGAGATAATGACTTCCAGCTCCATTCATGTTGCTGCAGAGGACATAATCCTGTTCTTTTTAATGACCGTATAATATTCCATGGTGTATATGTACCACTTTTTCTTTATCTAGTCTACCATATGTGATCATTTAGGTTGATTGCATGTCTTTGCTACTGTGAACAGTGCTACAGTAACATATACATGCATGTGTCTTTATGGTAGAATGACTGATATACTTTTGGACATATACTCAATAATGGGATTTTTGGGTTGAATGGTAATTGTTATTATTTCTTTGAGGAATCAGCACACTGCCTTCCATGATGGCTGGACTAATTTACTCTCCCACCACCAGTGTATAAGTAATCCTTTTTCTCTGCAATCTTGCCAGCATCTCTTTTTTTTTTTTCTAACTTTTTACTAATAGACATTCTAACTCATATGAGAAGGTATCTTATTGTGGTTTCATTGCATGTCTCAAATGATTAGTGATGTTGAGCATTTCTTTTATGTTCTTGTTGGCTCCATGTATGTCTTTTTTTTTTTTTTTTTTGAAGTGTTCAAGTATTTTGCCCACTTTTCAATGGGGTTGTATGGTTTTTGCTTGTAAATTTATATACATTCCATATAGATTCTGGCTATTATATGTAGCTAGAAGCATAGTTTCTAAATGTTTTTCCCCATTCTGTAAATTGTCTGTTTACTCGGTTAATAGTTTCTTTTGCTGTACAGACACTCTTAAGTTTAATTAGATCTCATTTGTCAGTTTTTACCTTGGTTGCAATTGCTTTTGGCATCTTTGTCATGAAATCATTGCCAGTTTCTATATCCAGATGGTATTTCCTAGCTCAGCTTCCAGACATTTTATAGTTCTAGGTTTTAAATTCAAGTTCTTACTTCATCTTGAGTTGATTTTTGTATATGGTTCAAGGAGGCATCTGTTTTCAATCTTCTGCATATGGCTAACCAGCTATCCCAGCACCATTTATTGAATAGGAAGACCTTTCCCCATTGCTTTGTCAGTTTTGTCAAAGATCAGATGGTTTTAGGTGTGTGGCCTTATTTTAGGGTTCTTGATTCTGTTCCATTGGTCTATATGTCTGGTTTTGTACCAGTACCATGGTGTTTTGGTTACTGTAGCTTTGTAGTATAGTTTGAAGTCAGGTAGCATGATGCTTCCAGGTTTGTTCTTTTTGCTTAGGATGCCTTGGTTCTTTGGGGTTGTTTTTGGTTCCAAGTGAATTTTAAATAATTTTTTCTAGTTCTGTGAAGAATGCTATTGGTAGTTTGATAAGAATAGCATTGAATCTGTAAATTTTGGGGGGAAAGCATGGCCATTTTAACAATATTGCTTCTTCCTACCCACAAGCATGGAATGTTTCCCCATTTGTTTGTGTCATTTCTGATTTATTTGAAGAGTATTTTATAATTGTCATTGTAGAGGTCTTTCATTTCCCTACTTAGCTGTATATCTAGGTATTCTTTTTGTGGCAGTTACAAATAGGATTGCCTTCCTTGTTTGGCTATTGGCGGGGAGGTTGTTGGTGTATAGGAGTGGTACTGATTTTTGTACATTGATTTTTTTATCCTGAAACTTTGCTGAAGTTGTTTATCAGCTCAAGGAACTTTTGGTGAGACACTATGGAGTTTCAAGTTATAGAATCATGTTATTGCAAAATGAGACAGTTTGATTTCCTCTTTTCCTATTTGGATGCCTCTTATTTCTTTTGCTTGCCTGATTGCTCTGGCCAGGATTTCCATACCATGTTAAATGGGAGTAGTGAGAGAGGACATCTTTGGCTTGTTCCAGTTTTCAAAAAGAATGCTTCCAGCTATTGCCCCTTCAATATGATGTTGGCTTGGGGTTTTTAAAGATGCCTCTTTATTTTTAAGTATGTTCCTTCAATGCCTAGTACTTTGAGGGTTTTTAACATGAAAGATGTTAAATTTTATTGTAAATCTTGTCTACATCTATTGAAACAATCATGTGTTTTTTTCTTTAGTCAGTTTGGTTCATTTTTTCACTGAGCTATTTTGTTTTTTCAGCTCCTGCATTGTTTCTTATAATCCATTAGCTTCTTTGGATTGTGTTTCAGTGTTCTCCTGAATCTCAGTGATCTTCATTCCTGTCCATATTCTTAATTCTATGTCTGTCATTTCAGGCACCTCAGCCCAGTTAAGAGTCCTTTCTGGAAAAATAGTGCATTCATTTAGAGGAAAGAATATACTCTGGCCATTTGAGTTACCGGAGTTCTTACACTGGTCCTTTCTCATCTGTTTCTGCATTTTGTTTGTTTGTTTGCTTTTAACTTTGGTAAAAATTAATTAAGTGCAGTCAGTAAACTTATATTTCGGATGTTTTCAGAGGGCTGATGCTTTGTGCAAGACATTTATTCATAGCTGAATTTTTGTTTTTGTTTTCATAGGGGAGTATGATAGCAAAACATTTTTGCTGTTGAAGTTTTGCACTGTGAACTAGTAGGTGGTGCTTAAGCATAACGATCAGTAGGTAGCCTCTTGCTCAGTCACGTTGCACCTCTGTATTTCCTCGTGTTTGCAGCCATGCTCCCTCTTAGGGCTCTGAAAGTGGACTTTTCACACACTGCTGGCTGCAGATCTCGGCTTGGCACTCTTGCGCAGCACACTGCAGCTCTGGGGTGATCTTAGGCTTTATATTCCCTCCCAAGCTTGGTGGCAGCAAAGGAAAGAACCTTAGCAGTGGTGGATGAGAGTCTTTCACTTGTCTCTTGAGGCTCCACCCCAGAGATATGTGGAGCAGCAATCAATTAGTGATATTGGCCCAGGATGGTACAGCTGTTGTATGAGCCCAAACTGGGGAGGGGTTGCCTGTTTATGAGCAGGGGGTATGGGTGGGATTCATGGGAGACAGATTGGCCTCCTCTACGTGGGGCAAACGCAGCTTCCTGGAGATGTGGATAAAACACTCAGCATCTTTATTCCTTCCATAGTCCAAGGGCAGCAAGGGAAGTACCACTGCAGAAGGGTTTTGCTTGCCCCTGGTAGCTCTACCTCCAGGAAACATGGAGCTGCTCCTACTGAGACTGTTCAGCCCGAAAGTGGAGCAGCTGTACTGCTGGCCTGAGCTAGGGGGTCTGTTTGTTAGGGGTTGGGGCATGAAGGGATCACATGGAGAAGAGACTGGGCTCCTCTATATGGTGGCTGTTATGTGCTATAAGTTCAGGTGAAGCCTTCAGACTCTTGCTTATTTCCTTAGACCAAGAGAAGCAGGGGCAGAACCATTTCTGTGGCAGTGGCAGTGGGGTTGTTACTTGCCTCTGAGAGACTCTCCCCAGGAAAACTGAGAGCTACCACCAGTGGGTATGCTCAGCCATGGGTCGGGCAATTGTTCTGTGGTCCTGAACAAGGGGCCCAGCCTGGTGAAGAGCAGCAGTTAGGTGTTCCCAGGGAAGACAGACTGGAGTCCTCTCCATGTGGTGGCTGCAGTGTGCTAGAGGTTCCAGAGTATTGCATAGGCCCTTAATTCCTTCCCTAGCCTGATGGCAGTTAGAGTGGTACCACTGCGTCTGCAATGGCAGAGGAGTTGTGGGTTGACTGGTATTTTCTCCTTGGAGAAATGCCGAGCCACCTCTGAAGTGTTCAGGTGAAGGCAGGGTAGATGTGTTGGAGACCCAAGTTAGGAGGCTGCAGCCAGTAAGGAAATGTAAGGACAGAGATCGGCAAACAGTCCTGCCACTTTTCCATAGGGCACCTGCACTGTACTGGGGGTCCATTCTAGACAATAGTCACTGGGGACTCTTCAAAGCCTGAAGGCAACAAAGGTAAGGGCTTCAAAACAGCAAGTATGGTAGTCCACCTCACCTTCTGGAAGCTCCATTTCCGGAGGTGCAGAGCTACTACTGTCATGAGAGCCCACTGAGGGTTGGCTGCTGCTGCAGACCAGTGGGTCTTACCCTGCGAGGTGCAGTTGAATTGAGTCCTACAGAACATGACTGCTCAGTTCCCTGGTTTTAGCCCCCTTCTTCAGGGCCTATACAGGAGCCTAAGCACCCCCTTTGCTGGAGCTGCAGCCACTGATGCTGGAATGCCCAGGGATGCAAGGCTCCCCGGATTCCATGTGCACCTAAGAAGTGGCTCTGCCCATACTGTATATAACTCTGCATGTCAGCTGGAAGGCTCTGGTGGAGTGGGCTCACAGGGGGATCTCCTGATCCCAGGCTCACAAAAATCTATAGAAGAAATGTGGGTCCCTGGTATCTCTCATTCACTCACCTTTTCACCATGGAGGGGTTGTCTCCCCTGGCTCTGTGCCACTCCTGGGTGTGTGGTCGTCCTGTCTTGCTGCTCTCTGTTCTCCATGAATTGAGTTATCAAATTGTTTCCTTGATGAATCCCAATGTGTTGGCCTGGATATTTTAGTTGAAGATTTAGTATTTACTTGCCATTCTCTCTTCTCTCTGTGAAAGCAATGTGCACTACGTCCTTCTAGTCAGCCATCTTATCTTTTTCCCCAGTTTGCTTTTTCAGAAATCATTATGCCAATATCTGCCTCTAGATTGAAGTATTTTGTCAGTTTACATTTAAAGTACTTATTGATAAGGTGAGACTTATTTTGCCACTTACTATTGTATTCTACATGTCTTATGTCTTTTCTCTTCTTTGTGTTCATCCACTACTGCCTTCTTCTGTGATAAATACATATTTTCTGTTGTACTAAATTATTTCCTTTATTTTAATATACATGGATATATATATTTTTTGAGATTTTTTTTCCTAGTGGTTGTTCTAGTGATTGCAATTAATATCTTCAATCTGTCTTGTTTAGATTAATTCCAAATTAACTTCAATATTACACAAAATTCTTTCAATATAGTTCTCCGTATCCTCCTTAATAGTCTTTGTTGTCATAACATCTTTATGTATCATAATCTATCAACTTAGCTTTATCATAATTGCTTTTTGCAAAGATCTTTTAACTTACATATGAAAAGGTTTTAATCAAAAATACATTTTTACTGTGTTTTCTATTTACCTATGTAGTTTCCTTTACCAATGCTCTTTATTTCTTCATATGGAATCAAGTTACTGTCTGATGTCTGTTATCTCAGCTTAAAGATCCTCTTTAGTATCCTTATATGATAAGTCTGCTGGCAACAAATTCCCTTAGTGTTTTTTTTCTCAATATGAAATGTCTTAATTTGTAATTTTTGCTGCCTTGTTATTTACAAGGCTCCTGTGTAACAATTTTATGAAGTTCTGACAACCGTAAATTATCAGTTGGAAAGTGCTGCTCTAAGTTCATTTTAAGTATAAAATATTTCCCATGTTAGAATGACAAAACTCACCCATTTAAAGTCACTGCCATATTGAACAAAAACAAATCTAATACTGGAGGAATGTCTGTTTTACAACCTGTCTTTACATTACCTGATTTGATCTTTAAGAACACCCCTGTGAAGAAACAGGACATGTGAAATAAATTTCCCTGTCATCGACTTGGTAATTTGTTTAAATTGAGTTTTACCTCAAGGTCATATATCTCTTAAATTGTGAAATGCTTCCACTACATTAAAGGATATCATTTTAGAAATTCTCAGTATTTCTGTGAGAGCCCTTCATTTTGTGACATTGTTAACAGCAGGAGTTATAACGTCTCTTTTTTTGAAGGTGTATTTGTAGTCACTATGCTCATCTGGCTTTTATGAATGCATTAAGTTAGTCATAAGTAAAAATAAGTTAATTCAGTTCTTTTGAATAAAAAGGAAAGCGGATTTTCTCAGTTCAGAAGAATAAAGACACAAGTTTACTCAATGAGATGTAGTTACAAGATGGTGTGGCTTACTTCTAGCATGTACTAACATCTATTTTTAAAATACTTGGAGATTTTCCCCCTGTTTTTTGTGAGTGAAAATCTGGTAGTTATCTCAATTTGATATTAATTGCTAGTAACAGCCTCATGATTGTGCCTAGTGAAGGAAGATAACAAAAGAGAATGAGAGAAGGGAACCTTTCAATAGCAGCTCTTAGATTGTGTGAATGAAAGAATCCCAAGAGGAAACCGTAGTTACAACAATTAGCCAAGAGTGATTATACCACAGAAAACAAATATCCCACTTGTATTCTAACACTAACTAAAAGACAAGAAAAAATATTAAGGTAATGCAAGGTCTTAAACAAAGGGCATGGTTATATTGTCTTCCTAATAAGAAAGAGATCTGTTCTTATCATATAGGACATAGTATCTCCAGAGCTCTTCTCCTGCTGATCAGGGAGGATGAAATGTTTCTTGAAAGAATACAAAAATTATTTTCATTAGGAAATCTGGCAGTTTAAGATTCCATTAAGGCAGAAAAAATTAAGTGCAGAACCTGGAGTGTAGATCGAAAGAGCAAAGAAGGAATGAGAACGTGTAAATATGTTCTACGCTAGATCTCCAACCAATATGAGAATCTCCACAGTGAGAGAGATTCTGGGACTGATGGAGAAGCTCTAGGTTTGAGGTAGTTGAGGCTAACGGAAGTATAATAATAAACGTATAGGAGAGTATATAAATATGACAAAGGAAGAATATGAGGAGAGGCAGCGTATTTTTGGAGATACAAGCAAGGCTTCTCTTACAGAGGGAGAGGTCAGCCAATGTGGGTTGGAATTGCTGGAAGGAAGACCCTTAAGATTTATTATATGATCGTCTGCAATACGAAGACAATGGTATGTAGTCTAGACATAGACATTAAGGACGTCAAGTGTTTTCTAAGATTATTTTTTGGGCTGACAGACTTTCTATACCTGACAACTGATTGATGCCTATACTGATATTAATTCACTCTAAAGGAAATTGTAAACCACTCTAATTACAAACTATGTATGGAAAGTTATTGTATACTGGAGAGACTGTACACTGTGTCTCAGTATATAATCATCTACTTTTCCTCTGATGCTTTAAGCTAGTCATATTGCTTATTATCAGCCTCCTGCCCACCCTACCAGATACCTCCTCCTGTCATTAGTGTCAGACCTTCAGATCATATTTGTCTCCATCTGTCTCAGAATTCTTTTCTCTTACTCCAAATACACTCTAGCCTCTTACCTTAGCTTTTTCAGATTTGTATATATGTAGCCTCAACCTATGTACTTTGATATTGTAAACCAAAATTACATTCTAAGCCCCGCCCCACCAACCATCTAAATGGACTTCCTCCTCAGCCAGGGATCTTTTAAAATTTAACCTGAGAGACTGTTTTAGGCCACAAGGGGAAGTGGGGGTCAGATATGCCTCATTCTACTTCTCTGGCATAACATCACATAACAAATAAGAAATCAAAAAAATTTAAACTCAAATATGTTTCCTTGCCTTGTCTTGAAATTGCCCTGCAAGGTTTGTCTCTTTGAGAAAAATCTACATTCTGTAGAGAATCTCCTTTTCCCTTTCTTCTTTCCAAATCCAGAAGATAATCAATAAGAGTCAGGTACCCTTTTAAGTCCCATAGGAAAATATTTTACAACACGTTCTCTCTGAAGCCTGCTAGCTAAAAGCTTCCTCTGCACAATAAAACTTTGGTCTCCACAATCCTTTAACTTAACCCAAACATTCCTTTCTATTGATTCCACGTCTTTGGATAAACTCAACCAACTGTCAACCAGAAAAAAATTTTTTAAATCTACCTATAAGCTGAAAGCCCCTGCTTCCAGTCATTCTCCCTTTCTGGACCAAACCGATATATTTCTTAAATGTATTTGACTGAAGTCTTATGCCTCCCTAAAACAAGCTGCACCATGACCACCTGAGCACATGATGTCAGGACTTCCTGAGGGCTGTGTCATGGGCCATAGTCACTCATATTTGGCTTAGAATAAATATCTTCAAATATTTTACAGAGATTGACTCTTTTCATTGACAATACTGTCTACCCTTTTCTTCAGATCATATACTCTATTATTTGTTTATATTTATTCGATGGAGTTTCACTCTTGTTGCCCAGTCTGGGGTGCAATGGTGTTATCTCAGCTCACCGAAACCTCCACCTCCTGAGTTCAAGCTATTATCTTGCAGAGTAGCTAAGATTACAGGTGCCTGCCACTGTGCCTGACTGATTTTTTAATATTTTTAGTAGAGACAGGGTTTCACCTGTTGGCTATTCTGGTCACAAACTAACTCCTGATGTCAGATGGTCCACCTGCCTCAGCCTCCCAATGTGCTGAGATTACAGGCATGCACAACCATACCCAGCCCAGAGCATATATCCTCTTGAGTAGGAGTTGTCCTTTTCTCATTTCAACTTCAGGAGAACTATCCTCTGATGAATAGTCATTAGGCCAGCTCTCAGACTGGCCAGCCTCAACCCTAATTTTGTCAAAAGAAGTAAAGACAATGGACATAACAGAGTTAAATAAAACCTAAGAAGAACACAGAAAATGGAAGCAATGTATTAATGCATGCGCTAATCTTTATGAGTACGAAATTAACAGATGTTTAAAGAGAAAATGATATTTTAGGAAGATGGACTTATTTGAATAAAGTTGTCTGGGTCTTGAAGTGCACAGCGTTTTAAGAACAATGAGTCATCTATTGTAAGGGAAATATATTGAACATGTGCCAAAGGACTTGCTCTGAGATTAAGTTGAAAATACAGATTAGTGTCAGAACCTAAAGTATCTTGAATGCTATGCTAAAACATGTTTACTTTCACTACTGATAGTAGACGCCTCTACAGGTCACTGAGCATAACTAATATGATCATGTCTGTATTTGGATAAAGCAATTTTGTTACCAACGCACTATATAGTATTTGAAGAGAAAGAGATCAATAAAACTATTGTGATAGCCAAATAAGAGACAAAAGTATCTTGGGCAATGACGTGGCAATAGAAATAGAAAGGAGAAAAAAATTGAAATATTTTGAAAATCAAATAGCACTAAGATGTTTTCTCAGATTATGGAGAAAAGACAGATATAACAGTGACATAGCTTTCTATATTTAATAAGTGGTTCATACCTTCTGTGATAGAATATTAAAAAAACTTGAGATATATCATTTCAGGTATGTCTAGTATGAAGTATATATTTAGTATGAGGATTAGCATATATAAATATCTAAAGACAAATAGAAATTCAGTTCTGCAGGTAATACAAAAGGGAAGTCATCTAGAGCTATTGATATGGACATGTAAATCTAGAAGGATCCTCGCTTCCACAGTACAGAAGCAGCTTATTTTCTAAGTGCTAATATGTTGTATTGTTTTTGAGACAAAGTCTCACTTTGTCACCCAGGCTGGAGTGCAGTGTCACAATGTAGGCTCACTGCAGCCTCCACTTCCCAGGATCAAGTGATTCTCCTACTTCAGCCACCTTAGTAGCTGGAATTACAGGTACACACCACCGCACTGGGCTGTTTTGTATTTTTAGTAGAGACAGGGTTTTGCCATGTTGGCCAGGAAGGACTCAAACTCCTGGCCTCAAGGGATGCACCTGCCTCGGCCTTTCAAAGTGCTGGAATTACAGGTGTGAGCCACCACGCCCAGCCCAAGTGCTAATGTATTTGTTATATTTTCATATAATGTATTTTCCCATAGTGATTGCCTCATTAATGTCTAAATTATCAACCAATAATAATTAAAAAAATGATGGTATATAAAGCGTCAAATGCAGTTTTGTTATTTATTCTAACTTCTAACCTCCTATAAACAAATCTATAAGCATATAAATTATCAACATACAGCTAATAACCTTGAAATGTGCAAATAAACTATTTTTTATTTTAAAAGGTAAATATTTTGTTCCAATTATTTTCAAAAAAAAAGAGACATATTAGGTGAAAACAGCAATGTTTATATACACTTCCTTGGGACCACATACTAGGTTAAAGTGGTTCTATTGATGACTGAGATGACATGCGATATATATTTTACATCTATATATCAATCATAATAACACATATTAGAGACAATATATTTGTGTTTAGTGAAGAAAGTAAAATAATAAACATTAGATGTGAAATACTAGTCCATGCTTGTGTAGTAACCCACTCCATGCTTACTGAATATTCCCTTCTGTGTAAGGTTGGCTTTTTCTTCAGTGCTGTTTACTTTGCTTAGGATTTAGAAGTTTGCCATAAAACAATACAGTGTTAATAAATACATCATTCATAGAAAGTTATGCAGAATGGAACATTTATCTGGGTATAAAATACTATATACATCCCAGCACTTCTGGGACACAGAGAAAAAACACATCAGAATTGAAGGTTTTAATTAATTGATCACACTAGGAGGGCTAATCCAAAGTGCATATTTTTCATAATTCTGAAATAGAAATATTGTTACTAATTAAAATGTGATCAGTTTTGTTTCTCAGTGCTTTACTAATATCACAGATTTTGACCCAATCATTTCCTTGAATTACCCATTTGGCAGTGAATTGTATTTAATGACATTGGCATATCCATAGATTAAATTAGTTTCAGATGTAGGAAGGAAAATTCTAAATGAATGATTTCAATGGAAGTGAAATTAAAATTTCAATGACACTAATATTTTAGTCAGCGAATTATAGAGGGGCATTTATTGATATGTGTATTTTTTGTTTTTAACATTTTGATTTGTTTCTCTATCTTCTATAGCCATGAGGGTGCTTTTGTTTACCACAAGAACTCATGTAGGGCAAGAAGGAGTTCCAAATTAAATGTTAATTCTAAGTTATCAGTTGTAGTTTTTCAATCATATTTTGTGATGATTTACATTAAATGGAAATTAGTTGCTTTGCTTTCACATGTTTAGATGGTGAATTTATTATCCATTTTCCTTATACTGTCTTCATTCTTATTTGTTTTAACAGCTCAGGAATCATGTAAAAGCCATCAGAAAACACGGTCACTATTTTTTGAATAAATAGCAGTATGAAATCAAGTTGCTTTTTCTTTTTCCTTTTTACATGTATCTGAGACTCTCTCATCGCAAGCTACTTAACAGCTCATTAGATTGAGTAGACTACATTTTACTTAACTGCTCAACAGATTGAGTACCTGCAGAATTGATCTAAGCTATTCTCTTTCCTTCTCAGGAAGCCTTTGATGTGTTTTGACCATCTAAGGAAAGTTAATAGATTTTTGTCTGTGTATGTTCTCTCCTTTATCACATCCCTGAAAAATTTTCTGATCATTAATATTGACAGAACAAGTAGTCAATATTAACTAGAATCCACGTCAGGGGGCAGACACAGGGAATTTGTTTACTTTCTAAATGTATATTACATCTCTTCCCTGAAGCAATTTCATATACCAGGAATATTTATTCTGATTATGAACTATATCCATATGTGTTGAACACTGAAACTTGTGCAGATTTGTCAAAAACGAAAAGCATCTGAAGAAGCAAATGCTTTTTAACAAATATTATTGAGGTACTGTACTTTACTATTATTCTTACTCAAAATTAATCACTGAATCAATTTATCTCCCAATGTTAATGAAGAAGGAAAATAAATGATTAATAAAAAGGCCTTGAGCCTCAAAAGAGGCATTTGCTTTTATTAAAAGTATGCATTCAATAACATAAAAGCTAGAGAATATGTGTCAGGATTTGCCTATCAATCAGTTAATACAGTTTATTTTTTAATATTTAGATTACATTTACATAGTATATGAATGCTACAATTAAATAATTTATGAATGTTATTGAAAAATAAAGTATATTTTAGTTTTAGCCTAATAATTAATGCATGACTTAAGATTTTATGATAATTTATTAAAGTCAATCCCCATCTGTTATATTATCAAAAAAAACAAATATTAGCAATGAATAAATGGACCAATTGTATGTTTGATACCAGACAAGTTTTACTGCTCTGGCATTAATAAAAATATTTAAAATTGTGTGAAAATTGCATTGTTCACTTCCTACACAAGCTGATTGTTAAACATTAACTCATTATATTGTTTTTCTCATTTCTAAACTGACCTATACAACTATGTACTTACGCTGAAAAAAAAAAAAAAGGAAATGCAATCTGGTGTAAAAAATAATAGTATTTTTCTTAAAAATCCTTTATTAAATAAAAATATATACTTATTTATTGAAGATGTACTGGGTAATTTATGAGGCCCCTAAAATATTAAAAAGGTGACTGTTTTCTATTAAATGTATATAGATAGTAATTAGATTAAGACATTAACAGAAATAATTATAATATTATAAGAAGAATATAAAATTTAAGGAAAGTCCACTTTCATCCAAAGACTGAGCATATATTTCATTATATGCACTGTTTACAATTGAATAATTGGAGGATTTCTCCATTCAGAAGATCTATCAGTTGCAGACAACATAACTGTATATTTAGAAGACCCCATTGTCTCAGCCCCAAAATTCCTGAAACTGATAAGCAACTTCAGCAAAGTCTCAGAATACAAAATAAATGTGCAGAAATCACAAGCATTCCTATACACCAATAACAGACTTAAAGAGAGCCAAATCAAGAACAAACTGCCATTCACAATGGCTACAAAATGAATAAAATACCTACGAATAGAACTAACAAAGAATGTAAAGGACCTCTTCAAGGAGAACTACAAACCACTGCTCAACAAAATAAGAGAGGACACAAACAGATGGAGAAACGTTCTATGATCATGGTTAGGAAGAATCAATATCATGAAAATGGCCATACTGCCTGAAGTAATTTATAGCTTCAATGTTATTCTCATCAAGCTATCAATGACCTTCATCATAGAACTGGAAAAAACCACCTTAAACTTCATATGGAACCAAAAGAGAGCCCACATAGCCAAGTCAATTCTAAGAAAAAAGAACAAAGCTAAAGGCATCACATGCTACCTGACTTCAAACTATACTACAAGGCTACAGTAATCAAAACAGCATGGTACTGGTACCAAAACAGAGATATAGACAAATGAAACAGAACAGAGGCCTCAGAGGCAATGCCACACATCTACAACCATCTGATTTTTGACAAACCTGACAAAAACAAGCAATGGGAAAGGATTCTCTGTTTAATAAATGGTGTTGGGAAAACTGGCTAGCCATGTGCAGAAAGCAGAAACTGGACCCCTTCCTGACACCTTACACTAAAATTAACTCCAGATGGATTAAAGACTTAAACATAAAACCTAACACCGTAAAAAAAACCTAGAAGGAAACCTAGGCAAAACCATTTGGGACATAGGCATAGGCAAGGACTTCATGAACAAAACACCAAAACATTGGCAACAAAAGCCAAAATAGAAAAATGTAATTAAACTCCAGAGCTTCTGCAAAGCAAAAGGAACAGTCAGTAGAGTGAATCAGCAATCAACAGAATGGGAAATAATTTTTGCACTCTGCCTATCTGACAAAGGACTAATATCCAGAATCTACAAAGAACTAAAACAGATTTACAAGAAAAAAACAAGCCCATTCAAAAGCGGGCGGATATGAACAGAAACTTTACAAAAGAAGACACACATGAGGCTAACAAACATATAAAAGAATGCTCATCATCACTGGTCATTAGAGAAATGCAAATCAAAACTATATTGAGATACCATCTCACGCCAGTTAGAATGGCGATCATTAAAAAATCTGGAGAAAACAGATACTGGAGAGGATGTGGAGAATTAGTTTATATACTTAAACTAACTGGAATTTTTTTTATATTGAGAATAAGTAAATAAAGTTAGATAAAAGGCAAAGTAATTTGCAGAACAAAAATATATGTAATCAGTAGACAGATTTATGGTTAGCATATCTTCAATTAAAAGTTACACTTTCCTGCCAGGTGTGGTCACTCATGCCTGTAATCCCAGCACTTTGGGAGGCCAAGGTAGAAGGATTGCTTGAGTTTAGGAGATTGATACCATCCTGGGTAACATGAGGAAAACCATTATCTACAAAAAAATATGAAAATAAGATGGGTGTGGTGGCATGCACCTGTAGTCCCAGCTACCAGAGAGGCTGAGGTGGGGGGAGATTGCAGTCAGCCAAGATCAAACCACTGCACTGCAGCCTGGATGACAGAATGAAACCATGTCTCAAAAAAAAAAAAACAAAAACAAAAACAAAAACAAAAAAAAAACAGTTACACTATCCAAGAGGATTAATCTTACTCTATTTTGTGATACTGTCCCTAAAATAAATCATTGATAACATATAAAAGCGTAATCTTTGCAGTGTTTTTTCATTATTCATTTATTCAAGCAGCATTATTATCTGTCTATTACATGCTGTATATTAGGTACTAGGAATACAAGGATTAATGCATTTAAATATATTCATGTAAATGCAGGGGCAATACATTATTATTTAGATTATTTAATCAACGTATAATAGAAATCTCAATAATTTCAACTCAATATATTTTCAGAGGGATTACTTTATACCATTTTATATTGTTATTTCAACTTTCCACCTAATTTTAGTGGCAGAAGGTTGAAAATATGAGTAATGTATAGGAGTTAAACAAATGTCTTCTCACCTTACAGTTAGTAGACTCTCAATCTCTGCAGCATAAAACAGGCCATAAATTTTCCTAAGATTACAGAATCTCATATATACTTTTGAAGGAGCTTTGGAATGTGTTTTATCCAACCTCCTGAAGAATGTTGGAGTTTCTTCTTTATGCTCCCCAATGGGGAGGGAAATAGAGTATGGAAGTTGATTAAGATATTTGAAATATGGGTAAAAGAAGAGCAAGAAAAGTGAATGAGAATAGGTTTAGAAGACAAATGGCTCATCCTCTCAATTTTGCAGAAGGCTGGCTATGATTATTGGTATAAGCCAGGATTAAGTCAAATAATCAAATATAAAAATTGCAGTGACTTTAGAATAAATTGCTGGGTACTTGAATTTGAAAACCCCTTTTGTTTGATTTAAGGCAGTTGAGTTCTGTGTGTATATCAGAAAAAAAGAAAAAAAATCATAAGCTGCTTTGTAAGCTCATTATTTTTACATTTCCCAATCAGTAATTTTTAGGTGACTAAAAATGAGTTTAAATATTATTGATTCACATGGTTTTCAATTATATCATGGCTGTTTTTATTGTAACACTGAAATTTTAGAGGGGTTCTTAGTATAAGATACGTAGCTTCTTTCTTTGCTTGTTGCAGGAATATGCCTAAACTGAAAAATAGTAATTTCAAATAGATATATGAATCATTTTCCCCTTGAGACTCTGCTTCACGTAAAGAACACTTCTTTCAAGCTACTTTCCTGTTCAAAATCCTCTGGTAACTGTAGACTATCTCTAGTATTAAGACCAAATTTATGAGGCTAATATTCCATTCAAGGTAGCCACAATCTGCACCCTGTTACTTTCAAAATTTATTTAAATTTGAAATGGATTCTCATTAGCCACTACTATTGGCCTATTTACACCTTTTTCCCAAGTGCCACTCACACTCTGTAATCAGTTATACTCTCTTAAGTCTGCTACGTGCACTTCTTTCTCTATTATTTTGCTCACATTGATTTTGCTAATTAAATTATTTCTGTTCTCTTCCTTTCCTATCTAAATTATAACAGTTTTAAGTGTGTATCTAAATTTAATGTTTCACAGTCCTTAAAAATCAAGTCATATCAATGTGAAACCCTACTATGATGCTTACTTGCTTTGTATTTTGGGCAATTCATGAAAAATCTTTGTGCTATGTATTTAGTTATCATAATTGAAAATAATAGTAGCAATATCACATGAGTTTGTTGCGAAGACTAAATGAACTAATATTTGGAAAATGTAAATATTCTACAGGTGTTGCTGCTGTTGCTGACATTATTGTTATTGTTTTTATTAGGCTATATGGCAACATGATATTGCCTTATATTATTTCAAAAATTGATTCAATTTTTTATATGTGAATGTCATAGCACTTTAAATTTTAAGCTCTTTAAGGCTGAATAAAATGTGTGGGATGATTTCTTATTATCCTAATTACTTTAGACATTGTATAGTAAAAGTTTAAGGAAATTTGCACAATTAATAAATGAAATATTGAATGAAAGACCAAATAAATTAATCCTTGTGTTCAACATTGAACATTCTGGTATTCTCATTTATCCATATAAATTAATTATATTTTCTTAAATCACATTTTCTTCAGATAAATTTAGCCTTTTATACAAATTTTGTTTAGTAAATTTTGTTGATTGTTATAAACTCTACTACAGATAATTTTCTTTTGTGTACAAACAGAAGAATAAATGAACAATGAATATTTCTCAAAAATATTAACTAGAGGATTTTAGCACCATTATTAGATAAATTCTTCCAAATTTTAACAACTAATTTATAACAAAAAAATTTATATCTGAAATAAATTATTATATATTATATAGGTTGGGTAGGAATTTTATTTTTAATACTGTAAGCTCTGAATATTGATTTAACCAGTTTATGACATTAATAAAGTATGATATTTGCTGAAAATTTTAACAAAAAAAAACTTTCAGTAATATTTTGAGGTTTTTCTACCAAGTTATTCATATTGAGAAGCAGGTAGTCATAGAACCAGATGTGCCGAAAGAACGAGGGTTATTTTGAAGGGTGAGAAATATGAGGTGAGGAGGAGAGAAGAAAATCTCACAAAATGAAAAAATAAAAAATAGCAAGAATAATCAAATCTTCCACTGAGAGGTATTCTCACTCTGTTCAATATCACTATTAGCAGGTGGATGTCTTTTGGGAACACCTGGTTATAAGCTTTGCCTCCTGTTTTATGAAACTATTTGTTTATTTTTATATATTTATCAGTTTAAAATCAGGAAATAACATTTTAAGAACAAATAGGAATGTGGAAATGAATATAAAAAGAAACAGTGAAAATATGTGATAGTGATTGTCCTGAGAAGTGAATGTTCAAAAGGAAAATTGAGTCAACCGAAAAGTGTTTCTCATTTGAATCCTTGTAATGAGGTTTGAATTTTAACTTACTAAGACATAAGTATAATGACTGTAAAAGCAAAACATGGAATCAAGCAATGCTTATAGGTTACTTGTAAAGTAAGCAAGACCATATTCAGCTAAAAGCATCCTTGGTACCTCCTTAACCTTGGCCTTTCCCTTTTGTCCTCTCTTCTCTTTATCCCTTCACAAGTCAATCCCCTCACTCTTCCTTCTTTCAGTCACAATTTGGAATATTAACTCAAACTAATGTAAATATATCTTTTTCCAGGAATACTCTAGTTTTCAGAAGAATCACAGTTTTCAACGTAAAATGTTTGTGAAATTTAAGTTATCAACTAGCAGAGGATGGTTAAGATTTCATTGTGAAAGAATTAACAGTTGTCAGAATAAACACTTCCATGAGAAATTTATACCTACTCATGCATAACACAAAATTTTAATATTTGCTTAGGCAAACTTTCTGGCAACTTTTGAATCTATGAAATACTTATCGACTTCCAATAATTTTGGAATGGGTATACACATTCATAATTTCCAGAAGTTCAATTTGTATTGAGATTATGTTTAGCTATCAAGCATTCAACATTGCATGGTAGAGAAAGAGAGAGGGAGAGAGATAGGCAGACAAACATAAGAAATGCAAAGTTGGATTTTATCTGTTTGCCATTGTAGATCCAATCTCTACCTTGTTCTACTTTGCTTTGTTCCCCAGGAGTTTGAATTATATTGACTCATCAATGGACTCCTTTCCCCTCTGACTTCTAATTGATTTCCACTAAGAAGAAAAAGGGCAGGAGATTTAAGGGAGAAAGGAGAGTGATTTTGGAAAATTTATTGCTCTGGCACCCAATCTGAGACTCAGCATTCTGTTATTTCCTTGACCAAAGATTTCAGTTCCTGTCATGTAGCCTACTCTATCAGCAAAATCCGTCCTGTCACCAAGTTCCAGTAAACTTTTCACTCACGTCTCATCAAAGAATATTAAAGAAACTCCACTATTATTATCCCTAGGATTCTTCATTATCCCTTATAGTTCCCTATGTTTTTCTTGTATATTTGTAAATAGTCTTCTTTCAGCCTGTCTTAAAAATATCTGGCTCTGAGCCCTGGAACTCCTAAAATTCCAGGATTTGAATAGATGGAATCAATGGAGAGACAATTGTTAATCACTGGACTCTCTGATGTTAGTGGAATTTTATTTTAATACCTGATATATCTACAATGTGATGTTTCCATTTTTAAATACATTTATCTTCCATTTGATTACTGCATATGTTAATAATTATAGCACTAAAAATGGTTAATAGTCATTATGTGTTTATTAGCTGTCAAATTATAGTAAAGGGCTCGAGAACATTACTTTACAGCATCCCTATGAAAGAGGTACTAAAAATATCTCCTATAAAAGATGAAGAAATTGAGACTTGCTTAGGTCAAGTGACTGTTCCAAAGTCACACAGCTGGTATAGTAAACGAGATTTAAACCAAGGCAGCAGGACTCCATGCTTTTAACCAACATACAGTGGTATGTAGTACTTCACTATATAAATGTAAACCTAGACAGAATAAAATTAAAAGTCTTTCACACATTGTTGTTGCCTACTATAGATGCCACTTAGACATTAAAATTTTCATGTGAATTGAATTGCAATGACAGTTAAAAAATAGTGCTTTGAGCAATTTTTAAAATAGGATACAGCATGTTACTCAGTGATGAAGCACACAAAAATGGTATGAAACTTTTAAAACCTAAGGGATTATACCTGACAGTTTAAACGATCTTCTGTATTTTTTTTAGAAGTCACTAAAGTCATACATATTGAGGGACCATAGCAAAACTAAATAACATATCAGAATTTTATACAAAATTATTTTTTGAGTATGATATATTATTTTTTGAGTGATACGCTATCATATGAAGTGTGAAAACTTTTTCTAAATAATGACTTAAAAATGCATCATAAAACTTCACATCAAATAGCAATAAACAACCTATATGGGAGTACAGAGTATATATTTTCTGCATAAAACCACATTGATTTTCTTTGTACTTATCCTATCAAATTAAAAAAAGGCAAAATTTGATGAGCTGATATGTCTTCTCATAAAATAAAAACAGGATGTTTCCTGGTTCTATATTCTTTAATTTTATTTTTTGAATGAAGACATGAGAGAAAGCATTAAATCACAGTACTGTTAGGTTTGGATGAATTGATTGTATTCAATAGACACTGATTCCATTTGACTGTTCTTACTGATTCTGTTTAACTATTCTTAAAAGGACTGAACAGAATTTGCATCAATAAAATTAATTGGTACAACCACTATTCAATCATGTAGCAAAGATAATAGTCTAAAATAAATGTTTAAATTTTCTTGTTTAATGAGGGAAATTCTTTCCTTGTGAATAACATTTGTATGTATGAGAAATGAACAAGATAAATTACATAAATACTCCAAACTAAATAATTTTGAATCTTAACTTTCATTGATGAAGGGAAAGTAAATATTCTTCTTAACTTTATAGATAATTGAAAAAAATTAAGCTGCTTTTAAAGTTAGACTGCATCTATGAGCTTTTCACATGTGCAGGAATCAGTCATGAATCAGTTTGTTCTGAAACAGTTAAAAATATTTTCTTCAAGATAAAGAAATAAAAAACAACATTAATAATAATAAAACTCCTCAGCACTGGAAGAAGTTGGAGAGACTCTCTCTCTCAGGCTTAGAAAAAACAAAGAAGACATCAAAAATTTAAGACCACAGACATAGAGGGGTATACCTGCTTCAAACAGCAGGACTGCTATACCTCCATTCTCTACTTTCTCCTTTTTCCTGCTGCATACAAACCCTACAGAAACATAAATTTTAGTTTATATATATATATATATGTATACATATATACATATATATATTTGTGTGTGTGTATAATATATATTAGTATATATAATAGATATATTTAATATCTCAGTGCCATCTGAGTTGTAGATTCTATCATCATGTTTTCCCCTGTGGGACTGTTGTGGAGACAAATTCAGAAGTAAACAAGTGCATCATTCTGGTTGTAAGCAACAGCAACTTGAATAAGGGAAGGCTGATTCAAACTGTCTAGGAATAGTATATAAATTGTTAGTGTAGTCTATTCTAATGCTTAAACAGCCTTTACTGTATTGACAGTCTCCTACTGCTGCATTCCCCATAGTGAAACCTAAGCCCATTTACCCTTGTTGTGTCAGCCCAGCTGAATGACAGCAGATCAATTTTCTTTCTAAAGGTCCTTTCAGTTTAGTTTACATTTGTAGGTTTTTTTTTTTTCACATTTGCCTTCCCCAGATTGAACCATCCAATTGTTTTAGTTAACTTTGACATTTTCACTTACTTATCTTTAGCTATAACTCTTTATCTTATTCATAGTCTTTTTTGTTTGGGTAACATGTATAATTCTGGGTCCATGTGCTATGTTTTTTCTTACATGTGAAGTGTGTTCTTTAACTTGTTTAATAGCTTGTGTTTTCAGATTACCTTCTTATCAAAACCAAGATCTTTCTGAAATGTGTTAATACTAATCTTTATCCATTGTGTATTATTTTTCCCTTTTAAACCTTAAACTTGTCTTCTACCTGTTTACCTTCATTACCAAAATTTTCCAAAGTTAGTACTCTTCAATGTTCAAGCTAATGTTTTCTAATATATATTCTCTTTTCTGAATAAGTTTTTAAGTGCTATTTTACTGATATTTTAATAAAATTTATCTCAAACATCTTACATAGACTAAAGCTCAATAAATATTTGCTCAATTTGGTTATCCATGGTATTGCCAGTGGCTTCCTAAGTCAGCATATGGAGATAGATTTTATGAATGTGTCAGACTCATCAGGAAATTATGATAGAATTAAATAATAGTGTCTTCAGTATGTTGTCTTCTTTCTCAGAAAGAATTTTGCTAATTATATGAATCAATTATAAGCTTTATTCTCTCTGTAATCAGGCTATCTGTCACCATCTACTTCTGTACCACCTTGTTTTTACTTACTATGTCTTTACTTTCCTACTTATTCATTCTATCATTAGAGGTTCAATTAGTGCACAACTTATTGAATCACTGGAGCTGTTACTTAGAATCCTGATCATTTAAGGCCATTCACAGATTGATGGCAAAATTTTAAGTTTAATTTGATGTGATTTGATAAAAGAAAATGTCTGGGATTGCTTATCTTTATGCATGATGGAACATAAATAAGAATAAGTATTTAAAATTATTTTAATAAGAGCTCACACATTTCTAGGTGTTTTGTTTCACGTTTTAAAATTGGTATACTTTAAGAGCATTTTTATACTCATAGCAAAATGGAAGGAAAACCACATATCATTGTTTCCTCCACAAACACAGCCTTCCCCACTGTCTACATTTCACATCACAATGATACATTTGTACAGTCAAACCTACATTGATGCATCCTTATTGCTAAAAGTTCATGGTTTACATTAGCATTCACTCTTGGTCCTGTACTTTCTACTATAGATTTTAATAAATGTACAATGCAGTGTCTTCACCACTGTAGTATTATACAGAATTGTTTCAATGTCATTAGTCATCTGTGCTCTGTGTACTCTTTGCCTATTTTTTAATTGGATTGTTTGTTTTTTTCTTGTTGTTTAATGTTAAGAGCTCTTTATCTACTTTGAATAACAGCCCTTTTTCAGATGTGTATTGAATATTTTTCCCAGTGTGTGGCTTCCTTTTTATTCTCTTGATATTTTCTTTTGCAGAGCAAGTTTTTAATTTTAATGAAGACTGGTTTATCAATTATTTCTTTTATACATTGTGCCTTTGGTGGATCTAAAAAGTCCTTTCCATACCAAAGGTAATCTGGGTTTTCTCCCATATAGTCTTCAAGAGGTTTTATAGCTTTGTGTTTTACATTGAGATCTCTGATCCATTTTGAGTTAACTTTTGTGAAGGATATAAAGTTTGTATCTAAATGTATTTGTTTTTGCATGTGGATGTCCAGTTATTCCAGCACCATTTGTTGAAAAGTCTATTTTTGGTTCATTGTATTGCCTTTACTTCACAAAAGATCAGTTAACTATATGTAAGTGGATCTCCTTAGGTGGGCTCTCTATTACATGCCATTTATCAGTTTACCCTTTCCCCAATACCATTCTGTTTTGATTACTATAGCTTTCTAGTAAGTCTTGAAGTTGAACAATGTCAGTTTTCCACTTTGTTCTTTTTCAATATTGAATTGGCTATTCTGTATATTTCACCTCATTACATAAATTTTATAATCAATTTGTCAGTATCTGCAAAATAACTTAGTTATTTTGATTGCGATTGCATTAAATCTATAGAACAAGTTGGCACAAAGCGAGGTCTTGAAAGTTTTGAGCCGTCCTATCCATAAAACATAGAATTTGTCTCCACTTATTCAGTTCTCCTTGCAATCATTCACTACAATTTTGTGTTTACTTCTTATAGATTTTGTATATAAACTGGTAGATTTATATCTAAGTATCTAATTTTGGCGGATGCTAATATAAATGCTAATGTGTCCTTAATTTCAAATTCTACTTGTTTATTGCTGATTTATAAAAAGCAATTGAATTTTATATAATAACTTTCTATCTTACAGCCTTGTTATTATTACATATTAGATCCAGAAGGTTTATTTTATTTTAGGTTTTCTCCATAGATAATCATGTTATCTGTGAACAAAAGCAGTTTTGTTTCTTCCCTCCAAGTCTGTATAACTTTCATTTTATTTTCTTATTTTGTTGCATTGGCAGGACTTCTAGTACAATGTTGAAAAACAGTGGTGGTGTGGGGATTCTAAATTTGTTCTTTATCTTGGAAAGAAAACTTAAAGTTTATTACCATTAAGCATGGTTTTAGCTGTAGGTTTTATTGTGGATGTTCTTTATCATGTTCAGGAAGTTTCCCTATTCCTAGTTTGCTGAGTGTTGGTATCATGACTGGGTTTTTCGTATTGTCAAATGCTTTTTCGGCATCTTTTGGTATAATTTTGTAATTTTTATTCTTTTGCCTGCTAGTATGATGGATTACCTGAATTGAATATGAAAAGTTGAACCAATTTTACATGACTGGGATAAATCCTGCATGGTGTGATATATAATTCATTTTATATGTTGGATTTGATTTACTTATAGCTGTTAAGGAGGTTTGCATCTATGTTTATGAAAGATGTAGTCTGTAGTTTACGGTACTTGGACTGATTTGATACTAGGGTAATGCTGACCTTATATATAGAATGAGTTGGGAATCATTCCTTCTGCTTCCCTCTTCTGAAAGAGATTGTAGATAACTGGTAAAATTTCTATCTTAAAAGTTTGATAGAACTCACCAGTTAACCCATCTCTTTTTTTGGAAGTTTATTAATTATTGATTCTTTAATAGATGTATGCCCATTCAGATTATCTATTCTTGTGTGAAAGTTGACGGATTATGTCTTTCAAGGAGGTAATCTATTTCATCTGCATTATCAAATATGTAGGCACAGACTTGTGCCTAATATTTCTTTATTATCATTGTAATGTTTATGTGTTCTGTAATTATGCCCCTTCTTCTATTTCTGATATTGGTAATTTGTGTTTTTTCCCTTTTAACCTCAGCCTAGCTAGAGGTTTATTAATTTTATTCATTTTACATATGATCAGCTTTTCGTTTCATACCTCTCTATTGATTTCCTGTTTTCACTTTCATTGATTTGGGCTCTAATTTTATTTTTTTACTTCTGACTACTTTCAATTTAATTTGCTCTTCTTTTTCTAGTTTCTTGTGGATGTTTAAATGATTTTAGATTTTTCTTTTTTTCTAAATATGCATTGAATGCTGTAAATGTCCAACTAAGCAATGTTTTCTCTGCATCTCGCAAATTTTGATGAGTTGTGTTTTTATTTAGTTCAAAATATTTTATAAACTTCTCTTGAGTTATTTTTTTTTCACCCATGTGTTATTTACAAGTGCGTTGTTTAAACTCCAAGTACTTTGGGATTTTAAAGCTATCCTTCTGTTACTAATTTTTAATTTAATTCTAGAAGTTAATTTGTCTGAGAGTAGACATTGCATGATTTATATTTACCTTTACCCTTCTGTTTACTTTTAATTTACACATGCCTTTATATTTAAAATGGGTTTCTTATAGACAATCTGTAGTTGGATCTTATTTGATGATCCACTCTGCCAATCTGCCTTTTAATTGTTATATTTATACAACTGACTTTTAAATTGGTGAATGGTACACTTATACTAATATGTGTCATATCTGTTTCTATTTTATATTTGTTGCTCTTATATTTTGTTCCAACTTTTGTAATCCACAATTTTTCTACCTTTTATGGCTTTGAGTTTTATATAATGCACCATTTTCTCTTCTTTCTTAGAATATCAGTTATACTTTTTTATTATTTTACAGATTGTCCAAAAGTTTGCAAATTACACATAAAACTAAGCAAAATCCATTTTCATTTTATAGCATACAACTTCACAGGTAATGCAATTATCTTATAATAACAAAATAGTCTTAATTCCTCCAAATTGTCGCTTGTGTCATTGCTGCCATTCATTTTGTTTATGCACTTTGGGAGGCAGAGGCAAGTGGATCACTTGAGCTCAGGAATGTGGGACCAGCTTGGGCAGCATGGCAAAATCCCATCTCTACTAAAAATATAAAAATTAGCCTGGCTGGTTCACCTGTAATCCCAGCTACTTGGCGGACTGAGTCAGAAGGATCGTTTGAGCCTGGGAGGTGGAGGTTGCAGTGAGCCAAGACTGCATCACTACACTCCAACCTGGACAACAGAGCCTGACCCTGTCTCAGAAAAATAAAAGTCTTAGTCCTTTGGTGAGCCTGTGGTCTATACTGTGAACTTCACTGCTGCTTCTCAGTTTTGCTTTGTCTTTGCTGTTTCTTTTTTTCTTCCTGCATTAAGTGGGACAAGTGTGTTGGAGTTTGGTATTTCCCTTTACCCATGTGGAAGGATATAGGGAACTGTCACTGGGTATTTCCCTTCCCCAAGATGGGAGGCTAGTCCTGGCTAAAGTTGGGTATTTCCCCTCCATCAGGTATGTCAGGCTCTGATAAAACTCTAGCAGATTAGGCTCTGGGAAAATAGTTTTTCCCACTGCAAAGACTTGTTAAAAACAGAATGCTCTGATATATTTCTAATGTTTTCTTTTTTTCTCCTCTTGCTGGAAGCAAGATGGAATTTTTTTCTGATATTTATTGTAAGGACTTCATAGGGCTTTTACAGGTGAATCTCACAAAATTATGGTACCCCATGTTACTCCACACCATGCCCCGTGATTGGGTCCCTTTAGAGCTTTTAACTCAGGGACTTATCCTCAATGGGTCTCCTTCAATTCATCAATTACAGCTTTGATTTTTCTTTTGCTTTCCATGGAAGTTTATGCTCTGATAAGCTGTGGCTCTCTGTATCTGCCTATTTGTCTTTCAAATTTGGGGACTGTGATTTGTGCTGTAAAATGACTTCTTTTATGAAGCTAAGTTATTGATTTGTCCATTTGTTCAGTTTTTTTTTTTTTTTTTCTTTTTCTTGTTAGGATGGAATGGCTATTTCCGGGTCAGAATACAGAAGTCAGTTTTTTAAATTTTTAAGAAGAGAATTATATTTGATATTAACAGACAGCTTCTTGGGCTATAGTATACTATATCATACTATATCTTATCAATAATTTTGTTTTAGTGCCTGAAGCAGAATTATTGCTAATGAATGCATAGGGGATAAAAGAATAGCTGAATGAACTGCTAATGTACTATTGATATTAGAATTTAGCAATATTGTGTTCAGTAATAAATTATCTGAATATATGCAAAGCAAGCTTTCATCTCCAGTGCTATGATTTTACATAGAAGTGTCCAAGTTTACTGTTTAAAACAAAACTAAATTGAATATTTGAAACTGTTATTTATTTTAAATAATATTAGAGTTTATGCTCTTAATTTATGGTATTTTCTGCTTGATATAAGCAATAGCTCCAGACCTACTCTACAATAATAAAAAATAGCAGTCATATATAATTCAAACTACTATATTTCTAGGGGCATGGGCAGGATTTTTGCTACATTATTTTACTCATATATATTTAGGGAAGAAATAAGTAAAACAGGAGCATATATATATATATATATATATTTAAGGTAAAAATATACTCTTCCAATACCTTTATGTATGCAGATTTATGAAAGGTAATACCTATTATGTTAATTGCTTAGAATATAGTTTTGCTATACAGCGCCTTTATAAATTAAGGAAAATTTTCTCTAAATGTTTATAGTTTTTCCCAATAAAAACAGTGAGCTATGAATTACTCCAAAATGTAGAGCTTATGATTCCTTGCTTGATAAAAAATAAGCATATTAAGCCCAACACCTGACCTGCTGCAAAACCTCATTGAAGAGTCTTATTCAATAGCTATTTGATATTCCTATTATGGTTTTATTGTAGGTAAAGTTGAAAACCACTGGATACAATCAAATAGAGACTTCCAAAGACAATGATCTATGTAGTGAATTTATTAACACCAATTCATGACAAAAGCTAAGCTTGTATAGGTTACTTATAGGCTCTAAATGTTTCTTACAATATTTTTTTCTCTTGAAGCAGCAGGCAAAAAAAGTAAAATAAAAAATAAACAATCAAAGCTGAAGCACTCAAGATGGAGGACTTCACAATGTACTACCAGGATATTATTCTTTTATTAGTTTCTATTTCCAAAGAAGGGATCAGTTACACAAAAAGTTCACATTTTTGCATGTTTTCTTAAGGTTTTGTTCCTGAATACGAACTTCTTTCCTTTTAGCGTGTTAACAAACATCAGGTCTGTCAAGCATCAACATTTGTAATTATAACTTGAGCTCAGAATAGAGGCAAAAGGAAGGGGGAAAATGCTGTGACAGCTGAATTTTGACAAATTTCAATGTACTAGGAAATTCTGACATTGAAATCAGAATTAGTATTGTTTTTTGTGATATGGTATATAGAAAAAAATAGTTCATTTTTGAAGATAAAAATTTGAATATAATTTTTAATGTATCATAAAATCTCTAATTCAAGTATGTGCTCAGATGGCTAAACTACCCTCGAATTTGCAAAGACAAGAGAGTTTTGCATATTATAGCCCAATAACATTTTATTCAGTGGTACTGAGTAAGAATCTAATGTGCATAAGCCGATAAATGTAATGCATAGAGACCCTCAAATTTTCTTATTAATTAATATATTATTAAATTCAGCAAGCATTTCCAAACATAAATTATTTTCCAGGCACCATTCTGAGGCCTGAGGATACAGAAAATAATGAGAGACACTATCTTGAAAAAACTTACATTTTAGGAGCTAGAAATTAATAATTAATAACTAATCAAGTAATTAACAAGATTATATAAGGTAATAATTTGGGTAGATATGATAATGGAAGATGGGTGGTTTGCTTTTTATATTTAGAGCTCAGAGGTCCCTCTGAGGAAGTGTATTTGGACTGTGACCTTATATATGACAAAAGGAATTACAATAGTTCATTTTATACACTGGAAGATGTACAAGTGGAATGTTCAAAAGAGTGGAAATGGCAAGGCTGACTGTGGATTTAGCTTGTCATGCTAAAACAGAAGAAATGCAACTGAGTTTTGCATGTTGATTTTGTATCTTGCAGCTTTACTTTTTTTTTTTTTTAATCTAACATTTTTTTGGTAGAGTTCTTAGGATTTTCCATATATTAGATTCTATCATCTACAAAAAAAGGTAAATCTTCCTTTTTGATTTGGATGTCTTTAATTTTTCTTCAGCTGCTCTGTATAGGATGTCCAATACTATATCAAATGGAACTGGCAAGTGTTGGCATCCTTGTCTTTTTGCTGACGTTAGAGTAAAAGATTTCAGCTTTTCACCATTGAGTATAACGTTAGCTGTGAGTTGTTATATATAAAACAGGCCTAGTAACAAACCTTTGTTATATTGAGATACATATGTTCTATACTTAATTTTTTGACTATTTTTATCACAAAAGAATGTTGAATTTTGTCAAATGCTTTTTCTGCATCTATTGAGATGATTATGATTTCGATGCTTCCTTTTGTTAATGTGTTTTATCACATTTTTTGATTTGCAGCTGTTAAACATCCTTGCATCTCAGTGATGAATCCCACTTGATCATAGTGTATGATCCTTTTCTTGGCCTGTTAATTTCTACTTGCCAGTATTTCATTGAAAGGTTTTGCATCTATGTTCACCAAGGCTATTGGCCTATAAGTTTTATTCTTGCCATGTTCTTCTCTGGCTGTGGTATCAGAGTTATTCTGGACACATAAAATGAGTTTGAAAGAATTCCCTCTTCTTTAATTTTTTAAAGAAAGATAGATATTAATTGTTTTTTAAATGTTTGGTAGATTTCAACAATGAATCCATCAAGTGCTGGGCTTCTCTTCATTGGGAGATTTCTTTTTATCAATTCAATCTCCTTCCTTATAATTAGCCTTTCCAAGTTTTTGTATTTCTGTAGGACTTAGCTTTGGCAGGTCGCATGTTTCTATAAATTTATCCATTTCTTGTAAATTATCCAATTTGTTGTTGCTCAATTACTCATAGTAGTCTCATAATCTTTTTTATTTCTGCAGTATCCGTTGTAAAGTCTTCTTCTCTTTTAGGTATAATTTTATTGATTTAGATATCCAATCTTTTTTCTTTTAGTCTAGCTAAAGGTTTATCAGTTTTTCAAAAATACATATAGTTGATATTTTCTATTATAATTCTTGCATCTCATATATTTCTTCTCTAATCATTATTTTTTCTTCTAATTTTCAGCTTAATTTGTTATTTTTTAGTTTCTTAATGTGTATAGCTTACTGTTTACCTGAGATCTTATTTCTTAATGTAAACATTTATCATTATAAACTTTCTTAGAACTGCTTTTGCTGTGCTCTATAAGTTTTGGCATATTGTGGTCTCATTTTCATTACTCTCAAGATGTGTATTAATTTTCCTTTTGATTTTTTTTCTCTGATCTATTGTTTATTCATGGGCATGTTGTTTAATTTCCACATATTTGTGAATTTCCTATTTATCTTCTATTATTAATTTCTAATTTCATATTGTGGTGGTCAGAAAATAATCTAGATATGGTCTCAATATTATTAAATTTGTAAAGGCTTTTCTTGTGGCCTAACATAAGATCTATCCTGGAGGGTGCTCACTATGTGCTTGAAAAGAATGTGTTTTCTGCTGCTGTTTTATGGAGTGCTCTGTATGTTCATTATATACTTTAGATCTAACAATAAACTATCAAAAAATTAGGAAAACAACCACATACACAATGGCACAAAAAATTTTAGCTTGGAATAAATTTAACCAGAAAGGAGAAAATCTGTACATTGAAAACTAAAACATTGATAAACAAAATTTAAGAAGACTTAAATATATGGAAAAATATCCCATGTTGAAGACCTACAATAATAGTGATAAAGTGTTCATACTACTCAAAACAGTCTATTGATTCAATGCAATGTATATGAAAATTCCAATGGTATTTTTTATTAAAATGGAAAAATATCCTAAAATTTATATAGAACTACAGAAGACCAGAATAGCCAAGAGCAAAGCTGGAGACTTCACACTACCAGATTTTAAGCTCTTTATAGTCATCAAAAAAAAGATGGAAATGCCATAAAACACATATAGAACAATGAAACAAAATAGAGGGCTCAGGAGTACATCCATGCATTTACTATTATTTGATATTTGACAAAGGTGCCAAGAACACACAACAGGGAAAAAGTCTCTTCAATAAATGCTCTGGGGAAAGCTGGATATTCACTTGCAGAAGAATAAAATTGGACCCTTATCTCCTGCCATGTGTAAAAATTGACTCAAAATGGGTTAAAAACTTAAATACAAAATCTGAAACTCTAAAATTGCTGAAAGAAAACTTATGAGGAAACTTCTTGCCATTGGCCTGGGAAATGATTTTTTTCAATATGACCCAGAGCACAGACAACAAAAAGCTATTCCAATTTGGTGGTTGACCTCAAATTCACTATTTTCTCTTTGTAAATTGTCCCAGACTCACACTACCAAATTCCGCTTCAAGTCACATTTTTCTATGTGCATCCATTTCTGTTCATTACTGTAGTTCAAAAATATTAATATTACTGATCAGCCAGGGAATTTACTGTACAGTTTGTTTTCTCCCATTATATATTGTATGACTTGAACTAAATATACTATGACTAGTATCAACCAAATATACTAAGACTAGTATAAAGCCCAATGCCTGGCACATAGTAATCAATCGAAAAAGGCAGTACTTTGATTAGTCATATTACTTATAGTCTTATATACTGTCTAGGGAGCAATACAGTGAGGATATATAATTTACCGGTAATATACTAACATTAATGGTATCCATTTTCAAAGAAATGACTAAATTCATGTACTAGATAAAAAACAAAACTAACAAAAGAATGAATATTTGGAACAAGAACAAATTTATAAACTAAGACAAAGCCTTATTTGAGAAAATATTTACAATGTACCTGTGTTATCAATCGGCCTCAATTTTATCTTATTTTATATTTTTATTTTTTTTGCAATGTATCTTTCTTATTTGGAGCAGAGTAAAATAACATTTTGTACTTATAGAGCATGTTTCATCAGAAAGGTCAATGTGCTTTTCAACTCATTAATCCTTACAGCATCCCCAGGGGTGTGTAATATATTATACAGGTAAAGAAATATAAAGCTGAGATGTATAAACAATTTTATCCTGTCACATTGAAATGGAATGGTCAAACCCTTAATTATTCCTTGTAGATGCAAAAATAGAAGTTGCAATGGCATTAATATGATGTTAAATACTGGTAAAAGAAAAAGATAAATAAGCTTAATAAATGAAAAGTGCCTTAGCACATAACACATACATGTTTCATTGAGGAAAATGTGGCGTTTGCAGTTAATATTTTCAGAAGAAATAAAAGCCAGGCCCAAGAAATCAGTGAATGCTAATTTTAACTTTGTTATAATTTGGGACATCTAATTGACAGTTAAATGCTTTAGCTTTAAAGTTATGATTACTTTTATTTAAAGTAAACTATTACCCAATTTATTTGTAAACTTTCTGTTAAGGAATCTGGTCTATTGAAAACTAATGGATCTAACATTCTTTTTTTTTTTTTTTTTTTAGTAAATTATTGGTAAACTTAAAGAATATGGTGGAAATTCTGGTTCAAGCATTCATAGGCAATCAGCAATAGAATAATTATTTATTAAAAGCAAAAAAGTGAGTGTTCAAAACTAGAGGGGTTATACATTAATAATTACTCAATGAAGTATGTTATATAAAGCACAATTCTGCCAACTTAATGATCTTAGGTTAATTATGGGATGCATGAGCTTTCCTATGAGAATATTTTCTGATATTTCAGCAACTTTCATTTATTTTTAGCAGAGAAAAGTTTACAGACAGTAGGCATAAATAATTTATATAATTGGTATAAATGCAATTTACTAAAAGATATTTTAAGGAAAATTCTTGGTTTCATTGAATGTAAGAATTATATAAAATGATTACAATGTTTTTGTTTTTCATCTGACCAATATGTCAAAACAGGAAAGTCACAGCCATTTGTTAGAGAGGCTTTCCTGAATTTCATCACTAATTTTCAGTGAGTCTTCTTACAAATATATTCAACATTTTTACAAATAGTTTTCTCTATTCCTACTGATTCTATTAAATAGCAAGAAAATAAATATGTTCTCTGACATTTTCCCTAAAATATTTAGAATAATGTAGGGAAAAGAAGTTACACTTAGAAATTCTTTCTTGACTCAGAGTGTACCACGGAATGTATGGAGTGTACAACACTAAGAATATTGTTCAAGGATATATCAGAGCTCCTGTGTGTTGTGATCTGTTCAGTAACATGAGAACAGCATGGGAAAGACTGGCCCCATGATTCAATTACCTCCACCTTGGTCCCTCCCACAACACATGGGAATTCTGGGAGATAAAATTAAAGTTGACATTTGGGTGAGGACACAGCCAAACCATATCACCATTAATAATGCTGGAGGAATATTTACCAAGCAAATGGAAAACAAAATAGAACAGGGGTTGCAATCCTAGTCTCTGATAAAACAGACTTTAAACCAAAAAGATCAAAAGAGACAAAGAAGAGCATTACATAATGATAAATGGATTAATGCAACAAGAGCTATCCTCGATATATATGCACCCAATACAGGAGCACCCAGATACACAAAGCAAGTTCTTAGAGACATACAAAGAGACTTAGACTCCCACAAAATAATAGTGGGAAACTTTAACATCCCACTGTTAATAGTAGACAGATCAATGAAACAGAAAATTAACAAGGATATACAGCACATGAACTCAGCTCTGGACCAAGTGGATCTAATAGATATCTATAGAACCTTCCACTCAAATCCACAAAATATACATTCTTCTCAGTACCACAGCACACCTATTCTAAAATTGACCACATAATTGGAAGTAAAACACTCCTCAACAAATGTAAAAGAACAGAAATCATAAACTGTCTCTCAGACCACAGTGCAATTAAATTGTAACTTAGGATTAAGAAACTTAAAACCACACAACTACTTAGAAACTGAACAACCTGCTCCTGAATGACAACTAGATAAGTAACAAAATGAAGGTAGAAATAAAGATGTTATTTGAAACCTATGAGAACAAACACAAAATGTACCAGAATCTCTGGGAAACATTTAAAGCAGCGTGTAGAGGGAAATTTATAGCACTACATGCCCAACATAGAAAGCAGGAAAGATCTAAAATCAACATAATGATGTCACAATTAAAAGCACTAGAGAAGCAAGAACAAACAAATTCAAAAGCCAGCAGAAGACAAGAAAGAACTAAGACTAGAGCAGAACTGAAGGAGATGGAGACACAAAACAAAGCTTCAAAAATAAAAATCAATGAATCCAGGAGCTGGTTTTTTGAAGTGATCAACAAAATAAGTAGACTGCTACATAGACTAATAAAGAAGAAAAGAGAAAAGAATCAAATAGATACAATAAAAAATGATAAAGGCAATATCACCACCAATCTCACAGAAATACTAACTAACATCATATAACAATATAAACACCTCTACACAAATAAAACAGAAAATCTAGGAAAAAATGGATAAATTCCTAGACACTTACACCCTCCCAATACTAAACCAGGAGGAAATGGAATCCCTGAATAGACCAATAACAAGGTCTGAAATTGAAGCAGCAATTAATAGCCTACCAACCAAAAAAAAGTCCAGCATCAGACAGTTTCACAGCCATATTCTATCAGAGGTACAAAGCAGAGCTGGTACCATTCCTTCTGAAACTATTTCAAACAATAGAAAAAGAGAGAAACCTCCCTAACTCATTTTATGAGGCCAACATCATCCTGATACCAAAATCTGGCAGAGAGACCCAACAAAAAAAAGAAAATTTCAGGCCAATATCCCTGATGAACTTTGTTGTGAAAACTGTCAATAAAATACTGGCTAGTTGAATCCAACAGCACATCAAGAAGCTTATCCATCACGATTAAGTTAGCTTCATCCATGGGATGCAAGGCTGGTTTGACATATACAAATCAATAAACATAATTCATCACATAAACAGAACCAAATACAAAAACCATATGAGTATCTCAGTAGATATCTCAAAACAATAAGAGCTATTTATGACAAACCCACAGCCAATGTCATACTGAATGGGCAAAAACTGGAAGCATTCCCTTTGAAAACCAGCAAAAGATAACCATGCTCTCTGTCACCACTCCTATTCAACATAGTACTGGAAGTTCTGGCCAGGAAACTCAGGCATTAAAAAAAAATAAAAGATATTCAAATAGGTAAACAGTAAGTAAAATTGTTGCTATTTGCAGATGACAGGATTATATTTTTGGAAGACCCCATCGTCTCAGCCCAAAATCTCCCTTAAGTTGATAAGCAACTTCAGCAAAGTCTCAGGATACAAAATCAATGTGCAAAAATCATAAGCATTCCTATACACCAATAACAAACAGCCAAATCATGAGTTATCTCCCATTTACAATTGCTACAAAGAAAATTAAATACCAAGGGGTTTAGATCCAAGATGGCCGAATAGGAACAGCTCCAGAGTGCAGTTCCCAGAGAGAACAATGCAGAGGGTGAGTGATCACCACATTTCCACAAACCAGGAGATTCCCAGGCTGAAAAGCACCACGAGTTTCCAGCATGGCTCTTTCAGCCAGTTCTGTGGGTCTCCGCACAAAAACTAACACAAATCTGGGTGACCATTTCAAATGGTACCTGGAACACCTGGGAGACAGAGCCACCCATTGAACTAAAAAAAAGAGAGGGCTGAAACAGGGATCCAGGTGATCTGGCTCAGTGGGTCCCACCCCAACTAAGACCAGCAATCTGAAATGCTCTGGATTGAGAATTTCACAGCAAGCTCAGCTGGACCCAGGACAGTACAGCTCAGTGAGGGTAAAGGTATTAGCCATTACTGAGGCAGTCGATCACTACTGAGGCAGTCTGCCATTACCGAAACGTCCACCGTTACCAAGGCAGTCCACCACTAGTGAGGTAATCTGCCTTTACTGACGAAGTCTGCCATTACCGAGGCAGACTGCCATTACTAAGTCAGACTGCCATTACCGAGGCAGTTCTAACTTTACCTCTGTAAACGAAACTGCAAGGAAGTTCACACAGCAGCTAGGCAGATCCCATGGCAGCTCAGCATCACCTCTGCTGGCAGACTGTGACTAGACTACCTCCTTGCTGGGCAGGGTATCTCTGAAAAAAGGCAGCAGCATGTCAGGAACTTATAAATAAAGCCCCACATTCCCAGGACAGAACACATGGTGAAAAAGGCAGTTACAAGTTCTGCTGCAACAGACTTAAATGTACTTGCCCAGCAGCTCTGAACAGAACAGCAGAACTCCCAGGTCAGCACTTGAGCTCCTATAAAGGACAGATTGTCTCCTCAATCTGTTGAGCAGTTCCCCAACTCCCATGTATCCAATGAGACACCTCATAAAGGAGATCTCAGGCTGAAATCTAGTGGGTACCCTTCTGGGACAAAAATAACAGAAGAAACCAGCAGCAACCCTTACTGTTCTGCAGCCTCCACAGGTGATCCCCAGGCAAGCAGTGTCTGGAGTGGATCTCCAGCAGTCATACAGCATAGTGGCCTGACTGTTAGAAGGAAAACCAAAAAACAGAAAGAAATAACTTCAACTTCAACAAAAAGGACATACACTTAGAGACCCCATCTGAAAGTCACCAACTACAAAGACCACAGGTAGATAAATACGTGAAGATGTGAAGAAACCAGCACAAAAAGAATGAAAACACAAAAAGCAGGTCACCTCTCCTCCAAGGGATGACAATTACTCACCAGCATGGGAACAAAGCTGGATGGAGAATGAGTCTGATGAACTGACAGAAACAGGCTTCAGAAAGTAGGTAATAACAAACTTCTCTGAGCTAAAAGAACGTGTCCTAACCCAATGCAAAGAAACTAAGAACTTTTTCCAAGGTACTTAGTTTCTTTGCATTGGGTTAGAACATGAAATGCTAATGAGAATAAACAGCTTAGAGAAGAATATAAATTACTTGATGGAGCTGAAAAACACAACACAAGAACTTCGCAAAGCATACACAAGTTTCAATAGCCAAATCAACCAAGCAGAAGAAAGGATATCAGAGATTGAAAATCAACTCAATGAACTAAAACAAGAAGGCAAGATTAGAGAAAAAAGATTGAAAATAAATGAACAAAGCCTTCAAGAAATATGGTATTATGTAAAAAGGCCTAATCTATGTTTGATAGATGTACCTGAATGTGACAGAGAGAATGAATCCAAGCTGGAAAACTCTTCAGGATATTATCCAGAAGAACTTCCCCAACCTAGCAAGGCAGGCCACCATTCAAGTCCAGGAAATACAGAGAACACTACAAAGATATTCCTCCAGAAGAGCAACACCAAGGCACATAATCATCAGATTCACCAGGGCTGAAATTAAGGAAAAAATGCTAAGTGCAGTCAGAGAGAAAGGTTGGGTTACCCACAAAGGGAAGCCCAACAGACTCACAGCAAATCTCTCAGCAGAAACCCTACAAGCCAGAAGAGAGTGGGGACTAATATTCAACATCCTTAAAGAAAAGAACTTTCAGCCAAGAATTTCATACCAAGCCAACCTAAACTTCATAAGCAAAGGAGAAATAAAATCCTTTACAAACAAGCAGTTGCTGACAGATTTTGTCACCACCAGGCCTGCCTTACAAGAACTCCTGAAAGAAGCACTAAACAGAGAAACGAACAACCAGTACCAACCACCCCAAAAACATACAAAGTGGTAAAGACTATTGACACAATGAAGAAACTGTGTCAACTAACAGACAAAACAACCAGCTAGCATCAAAATGGCAGGATGAAATTCATACATAACAATATTTACCTTAAATGTAAATGGGCTAAATGCCCCAATCAGAAGATATAGACTGGCAAATTAGATAAAAATTCAAAATTCTTCGGTGTGCCGTATTCAGAAAACCCATCTCACATGCAAGGACAAGCATAGACTCAAAAAAAGGGATGGTGGAAGATTTACCAAGCAAATGGAGAGCAGAAAAAGAGAAGGAGTTGCAATCCTAGTCTCTGATAAAATAGACTTTAAACCAACAAAGATCAAAAGACACAAAGACAGGCATTACATAATGGTAAAAGGATCAGTGTAACAACAAGAACTAATGATCCTAAATATATACACAGCCAATACAGGAACACCCAGATATATAAAGCAAGTTCTTAATGACCTACCAAGAGACTTAGACTCCCACACAATAATAGTGGGAGACTTTAACACTTCACTGTCAATATTTGACAAGGGTATCCAGGACTTGAACTCAGATCTGGACCAAGCAAACCTTCTAAACATCTACAAAACTCTCCACCCCAAATACGCAGAATAACATTCTTCTCAGCACCACGTCACATCTACTCTATAATTGACCACATAATTGGAAGTAAATGCAAAAGAACAGAAATCATAACAGTCTCTCAGACCACAGTGCAATCAAATTAGAACTCAGAATTCAGAAACTAACTCAGAACTGCACAGCTTCATGGAAACTGAACAACTGGCTCTTGAATGTTGGCAGGCAATGAAATGAAGGCAGAAGTAAAGTTGTTCTTTGAAACCAATGAGAACAAAGACACAACATACCACAATCTCTGGGACACATTTAAAGCAGTGTCTAGAAGGAAATTTATAACAATAAATGCCCACATTAGAAGCCAGGAAAGATTTAAAATCAACATCCTATCATCAAAATTGAAAGAGCTAGAGGAGCAAGATAAAAAAAACTCAAAAGCTAGCAGAAGACAAGAAATAAGTAAGATCAGAGCAGAACTGAATTAGATAGAGACACAAAAACCCTTCAGAAAATCAATACATCCAGGAGCTGTTTTTTTGAAAATATCTACGAAATAGACAGACAACTAGCCAGATTAATAAAAAAGAAAAGAGAGAGGAGTCAAAGAGCTGCAATAAAAAAAAGATAAAGGGGATATTACCAGCAATTCCACAGAAATACAAACTAACATCAGAGGTTATTACAAACAACTTTATGTACATAAACCTCGAAGAACTGGATCAATTTCTGGAAACTTGCAACCTCCCAAGAATAACCAGGAAGAAGTTGAAACTCTGAATTGACCAATAACTAGGGCTGAGGTCAAGGCATCAATTAGTAGCCTACCAACCAAAATACGGGTTCACAGCTGAATTCTACCAGACATACAAAGAGGAGCTGGTACCACTCCTTCTGAAACTATTCCAACCAATACAAAAAGAAGGAATCTTTCCCAAATCATTTATGAGACCAACATCATCCTGATACCCAAACCCAGCATGACTCAACAAAAAAAGGAAAACTTCAGGCCAATATCCATGATGAACATAGATACAAAAATCTTCAATAAAATACTGGCAAACTGTTTGCAACATCACTCAAAAAGCTTATCTATCATGGTCAAGTAGGCTTCATTCCAGGGATGCAAGGCTGGTTCAACATATGCAAGTCTGTAAGTGTGATCCACCACATAAACAGAACCAAAGACAAAAACCACATGATTAGCTCAATAGATGCAGAGAAGGTCTTAAACAAAACTCAATAGGCCTTTATGCTAAAAACACTCAATAAAGTAAGTATCCACAGAACATATCTTAAAATAATAAAAGCTATTTATGACAATCACACAGTCAATATCATACTGAATAGGCAAAAACTGGAAGCATTCCCTATGAAATCTGGCACTAGATGAGGATGCCCTCTCTCACCACTCCTATTCAATATAGTGTTGGAAGTTCTAGCCAGAGCAATCAGAAATAGGGAAAGAAAAAGAAATAAAGCTTATTCAATTAGGAAAGGAGGAAGTCAAATTGTCTCTATTTGCAGATAACATGATTGTATATTTAGAAGTCCTCATCATCTCAGCCCCAAATCTCCTTAAACTGATAAGCAACTTCAGCAAAGTCTCAGGATACAAAATTGATGTGCAGAAATCACAAGCATTCCTATACACTAATAATAGACTAAAAGAGAGACTAATCAGAGCGAACTCCCATTCACAATGGCTACAAAGGAATAAAATACCTAGGAATACAATTGACAAAGTATGTAAAGGACCTCTTCAAGGAGAACTATGAACCATTGCTCAAGGAAATAAGACAGGACACAAACAGATGGAAAAACCTTTCATGCTCATAGTTATGAAGAATCAATATCATGAAAATGGCCATACTGCCCAAAGTAATTTATAGATTCAATGCTATCCCCATCAATCTACCTATGACTGTCTTCACAGAACTGGAAAAAAAAAAACCCTTAAACTTCGTATGAAACCAAAAGAGAGTCCGTATAGCCAAGAGAATCCTAAGCAAAAAGGACAAAGCTAGAGGCATCACACTACCAGTCTTCAAACTATAATACAAGTGTACAGTAATCAAAACAGCATGGTACTGGTACAAAAAGAGATATAGACCAATGTAACAGAACAGAGGCCTTGGAGTTAATGCCACACATCTACAACCATCTGATCTTTGACAAAGCTGACAAAACAAGCAGCAGTGAAAGGATTGCCTGTTTAATCAATGGTGTTGTGATAACTGGCTTGCCATGTACAAAAAACAGAAACTGGACCACTTCCTGACACCTTACACTAAAATTATCTCCAGATGGATTAAAGACTTAAACATAAGGTCTAACACCATAAAAACTCTAGAAGAAAACCTATGCAAAACGATTCAGGTCATAGGCATAGCAAAGACTTCATGACTAAAATGCCAAAAGCATTGGCAACAAAAGCCAAAATAAACAAATTGGATCTAATTAAACTCCAGAGCTTCTGTACAGCAAAAGAAGCAATCAATAGAGTGAACCAGCAACTAACAGAATGGGAAAAAATTTTTGCAATCTACCCATCTGACAGAGGACTAATATCCAGAATCTACAAAGAACTAAAACAGATTTACAAGAAAAAACAAACAAACCGATTCAAAAGTGGGCAAAGGATATGAACAGACACTTTTCATATATGAGGCCAACAAACTTATGAAAAAATTCTCATCATCACTGGTCATTGGAGAAATGCAAATAAAAACCACATTGAGATACCATCTCATACCAGTTAGAATGGTGATCATTAAAAAATTTGGAGATCTATTAGTGTGGGGGACGATCCAAGATGGCCGTTTAGGAACAGCTCAGGATTGTAGCTCCCAGTGAAAGCGCAGAGGGTGAGTGGATGCCGCGTTTTTATTGCCCACAGACTAGGAAATTCCTGGGCAGAGGAGCTCCACAGGTTGCCAGCGCAGCTGTTTAGACCAGCGCTGCTGCTTTGCCCCACGCGGCTGCTTTGTCAGCGCCCCGGAGCAGCGGTTCTCCGTACAAAATACACCAGTCAGGGTGCCCTTTGGCTGGCGACTGGAGCCATGGGAAGTCGCCCAATCGCCGGTTCAAAAAGGGGACTGAGCAGAGAACCAGGACAGTATACTCCAGGGCAAAAAAAAAACAAAAAAGCTCCACAAACCTCAGTGCCACTGTTTAAGCCAGGGCAGTGAGTGGCCGCAGGGGAAAACAAACAGACGCCGGCGCCTCTTCAACAGGCGACTGGAACACCAACTTAAAAAAGGCTCTGAGGCAGGGAGCCAGGCGATCAGGTTCGGCTGGCCCCACCCCCACAAAAGAACAGCAACCAGAAACTCTGGATTGAGAGTTTCACAGCAAGCGCAGCTGCACCTGGGACGGTCCAGCTCTGTGGGGGAGGGGTGTCCGCCATTACCGAGGCAGCCCGCCGTTGCCAAGGCAACCTGCCATTGCTGAGGCAGCCCGCCGTTGCCAAGGCAACCCGCCACAGCAAAGAGACTCCGCCTCAACAGAGGCGGTCCACCATCGCCAAAGCAGTTCTAACTACACCCATATAAACAGGACAGCAGGGAAGTTCACTCGGCAGCTGGGCGGAGCCCACAGCAGCTCAGCAAAGCTGCTATAGGCTGACAGTGAGGCTGCCTCCTTGCTGCGCTGGGCAGGTCTGAAGAAAAAAAAAAAAAGAAGAAGGTAGCAGCATAAAGGAAACTCATAAAAAAAGCCCTAAATCTCTGGGACAGAGCACCTGGGAACAAAAAGCAGTTTATGAGTTCTGCTGCAGCAAACCTGAAAGTACCTGCCCAGCAGCTCTGAATGAACAACAACAGAGCTCACAGCTCACCATTTGAGCTCCTATAAAGAAGAGACCATCTCCTCAAGCAGCTCCCTGACCCCTATATATCTAAAAAGACACCTCATAAAAGATCAGATTGACACTAGGCGGGTATCCATCTGGGACAAAGATAGCAGAAGAAGAAAACTGGTAACAACCCTTGCTGTTCAGCAGCTGCTGTAGGTGAACCCCAGGCAAGCAGGGCCTGGAGTGAACCTCAGCAGACCTACAGCAGAGGGGCCAGACTGTCAGAAGGAAAACCAAGAAACAGAAATAACCTCATCATCAACAAACAGAACGTCAATCTGCAAGATTTGAGATCCAATCTGAAAGCCAGCAACTACAAAGTCGACAGGTGGATAAATCCTTAAAGATGGGAAGAAACCAGCGCAAAAAGGATGAAAACACCCAAAACCAGAACACCTCTCCTCCTACAACGGATCACAACTCCTCACCAGCAAGGGAACAAGGTTGGAGGGAGAATGAGTGTGATGAAATGACAGAATCAGACTTCAGAAGGTGGGTAGTAAGAAACTTCTGTGAACTTAAAGAACATGTTCTAACCAAATGCAAAGAAACTAAGGACCTTGAAAAATGATTTGATGAAATGCTAACGAGAATGGACAAAATAGAAAGGAATATAAGTGAATTGATGGAGCTGAAAAACGCAACACGAGAACTTTGCGAAGCATGCGCAAGTATCAACAGCCGAATTGACCAAGCAGAAGAAAGGATATCAGAGGTCGAAGATCAACTCAATGAAATAAAACGGGAAGGCAAGACTGGAGAAAAAAGGGTAAAAAGGAATGAACAAAGTCTCCAAAAAATGTGGGACTATGTGAAAAGACCTAATCTACGGCTGATAGGCGTACCCGAATGTGACGAAGAGAATGAATCCAAGCTGGAAAATACTCTTCAGGATATTATCCAGGAAAACTTCCCCAACCTAGCAAGGCAGGCAAACATTCAAGTCCAGGAAATACAGAGAACACCACAAAGATATTCGTCAAGAAGAGCAACCCCAAGGCACATAATCGTCAGATTCACCAGGGTCAAAATGAAGGAGAAAATAGTAAGGGCAGCCAGAGAGAAAGGTTGGGTTACCCATAAAGGGAAGCCCATCAGACTCACAGCAGATCTCTCAGCAGAAACCCTACAAGCCAGAAGAGAATGGGGGCCAATATTCAACATCCTTAAAGAAAAGAACTTTCAACCCAGAATCTCCTATCCAGCCAAACTAAGCTTCATAAGTGAAGGAAAAATAAAATCCTTTGGGAACATGCAAGTACTCAGAGATTTTGTCACCACCAGGCCAGCTCTACAAGAGCTCCTGAAAGAGGCTCTACACATATAAAGGAACAACAAGTACCAGCTCAACTAAAGGGCAAAACAGCCAGCTAGCACCAAAATGGCAGTATCAAATTCACACATAACAATATTAACCCTAAATGTAAATGGACTAAATGCCCCAATCAAAAGAGACAGACTGGCAAATTGGATAAAAAGACAAAACCCATCGGTGTGCTGTATACAGGAAACCCATCTCACATGCAAGGATACACAAAGGCTCAAAATAAAGGGATGGAGGAAGATTTACCAAGCAAATGGAGAGCAAAAAAAAGCAGGAGTTGCAATTCTCATCTCTGATAAATTAGACTTTAAAGCAACAAAGATCATAAGAGACAAAGAGGGACATTACATAATGGTAAAAGGATCAATGCAACAAGAAGAGCTAACGATCCTAAATATATACGCACCCAATACAGGAGCACCCAGATACATAAGGCAAGTTCTTAATGACTTACAAAGAGACTTAGACTCCCACACAATAATAGTGGGAGACTTTAACACCCCATTGTCAACATTAGACAGATCAACCAGACAAAATTAACAAGGATATCCAGGACTTGAACTCAGACCTGGACCAAGCAAACCTAATAGACATTTACAGAACTCTCCACCCCAAATCCACAGAATATACATTCTTCTCAGCACCACATCACATCTACTCTAAAATTGACCACATAATTGGGAGTAAATCACTCCTCAGCAAATGCAAAAGAACAGAAATCGTAACAAACAGTCTCTCAGACCACAGTGCAATCAAGTTAGAACTCGGAATTCAAAAACTAACTCAGAACCGCACAGCTTCATGGAAACTGAACAACTTGCTCTTGAATGTTGACTGGATAAACAATGAAATGAAGACAGAAATAAAGATGTTCTTCGAAACCAATGAGAATGAAGACACAACATACCAGAATCTCTGGGACGCATTTAAAGCAGTCTCTAGAGGAAAATATATAGCAATAAGTGCCCACATGAGAAGCAAGGAGAAATCAAAAATTGACACCCTATCGTCAATACTGAAAGAGCTAGAGGAGCAAGATCAAAAAAACTCAAAGTCTAGCAGAAGACAAGAAATAGCTAAGATCAGCGCAGAACTGAAGGAGATGGAGACACAAAAAACCCTTCAAAAAATCAGTAAATCCAGGAGCTGGTTTTTTGAAAAGATCAACAAAATAGACAGACCACTAGCCAGATTAATGAAAAAGAAAAGAGAGAATAACCAAATTGATGCAATAAAAATTATAAAGGGGATATCACCACAGAATCCACAGAAATGCAAACCATCATCAGAGATTATTACAAACAACTCTATGCACACAAACTAATAAACCTGGAAGAAATGGATAAATTCCTGGACACTTGCCTCCTGCCAAGCCTAAACCAGGAAGAAGCCGAAACCCTGAACAGACCCATAACAAGGTCTGAAGTTGAGGCAGCAATTAAGAGCTTACCACCCAAAAAAGCCCAGGTCCAGATGGGTTGACAGCTGAATTCTACCAGACATACAAAGAGGAGCTGGTACCATTTCTTCTGAAACTATTCCAAACAATACAAAAAGAGGGAATTCTCCCCAAATCATTTTATGACACCAACATCATCCTGATTCCAAAACCCGGCAGAGACTCAACAAGAAAAGAAAACTTCAGGCCAATATCCATGATGAACATGGATGCAAAAATCTTCAATAAAATACTGACAAGCCGATTGCAACAGCACATCAAAAAGCTTATCCACCATGATCAAGTAGGCTTCATCCCAGGGATGCAAGGCTGGTTCAACATACGCAAGTCTATAAACGTAATTCACCACATAAACAGAACCAAAGACAAAAACCACATGATTATCTCAATTGATGCAGAGAAGGCCTTTGACAAAATTCAGCAGCCCTTTATGCTAAAAACCCTCAATAAGCTAGGTATCGATGGAACGTATCTCAATATAATAAAAGCTATTTATGACAAACCAACAGCCAATATCATACTGAATGGGCAAAAACTGGAAGCATTCCTCTTGAAATGTGGCACCAGACAAGGATGCCCTATCTCACCACTGCTATTCAAAATAGTATTAGAAGTTCTAGCCAGAGCAATCAGGCAAGAAAAAGAAATAAAGGGTATTCAAATAGGAAAGGAGGAAGTCAAATTGTCTCTATTAGCAGACGACATGATTGTATATCTAGAAGACCCCATCATCTCAGCCCCAAACCTCCTGAAACTGATAAGCAAGTTCAGCAAAGTTTCAGGATACAAAATCAATGTGCAAAAATCACATGCATTCCTATACACGAATAACAGACTTAAAGAGAGCCAAGTCAAGAACAAACTTCCATTCACAATTGCCACAAAGAGAATAAAATACCTAGGAATACAACTAACAAGGAACATAAAGGACCTCTTTAAGGAGAACTACAAGACACTGCTCAACGAAATAAGAGAGGACACAAACAGATGGAGAAACCTTCCATGTTCATGGTTAGGAAGAATCAACATCGTGAAAATGGCCATACTGCCCAAAGTAATTTACAGATTCAATGCTATGCCCATCAAGCTACCAATGACCTTCTTCGCAGAACTGGAAAAAACCACCTTAAACTTCATATGGAACCAAAAGAGAGCCCGCATAGCCAAGTCAATTCTAAGCAAAAAGAACAAAGCAGAAGGCATCACACTACCAGACTTCAAACTATACTACAAGGCTACAGTAATCAAAACAGCATGGTACTGGTACCAAAACAGAGATATAGACCAATGAAACAGAACAGAGGTCTCGGAGACAACACAGCATATCTACAACCATCTGATCTTTGACAAACCAGACAAAAACAAGCAATGGGGAAAGGATTCCCTGTTCAATAAATGGTGTTGGGAGAGCTGGCTAGCCATGTGCAGAAAGCAGAAACTGGACCCCTTCCTGACACCTTACACGAAAATTAACTCCAGATGGATTAAAGACTTAAACATAAGACCTAACACCATAAAAACCCTAGAAGAAAATCTAGGTAAACCCATTCAGGACATAGGCATAGGCAAGGACTTCATGATCAAAACACCAAAAGCATTGACAACAAAAGCCAAAATAGACCAATGGGACCTAATCAAACTCCACAGCTTCTGCACAGCAAAAGAAACAATCATTAGAGTGAATCGGCAACCAACAGATTGGGAAAAAATTTTTGCAGTTTACCCATCTGACAAAGGGCTGATATCCAGAATTTACAAAGAACTAAAACAGATTTACAAGAAAAAAACTAACAAGGCCATTCAAAAGTGGGCAAAGGATATGAACAGATACTTTACAAAAGAAGACATACGTGAGGCCAACAAACATATGAAAAAATGCTCATCATCACTGGTCATCAGAGAAATGCAGATCAAAACAACATTGAGATACCATCTCACGCCAGTTAGAATGGCGATCATTAAAAAGTCTGGAGACAACAGATGCTGGAGATGATGTGGAGAAATAGGAACACTTTTACACTGTTGGTAGGAGTGTAAATTAGTTCAACCATTGTGGAAGACAGTGTGGCAATTCCTCAAGGACCTAGAAATAGAAATTCCATTTGACCCAGCAATCCCATTACTAGGTATATATCCAAAGGATTACAAATCATTCTACTATAAGGACACGTGCACACGAATGTTCATTGCAGCACTGTTTACAATAGCAAAGACCTGGAACCAACCCAAATGCCCATCAACGATAGACTGGATAGGGAAAATGTGGCACATATACACCATGGAATATTATGCAGCCATCAAAAACGATGAGTTTGTGTCCTTTGTAGGGACATGGATGAACCTGGAAACCATCATTCTCAGCAAACTGACAGAAGAGCAGAAGATCAAACACCACATGTTCTCACTCATAGGCGGGTGTTGAACAATGAGAACACATGGACACAGGGAGGGGAGCACTACACACTGGGGTCAATTGGGGGGAAATAGTGGAGGGACTCTGGGGGGTGGGGATCTGGGGAGAGATAGCAAGGGGAGAGATGCCAGATGTAGGTGATGGGGAGGAAGGCAGCAAATCACACTGCCACGTGTGTTCCTATGCAACAATCTTGCATGTTCTTCACATGTACCCCAAAACCTAAAATGCAATAAAATAAATGGGAAAAGAAAATTTGGAGACAAAAGATGCTGAAGGGCATGTGGAGAAATAGGAACATTTTACACTGTTGGTGGGAGTGTAAATTAGTTCAACCATTGTGGAAGACAGTGTGGCGATTCCTCAAAGACTTCAAAATAGAGACTTCATTTGACCCAGCAATCCCATTACTGGGTATATATCCAAAGGATTATAAACCATTCTGTTATAAAGATACATGCACGTGTATGTTCATTGTAGCACCGTTTACAATAGCAAAGAGCTGGAACCAACAACCCAAATGCCCATCGATGATAGACTGGACAAGGAAAATGTGGTACATACACACGATGGAATAATATGCAGCCATAAAAAATGAATCTTTGTAGGGACATGAATGTCTTTTGTAAGGCTATGGACGAATCTGGAAACCATCATTCTCAGCAAACTGGCAAAAGAACAGAAAATCAAACACTGCATGTTCTCACTCATAGACAGGTGTTGAAAAATGAGAACACATGGACACAGGGAGGGGAACATCAGACACTGGGGCCTGTTGGTGCAGACTAGGGGAGAGACAGCAGTGGGTAGGGAGGTTGGGGAGGGATAACTTGGGGAGAAATGCCAGACATAGGTGACAGGGGATGGAGGCAGCAAACCAGCTTGCCATGTATGTACCTATGCAACAATACTGCATGATCTGTACATGTTCCCCAGAACCTATAGTACAACAAATGTGTGCGTGTGTGTGTGTGTGTGTGTGTGTGTGTGTGAATTAAATAACTAGGAATACAAGTAACAAAGGACCTGAAGGACCTCTTCAAGGAGAACTATAAACCACTGCTCAAGGAAATAAGAGAACAGAAGCAGATGGAAAAATATTCCATGCTTATGGTTAGGAAGAATCAATATTGTGAAAATGGTCATACGGCCCAAAGTAATCTATAGCTTCAATGGTACCCCCATCAAGCTACCATTGACTTTCTTCACAGATTTGGAAAAATCCACCTTAAATCTCATATGGAACCAAAAAAGCCCAAATAGTCAAAACAATTCTAAGAAAAAAGTGCTGGAAGCATCACCCTATCTGACTTCAAATTATACTATGAGGCTACAGCAACAAAAACAGCATGGTACTGGTACCAAAAGAGAGATACAGACCAATGGAATAGAACAGAGATCTCAGAAATAATACCACACATCTACAACCATCTGATCTTTGACAAACCTGACAAAAACAATGGGGAAAGAATGCTCTATTTAATAAATGGTGTGGGAAAAACTGGCTAGCCATATGCTGAAAGCTGAAACTGGATCCCTTCCTTATACCTTATACAAAAACTAACTCCAGATGGATTAACGATTTAAACATCAGACCTAAAACCATGAAAACCCTGTAAGATAACCTAGGCCATACCATTCAGCACATACTCATGGGCAAAGTCTTCATGACTAAAACAGCAAAAGCAATGGCAACAAAAGCTAAAATAGGCAAATGGGATCTAATTAAGCTAAAGAGCTTCTGCACAGCAAAAGAAATTATCATCAGAGTTAACAGGAAGCCTGCAAAATGGGAGAAAATGTTTTGCAGTCTACCCATTTGACAAAGGGCTAATATCCAGAATCTAAAAAGAACTTCAACAAATTTACAGGAAAAAAAAAAAAAAAAAAAACCCCATCAAAAAGTGGGGGAAGGATATGAACAGACACATCTGAAAAGGAGACATTTATGCATCTAACAAACATATGAAGAAAAGCTCATAATCACTGGTCATTAGAGAAATGCAAATCAAAACCACATTGAGATACCATCTCATGCCAATTAGAATGGCAATCATTAAAATGTCAGGAGACAACAGATGCTGGAGACAATGTGGAGAAACAGGATAGCTTTTACACTGTGGGTGGTAGTTTAAAGTAGATCAACCATTGTGGATGACAATGTGATCATTCCTCAAGGATCTAGAACTAGAACTGGGTATATGCCCAAAGAATTATAAATTTTTCTGTTATAAAGACACATGCACATGTATGTTTATTGCAGCACTGTTCATAATAGCAAAAGACTGAAAATCAACCCAAATGCCCATCAATGATAGACTGAATAAAGAAAATATGGCACATATACATCATGGAATACTATGCAGCTATAAAAAAGGATGAGTTCATGTCCTTTGCAGGGACATGGATGAAGCTGGAAACCATCATTCTCAACAAACTAACACAAGAACAGAAATCCAAACACGGCATGTTCTCATAAGTGGGAGTTGAACAATGAGAACACGTGGACAAAAGGAGGGGAATATCACACACCGGGGCCTGTCAGGAGATGGAGGGTTAGGGGAGGGAAAGCATTAGGAGAAATACATAATGTAGATGACGGGGTGATGGATGCGCCCAACCACCATGGCATGTGTATATCTATGTAATAAACCTACATATTCTCTAAATGTACCCCAGAACTTAAAGTACAATAAAAAATAAAGAAAGAGTAATACTGGATGTAAGTATTTCAAATAGCAATTTCTAATTGTTTTGGTAATTTCTCATCAGCTCTCAGGATATTATTGTTAATTTCAAATTACCTATTGAATGGTTCATTCTAGGAGCAGAAATGTCAGCTTCACTTTGCTTCCTTTGCTTTCAGTGTAATACTGTATGTTTATCTTACATATGTCTAGTTAAGTACGCATCATCTCATATTAACTAACAAAGTTTGGATATGTACCCGTCAACCATAATGTGCTGGAAATTCCCCCCCCCTTTTTTTTTTTCAAGAATCCCAGAGCACCCTACATAGAGTTAAAGCTAGTGTGTTAATCAGTAATTTTGGAAGTTAATTTCTTATTTAAAATAATATACAATAATTTAAATTGCAGATACTTTCTTTTTTCTAATGCTGGTTCCAATTTGAGCATCTTCAAGAATTCCCCATACAAAATAAAAGCCTATATAATTGACCCCACACTTTCAGCTCTTCTCTAAGTTCATTTTTAATGTGTGATAAAACAAGGTCATATATTCTGCAAGGTTATTCTATTAAGATGTAGGAATATTTTTCTCTCTTGGATATTTTAGCTCTCCTATTGCTGGGCTTGACACAGGCACTAACTAATAGGGGTTTACTAATCCATCTGCCCATTTTGTTTGAATCCAGGGGAGCAGGGATGACAATCTCTGATTACTTTATATTTATGAATTTATATTTTTCATAAAACATAGAAACAAATGAAGATCAAATTCCAGTTATTGCCAAGAAATATCTTAAGTGCCTTAAGAAAATTTGTCAATAACTTATTAATCAAAATAATATCCAATTCTAAAAATGTCTCATATTATTCTCCTCCATGTAGCTTTAGTAGTCATTATTAGAAAAATTATATTTATTTTATAATGTAAGTTGTACATATTTTAAATAGTATCATATTGTAATATTTTAACCATTAGTGATAAAAATATAAACTGTCTTATTGTATTGCCTTATGTTCTGGCCAGTGAGTGTCATTAGCAAATGTAAAGAAAGAAGGAAAAACTAAAAATTTAGAAGAATAGAAAAAATAAACAAATTAAATTTTGACAGTATGACTTTTTGACATAGGTTTTTACTACATGTGTCATCAATTGACAGATGAGTAGGTAAGCTGTTGGGAGAATGAATAAATAAATAGATGTCCAAATGCTAGATACATATACTGTAGTCCCTCAAGATAATATGTTGCCTCATTTAAAAAAAAAAAAAAAAAAGTCCAATTTTCACCACTGTTACCAAGGCAAAATCAATTACATAATGTGTTAGTTATATTAATGTTGCTACCATATAATTTCCAGTTGTTAGCTTACCTGACAGAACAACATTATTTAGTTATTTGTACACTATTGTTGAAGAAGTTAAAAGGAAATATTTTCAGCAATGTTATCAAATACATACTTTGTTTTTCTTTTTGAAGCTTGATTATTTGGCATTGATATTTTGTCTGAAACATAGTGGGTGATTAATAATTAAATATTGAATAAGTGGATTATCCCATTAATATATGAACATAAAAAATATTATTCTTAATTAAAAACAAAACAACTTTCTCCCCATGGATGGAACATTTGTTCATTAATAGCTGGAAGGCTAGATAAAAAGGTGTTTATTTTGTTTTGTTGTTGTTGTTTTTTTGTTTTTTTTAATTTGTCTGCTGGGATGCAACAGAAGACCAAAAGATTTATGAAGTCAAGTTGCAGGTTATTTTTTATTTCTTGCTGTAGATTCAATCGTTTAATGACAAACACAGTGCCTGGTGAAGAGCAGTCATCAGTATCTATTTACTAAATTTCTATTTACTAAATTAACAATTGCTTATCCTCAAATAGTAATTGATTTCTTCATGGCAAATAATTCAGCCACTTATATCTAGCCTACTTTTCCTGTGAATTTCAGCACAGTTTTAAGCTTCTCAAGTGCTTTTTTTTTTTTTTTTTTTCCGGTAGTTAATTATGCTATACTCAGATTACTTCACTTCATACCTTATGGAAGCAGCAACATATTGTTCTTTAAGAACAAAAGTAACATCAAGAGTGTTCTATCCAGTAGACAGCATAGATACAAAGCTAGGACGTATGAATTTCTAAGGACCCATACAAAGATTTAATAACCAAAGGCAAACTATGACTCCAAAACATGAATGTAAAATTATATGAAAAACCCAAACTTGTATTTAAAATACATGTATTTGTAAAGCTTTAAAATTTCAAGTCACCTCTCTCCTAACCTATAACAATAGCCTACTATTCTTCTCACACCAACCTGGTATATCCTCTCTATTCAGAAGCTAAAGTTGTATTCTCAAAGTGTCTTTCTTATCCATCACTCATCTGCTTAAAACCCCCTGTACTGTAATATATCTGAAATGGAAAACGGTCCTTACTATGAGGCTACATGATGCAATTCCTAACAAATGTTCTGAGCTTTATTTTATATAGATTACATTCCCTTCCTCCTCTGCAAATACACTTGGAGATTATGTTTGATTTTGAGGTCTTTTACAAATATTGTTAGTTTTTCCTCGGGTTCTCTATTCTGAGATCTTTATCTGTCTGGCTCTACTCATGATTTGACTTTCAAGTCAAAATTTACTTCCTAGGAGAGGATTTTTCCTACTACCCAATGAGATTATCCCCTACTCCCTCATGTAGTAATTCTTTAGCTCATATATATCAAAATCGCTCATAGGGTGATTTTCAGTTTCCTTTACATAGAAATTTCAGCTGCATGAAGGGAAAACCTTGGTCATGTTCACAGTTGCATCACCAATGGCTAGAATGGTGCCTGGAATTTAGTAGGAAATGAACAAATGTTTTATTTCTAAAAAGCGAACATATCAAAACTGTATTTAAATTCTTGAATAGGATAAAATCTGTTTCTGCTGCTAATTTTTTTTTAGTTTCTTTATAGCTGTTGACATATCTATTCCTAAAATTCTCAAAAGGAGCAGTCTTATGAAAATATAATTATTAGAGAGATTTCTTCTATGGGTGTATCATGGGTAAAATTTATATATTTAGTAAAATTCTTTTCAGGACAATATTTATTTTTATGTGATTATATAGCTCTATGTCTCATTTTATCTGACCTCATAAGAGCAGTTTCACAGTTTATTCAGGACTTGGATGAACTGGATCTCATATACATAAGGGAAACGGTGATTTCAGTGAGAATTGTGCTACACTGATAATGTTTCAGACATCTAGAAAATAAGGTTAAGGATAAAGTAACTTCAATCACATTTTATAAACATTATTTTCTTTTGTCTATCACTGAGATTCAAAATATTTTGCTATTAGAACATTTTAAGATATTAAAAAATTAAGAAACATTGTTTTCCTAAGACACATTGAAGTGTTTTTCAAAATTGTAAACATTTTATGTCTTTAAAGTTGGATTATTGTAATGTTGCCTTTAAAAATTCTTAAAGTAGAACTTATGTAACTTTTTCTATAGTCTGTACTAAGTATTGTTTTCAGAATATTCTACTTCAAGCTGTTGTTTGTGCCCTATATGAAATAAGGGTTTATGTTCTCTCCATGTTCCACCTCTTGCAAAGAGAGCAGCTGTTGTCCTGTGTAAAAATGTCAAATTTAAAATTTAAATGCATGGAGGTAGCACAAGCCCTACTGAAGGTCCTCATTTCCAGAATTCTATACCAAAACTGAGCTAGAAAATATCTAGTTAATTTTAGAGGTGCCATCAGTCTTGCATCAAATTTATCCTCCTTGGTTAGTATAACTATTTGCCCCAAAGCACACATATATAACTGAAACTCTTTGTTAATTACACTGCATTTCATATATGCCACATAAAAAGACTTGATATAGAAGTTTTAGGGAGACCAGAGTTCCGAGCTATCCTCTGAATAAGTGTGGGGCATACTAAGTGTGGAGGCAAAGCATACAAAATCCTTATGTCTCCATGTACTTCTCTCCACACACAAAAAAAGTACAGTTGCTTGCAATGAGAAGGATTTCCTTGTAAATATACATACTTATCATTGTTTCATGCAGGCATGTCTTTTTATTTGTAGAATTTTCTCTATTCTATTCAAGGACATTTCAAACTCTTGAGCATAATATACATTTATCGATATTAGAAAGAAGGTCATAGTTTCATTGATGTATCAAGTTAATACCTGTAGTAAGCTCTGTGATAATTGGCACTTTCTATAGGTCACTTAATCTCTATAATATTTAAAAAAATAAGAATTAGCCATAATTATAGTTAATTTCTTACCTATAATTAATAGGTAAGAAAACAGAATCTGAGACACTTTAAGTAATTTTAAGTTATTTATCCAGAGTTACATAGAAGTACTATCCATTTTAAGTAATTTGTAAAGTAGTTATAAAGTAGAAGTATTCTATAGCCAAAATTTTAATCCAGGACTACCTCTTGCCAAGTGTATGCTGTTTCTACTAAGTTAAGCTGCCAGTCAATTGGTGATAATGCATTTGATTTGAGCTAATATATACATATTGCATAGTTTCATATCCCTTAATAGAAGCCTAGAAGCCACAAATCAATCAATATTTCTTAGATTGACAAGTTTCTATAAACTATAAGATCTTTAAAGTATATAAGTATTATATTTCATAGTTTTTATAAACAGGATCCTAATTAATGACCAACATCATATATATAGAATGTTATTATACATAGTCTGTAAGTACATATAAAAATTATATACTTTGTTTATGTTATATATATCATTATATATTTATAAAATAAGGTCAATATAAAAACAGGCACACAATATACAGGAGTCTAAAAGCCCCAAAATGTTTTGAAAGAAAAGTTAGGAACTGTACCCTAAAAAAATATAAATTAAAATTCTAACTAGTAAGACTTTCCAAAAGGACACTATGAATTATGAAATGAACATACAATGAAAGAACTCCGTGATGGCTACCAAATTTATTAGTTATCTGCACTGTGTTCACAAGCCTTTTAAAAAAAATCTAATTTATAGATTTCAAAGTAGGAGCTCTTTATTATGAAATAAAAAAGATAATCTGGAGCATATTTTCAATTAATGAATATATTTTAGTATGTAATATGTATAGCCTGAGAATTGAAAACTTACTGTGTGTTAAATCCATATGTCATTACTGTACTTTCAAAAGATTCTTTATATTCAAATAAAAAAACATGTTAAATATTCTGCTAAGAAATGAATGCTAAAGAGGAAGTAATATACTTTCACATAAAGATTATTTCAAACTTATCTCCTTTTATCCATATGCCTACTTTAAAGAAAGAAAAAGTGACAATTTTATGTCTGCCATTTCCTCAAATGTGGAATTATGCGTGTTTTCAAATACACTTTGTTTTCAATTACACTTTGCAATGTAAGTTTATATGCTATGTCCTTTATGCCCTTTATTTTCTCTTTGCTGATTGTAGAAGTGTAAAACTAGAAACCACTCAGTCTAAGAAAATGAATATTAATTTAACAGAAACTTACTCAGATTTCAAATATAGTCAGTGTGACAAAGATATTTTATATAATTTTATCCAGATCATGAACTGAGTTGTAGTCAAAGAAAATGAAAAGGTTGAATAATTACATATTATTTTCTTCCCTCTTCTCACTTCATATGTGTAGTTAAAAACAATGGCTAATTCTTTCATTTGAATATGGCATAAGGAGAATGGGAAAAGTAAACACCAGAAATAATTTAATACAATTTTATAACCGTTAGGCTCTTGAATATATCTCTCAAATAAAAAGTGAAAATTCTTGTTACCGAAATCTACATATCATACAATCAAAAATTCACTTCAGCAAAAGCTGCATCCCCATTAGCATTTCAATGGTGGTTTATTTTCATTGTATTATTCAAATCACTTTATTTCCCTCTTTATTTCAGAAGGGGCAGCATCAAATTCTGTGGGACTGACACTTTCTACAAATTTTGTACAGCTTAAAGACGATATCAACATAGTCAACATAAACACTATCTTTTTTTTCTTTCCTTAAGAATGACTATACTTGTTAGAAACCTTAAATGGATCCCTGTCCCTACTGACCAAAGTCCTTATAAATATTACACTCTTGGGAGGCCAAGGCAGGCGGATCACAAGATTAGGAGATCAAGACCATCCTGGCTAACATAGTGAAAACCCATCTCTACTAAGAATACAAAAAAATTAGCCGGGTGTGGTGGCACGTACCTATAGTCCCAGCTACTCAGGAGGCTGAGGTGGGAGAATCTCTTGAACCCAGGAGGCGAAGGTTGCAGTCAGCCAAGATCATGCCACTGCACTCCAGCCTGGGTGACAGACTGAGACTGTCTCACCAACAACAGCAACAACAACAACAAAATTACACTCATGTCATTTCATTAACAACCCTACCACATCTCTGTCCTTCCGTTTCAACATAGACTGCACTCGTATGCATACTTGATGTTTCTCGAACAGGCCTTGCATTCTTTGTTTTATTCTGATATTTTGATCACAATTCTACTAGTTCTCCGTGGAAATCCTCTCTCCATTCTCCCTTCACCCAAATTCTAGCCATGATTAAGTCCTGATGTGATACCTTTCATAAATATTCTTAGACTCAGTCCCCAAGACTTTTCAGAGCAACTGCCTACCCCTATATCTTCACAACACCTCATATTATTATTATACTTATTGTTAGTGTAATAATAGTTACTGTTAGTCTTCCTTATATTTCTTTCCTCACAAACACTTGGCTTATCTCTTAATTGTGGGCTGCTTGAAGGCAGAGTCTTTGCCTCTGCCATCTCTGTATTCTTTCAGCCCTTAGAATGTTGCAGAATGTGTAGCTTCTGAAAAATTACTCAATTTACCTTTTAAATAATTTTCCTCAAAAGGCCAAGATTAGGCTACCTTTCTTATTCTATATAATTCTGACATCATAAAGCATGTAAAACACTGCTTTCCGAATATATGTCCAGATCTTGAGCATCTGGAAGCTCTATGGTCTGAACAGTGGAAAAAAACACCTTGCCAAATGGAATAATATGTATGAAATACTTCCCATTGACATCATCCTTGGTGTATTTTTTCCAAGTTTAGTGGATTAAAATAGTTACTTTATGTTATGACAACTCTTCTCATATTCAGACTAAGTGACTGTGATCTAGTTGAGAAAAAGTAAGCATAAAATTACATATGGTAAGATGGTTTCTATATTTTCTATAAGCTGCCTCAGCCAGGACACATAACCTGAAACTGTGGGGTTAGGTAAGTTTTCCTGGAATAAACGATGTTTATGCTACAACTTGAAGAATAAGTAGACATTAGCTACTGAAGAAAGAACTAAAGAAAGTCACTAGCAGACAAAAAAACAGAGATAAAAGAACATCCTGTGGCCTAGAAAATTGGCCTTCTATGCTATTTCCTGGAAGCCAAGAAAAAAATCAGTAGAAAAAGGTGGTATGCTAATCAGGATCAAAGATTTCTGAGAAGTCTTAGACCATTATGAGGTTAGTTTAATAGATGGTGAAGAGAAATTCACCATCTATTAAACATAGTAAACATGACAAAAGGAGCCCATAAATATATTGAAGGGTATTATAACCATTTGAAGAAGTTTGAACTTTAATCTGAGAATAATAGGAGACATTGGAGCTTCCAAGGGAATGACATGATTAAAATTATTTTCCAAAAATCACTTTAGATGGCACTGCGGATAACTGAGCAGATCAAGCTGGCCAAGGATGAAGCAGAAAACACCATTTCTGGTTTTCTCTGATTATGGTCTAGTTAGTGGAAGAGGCCAGGAGATGGCAAGTGTTAAAGTAATTTGTATACCTGAATCAATGTGTTGGATAGGAATGCGAAGTTACTGATGACTCCCAACAGTGTGACTTTTGCTGCTGGGAAGATGACAGTGCCATCCTATTGATAAAGCCAGAAATGCAAAACTACAGCAGTTTAGCAGGAAGAAAATAAATTCAGTTTTGGACCTGTTGAGGTTCAGGTAGGTTTTTAAAAAGCAGTAACATATGGGTCTAAAACTTAGGCAAGAGGTTTATGACTAGCCATTTTGACGTCAGAGTTAAACATATATAAACGTTATTATAAATAAACCTTGAGAAGCACACATATGGAAAGGCTGAGAAGGAGAAGCAACTCCAGAGGACAACGGCTTGGAAGAGTACTAGGAGTAGTAACAGGGAAGTGGTGTTCCATGGAAGCCAAGAAGAAAATCAGTTGAAGAAGGGTAGCATGCTCATCAGGATCAAATATTTCTGAGAAGTCTTAGGCCATTGTGAGTTTAGTTTAATAGATGGTGAAGATAAATTCAGACTGACATGACTTGAGGAATGAATAGAAGATAGGAAGTACATGTAGATTTTTTACTCATTCATTAATTGGCACTATTTATATTTCAGTGACTTTTTTCCTGAGTGAATTATAGTTCAGAAACCTTGTTCCAGAGTCAAGAATTATAGACCCACTTAGACTCTATATGCTTGTGGCCAAAAAGAAATTGAATTAAAATGTGCATTATTTAGCATAGCCATTTTCATAGTAGGATATTCCATGCAGAGTTTTAGATTGTGCTTATGGTGATAGCTAATGATAAAATTACTTTGAAATGGCAAATACTTGTCATTCAAAATGATATTGTAACAGATTTTATTTAAATAGTTTAAAAAGGAAATATTTGACATGAAGTATTTTTAGGAAATGAAATAATATCATCAACATGGTTATGAGACAATCTACATAAGACATTTGAGTCCAGCAAATTATAGAACAGAAGTAAGTTTTCAAAATACGTTTGCTGATTGATAATGTTCATGCCAAACTCAATATATGTGCAATTAAAAGTCATAATTTTAATCCTGAATAGGACAATAACAAGTAAGGAAATTGAATCAGCAATCAAAAATCTTCCATCATAGCAAAGCAGACATGATGGCTTTGTAAGTTCTACCAAACATTTAAGTTTTAATTAATGCCAATCCTTCTCAAATGCTTCCCAAAAAAAAAAAAAAGAAAGAAAGAAAAAAGAAAAGAAAAGAAGGAAATACTTCCAAGCTCATTTTTTTACAGGGCCAGCCCAGCATTACCCTAATACTAAAGCCAGGCAGGGACATTACAAGAAAAGAAAATTACATGCTAGTATCTCTGATAAAATGGATGCAAGTATTCTCAACAAAATACTAGCTAACTGAATTCAACAGCACATTAAAAGAATGATACACTATGATCAAGTGGCATTTATCCATGAGATGCAAAGATGGTTCAACATACACAGATCAATAAATGTAATCTACGCCATTAACAGAATGAGATTTGGAAATCATATGATCCCTTCAAGAGATGCAGAAAAAGCATTTTTTAAAAAGTCAGCATCCTTTCATGATCAAAACTCTCTGCAAATTAGATATAGTGTTCCATATCTACACACATAGTGTTCCGTATCTATAACACAAAGGCTAAATGACACCAGCATACAATTAATACTCAGCGGTGAAAAGCTAGAAGTTTTCCTTCTAAGATTAGAGAAACAAGACAAGAATGCCTACTCTTGTCACTTCTGTTCAACATAGTACTTGACATCCTAAACAGAGCAGTTATATAAAAAGAAAAGACATCCCAATTAAAAGCAAGTAAAATTGTCTCTTGGCAAAGGACATGCTCTCAAAAAGAGAAAATTTTAAAGTTTTCACCAAAAACCTGTTAGAACTAATAAACAAATTCAGTAGGATGCAGAATGCAAAATAAGCATAGAAAAATTAGTTAAGTGTTTTTCAACTTTTAGGTTTGGGAATACATGTGAAGGTTTGTTTCATAGGTAAACATGTGTCATGGGGTTTGTTGTACATATTATTTCATCACTCAGGTGTTAAGCCCAGTACTCAATAGTTATTTTTTCTGCTCCTCTCCCGACTCCCAGCCTCCCCAATTAATAGACCCCATTGTCTATTGTTTTCTACTCTGTGTTTATAAGTTTTTATCATTTAGCCCCCACTTATGAGTAAGAAGATGAGGTATTTGATTTTCTGTTCCTGCATTAGTTTGCTAAGGATAATCATCCCAGCTCCATCCATGTTCCTGCAAAAGACATGACCTCATTCTCTTTTTTTTTTTAATGAAGACATAGAATTCCATGGTATATATGTACCACATTTTCTTTATCCAGCCTGCCATTGATGGGCATTTAGGTTGATTCCATGTCTTTGGTATTGTGAATAGTGACGCAGTGAACATACATGCGCATGTGTCTTCATAGTAAAATGATTTATATTCCTCTGGGTATATATACCCAGTAATGTGATTGCTGGGTCAGATGGTAGTTCAACTTTTAGCTCTTTGAGGAGTTACCATACTGCTTTCCACAATTATTGAACTTATTATTTACACTCCCACCAACGGTGTATAAAGGTTCCCTTTTCTCTGCAACCTTGCCAGCATGTTATTTTTTGACTTTTTAGTAATACCATTCTAACTGGTGTGAGATGGTATCTTATTATGGTTTTGATTTGCATTTCTCTAATCAGTGATATCGAGCTTCTTTTTTTTTATGTTTTTGGCCATACGTGTGCCTTCTTTAGAGAAGTGACTGTTCATTTTCCCACTTTTAAATGATGTTGTTTGTTTTTATCTTGTAAATTTGTTTAGGTTTCTTATCAATGCTGGATATTAGACCTTTTTCAGATTCATAGTCTGCAAATGTTTTCTCCCATTCTGTAAGTTGTCTGTTTACTCTGTTGATAGTTTTGTTTGCTGTGCAGAAGATTTTTAGTTTAATTAGATCTCACTTGTCAATTTTTGATTTTGTGATTGCTTTTGGTATCTTTGTCATAAAATCTTTGCCCGTTCCTATGTCCAAGATGGTATTGCCTCAGTTGTCTTCCAGGGTTTTTACCATTTTGGGTTTTACATTTAAGTCTTTAATCCACCTTGAGTTTTTGGGTGTGTGTATATTCAATTTTCCAAATATAGCTAGCCAGTTATCTCAGCATCATTTATTGAATAGAGACTCTTTTCCCCATTGCTTGTTTTTATCAGCTTAGTTGACAATCAGATGGTTGCCAATGTGCAGACTTATTTCTGGGTTCTCTATTCTGCTCCATTGATCTTTGTGTCTGGTTTCATACCAGTATCATGCCATTTTGTTTATTGTATCCTTGTATTTTAAAATCAGGTAGCATGATGCCTCCAGCTTTATGGGTTTTTTGTTGTTGTTATTCATGATTGCTTTGGCTGTTCAGGCTCTTTTATGGTTCCATATGAAATTAAAATTGTTTTTTTCTGGGTTTATGAAGAATATCATTGGTAGTTTGTTAAGAATAGTATTGAATCTATAAATTGCTTTGGGCAGCATAGCCATTTAAAGATACTGATTCTTCCTATTTATGACAATGGAATTTTTTCCATTTGTTTGTGTCTTCTTCGATTTCTACAAGTAGTGTTTTTTTATTTTCATTGTAAAGACTTTCACATATTTGGTTATCTGTAATCCTAAGTATTTTATTCTTTTTGTGGTAATTGTGAATTGGAATGCCTTTCTGATTTGGCTTTTGGTTTGGCTGTTGTTGATGTATCAGAATGCTAGTGAGTTTTGTACATCCATTTTGTATTCTACAACTTGGCTGAAATTGTTTATCTGCTGAAGAAGCTATTGGGCTGAGACTATGGGGTTTTCAAGATACAGAATGATGTTATCTAAAAACAGAGATAGTTTAACTATGTCTCTTCCCATTTGGATGCCCTCTATTTATTTATTATTTTGCCTGATTGCTCTGTGTAGGACTTCCAATACTATGTTGAATAGGAATGATGGGAGAAGGTATGCTTGTCTTATGCCTGTTTTCAAGGGGAATGCTTCTTGCTTTTGCCCATCCAGTATAATGCTGGCTGTGGGATTGTCATAAATGGCTATCATTTTGAGGTATGTTCCTTCAATACCTAGTTTATTGAAAATTTTTAACATGAATGGGTGTTGAATTTTATCAAAGGCCTTTTCTGGGTCTATTGAGATGATCATGTGCTTTTTGTATTTAGTTCTGTTAATGTGGTGAATCACATATATTGATTTGCATATATTAAACTAACCTTGCATCCCAGGGATATAGCCTACTTGTTCATGTGGATTGGGTTTTTGATGTGCTGCCAGTTTCAATTTGCAAGTATTCTGATGAGGATTTTTCATTGATGTTCATCAAGGATATTGGACTGAAATTTTCTTTCATTGTTTTGTCTCTGCCAGGTTTTGGTATCAAGATGATTCTGGCCTCATAGAATGAACTGGGGAGGAGTCCTTCCTCCTCAATTTTTTGTAATAGTTTCTGTAGGAATGACATCACCTTTTTTTTGCACATCTGGTAGAGTTCAGCTGTGAATCTGTCAGGTCCCAGGCTTTTATTGGCTGGTAGGCTGTTTATTACTGATTCAATTTTGGAGCTTTTAATTGGTCTCTTCAGGAAATCAATTTCTTCTTGGCTCAGTCTTGGGAGGATATATATGTCCAGGAATTTATCCATCACTTCTAGATTTCTAGTTTCTGTGTATATAGGTGTTCATAATAGTTTCTGATGGTTGTTTTTATTTCTCTAGGGTCAGTTTTGACATTTCCTTCATCATTTCTAATTGTGTTTATTTGGATCTTCTCTCTATTCTTCTCTATTAGTTTAGCTAGTAGCGTCTCTATTTTATTGATGTTTCAAAATAAATTCTGAATTCATTGATGTTTTGAATGGTTTTTCATGTTTTGATTTCCTTCTGTTCAACTCTGATTTTTATAATTTCTTATCTTCTGTTAGCATTGGAATTTATTTGTTCTTGCTTCTCTACTTTCAGTTGTGAAGTTAGTTTGTTCCCTGAGATCATTCTAACTTTTTGCTGTGGGCATTTAGTGCTATGAATTTCCCTGCATTAGCTGTGTCCCAGAGATTCTGGTATGTTGTATATTTGTTCTCATTATTTTTCAAAGAACTTCTTGATTTCTGACTTAATATTATTAGTTCCCCAAAAGGTTTTCAGGAACATGTTGTTTAATTTCCATGTAATCACATGATATTGAACAATTTTTATAGTCTTGACTTTTATTTTTATTGCACTGTGGTCTGAGAATGTGTTTGGTATAAGTATAGTTTTTTTACATTTGTTGGGAATTGTATTATGTTCAATTATGTGGTTGAAAACTGAATATCCACATACAAATAAAAAGTGAAATGAGATCCATATCTATAACTTATACAAAGATAAATTCAAAATGAATTAAAGATTTAAATATAAGACCTAAAACCATAAACCTCCTGTAAGAAAACACAGAAGAAAAGCTCATTGACATTGGTCCTGGCAATATTTCTTGGATATGACACAGAAAACACAAGCAACAAAAAAAAGAAAATAAGCAGAATTTCTTCAAACTAAAATGTCTGCACAGGAAAGGAAACAATTAATAAAATGAAAAGATAACCCATTGAATGAGAGAAAGTATTTGCAAATCACATATCTAATAAAGGGGTTCATATCCAAAATACATATAGAACTCAAATAACTCAATAGCAAGAAAACAAATAACCTGATTAAAATGGGTAAAGGTCTTAAATAGTTATTTCTCTAAGGTGATCTACCAAATATTGATCAAAATTCCAAAAGTATTTTTGACAGAAAGAAAAATCCTAAAATATGTAGGGAATTACAAAAGATGCAGGACAGCTAAAAGAATTTCGAGGTGGTAGAAAATCTGGAGGCTTCAAAAAGAGGCATAGAAATGGCCAACATGTATATGAAAAAAAAATGTTCAACATCACCTATAATCAGGGAATTGCAAATGAAAACCATAGTAAAATACCTCGCACATGTTAGAATGGCTATTATAAAAAGACAAAAGTTAAAAAGGGCTGAAAGGGATGTAGAGAAAAGGGAACCTTTATATATGGCTCATGGAAATATAAATTGGTTCAGCCATTATGAAAATCTGTATGTTTCTTCAAAAAAAATTTTTTTTGAATACCACCATATAATCTAGCAATCCTACTTCTGGATATAAATCCAAAGGAAATGAAATCAGTATGTCAAAGAGAAATTTACACTTACATGTTCATTGCAACATTGTTCACAATAGACTAGATGTAGAAACAACCTAAATGTCTACTGTTTGCTGAATGGATACAGAAATGTGATCTATCAATCAATCATCTATCAATTATCAATCTGTCAATTATCTATCTATGTCTAAGTCTATAGTTATAAAATAGAATATTATTCAGCATTTAAAAAGAAGGGTATCTTGTCATTTGTAACAGTGTAGGTTTACCTGTAGGGCATTATGATAAATGAAATAAGACAGACACAGAAAGACAAATAGTACATAATATCATTTATGTGTTAAATTTTTAAAAAGTCCAACTCATAAAAACAGAGAGTAGAATGATGATTACCAGGGGCTGGCATTTCAGGAGTAGGTAAAATAAGGAGATGTTGGTTACAAGGACCAAACTTTCAGTTATATGATAAGTAAATTCTGCAGACCTAATGCATACATACCCTAGTGACTATGTTTAACAACGTATACTTGAAATTTACCAAGATAATGGGTCTTAAGTACAGGTTGAGTATTTCTTATCTGAAATGTTTAAACACAAACATTTCAGATAAGAAATATTTGTGACCAAAGTCTAAACACAAAATTCATTTGTGTTTCTTATACACTTTAAACACACAGCCTCAAGGTAATTTTTTAAAGTATTTTAATAATTTTGAGGTTGGGGTGAAATTTTCCATATGTAACACCATGTCAGTGCTCAGAAAGTTTCACATTTTGAGATTTAAAATTTTTCAATTAGGAACGCCTAACCTGTATTTTCAGCACACAAAGGTAACTACGTGAGGTGATGGATATGTCAGTAATTTTATTGTGGCAATCATTTCACAGTGTGCATGTATATCAACATATCACATTGTATTCTTCAAATATATTTAATTGTTGTTTTCAATTTTACTGCAGTAAAGCTAAAAAAGTCGTAATTTTGCTGCATGGAGCAGAACCTTCCAAATAACATTACTGCATAGCTTTCTTAACACACTTTAGGAGATTTGGAAAAGCATGACAAAATGATCTAGAGAAACATGATATTTATTGTAGGTCCTCGTTTTTTTTTTTTTTTTTTTTTTAAGAGAGGGAGTCTTGCTCTGTCGCCAGGCTGGAGCGCAGTGGCCTCTCGGCTCACTGCAACCTCCACCTCCCTGGTTCAAATGATCCTTCCGCTTCAGCCTCCAAAGTAGCTGGGACTACAGGCACGTGCCACCATGCCCGGCTAATTTTTGTAATTTTAGTAGAGGCAGGGTTTCACCATGTTGGCCAGGATGGTCTCGATCTCTTGACCTCATGATCCATCCCCGTTGGCTTCCCAAAGTGCCGGGATTATAGGCGTGAGCCACTGCACCCAGCCTTTATTAAAAATTTGTAAAAAATTCCTCTGAGATTATCTGCTTAATTCAAAGTTCAAACAGTTTATGAACATCTCACTTGTGAGACTCTGGTTATTGTGTCTATGCTAAGCCACCAGTTAGACCTTGGGGCAGACAGAAAAAGATATATGATACTTGAAAGTACTCAGAAGAAGAAGAGAGAAGATCAGTGTTTCCAGAGATAGTAGGAAAACTGCCAGGAAGTCTAAATCACACTAAAATTACTTTTCAAAGAGAAATCCTTGCAGATTCAGTAACTTTTCCAAGAAAGCAGAAGAAAAAAAAACAAAAAAAAAACTTGTAATTCACAGTTCTAACACATTATATTTTTATCACTAGGAGGAAGCAAATTAATTACAATGAATAGTATTGGATTAAGGAACATCAAAAAAGATGCCATATCAAACCATGTTTAAGGACCTTCTGAGGGTCTTATAGAAACCTCTTCAATGTAATCTGATCTAACACTCTGTTAAGTGACACTTGAAAATATTTGAATAGTGTATTTCATTCACAATGCTGAGTCCCTAAGCTATTGAACTAGCAGATTTCGCTGCCTTTTATTTCAGGATATATTACTTTCAATAATTGTGTCATAAAAATGAAACTTCAGATGACTTATTCAATAATTTGTATTTTATCTCTTATGTGCACACATTTTTCCTTTTTAGTAAACATATACATGTCTAAGACAAAAATATATGTTGAAAATTGTGGATGGTTCTTCTGATTTAAAAAAAAAAAAGTTCTCGGACATTCTATGTTAGTGTTTAAAATGCCGCTTACACTGAAGACTGCAAGTTTAGTGCGTTTGCTAGAAGTTTCCTTTAAAAGATTGAGGTTCCCAATTTTGATACAAATCTACTGTGCGTGAAGCATCCACCTGGACTGCTTTGCATAGCTGCATGGGACTTGGGAGCATTGGAAACGAATGGATGCTTAAAGCTTATGCTGCTTGCTTTGCCATGGGTAATAAAGTTCCTGGGTCCCAACCCTGGAATTTCTTGTCTTCTGTCAATATCCGTGAAACTATGGTAGACCAAAGGTAGTATATATATGTGTCTATAGTTCCCAATTTTTCAGTTTGTAAGCAGGGTATTATCTCAAAACTGTCACAGTTTCTAACATATTATTTTCAATATGATTTTTGAAAAAAATATTTAAAACTATTATGTGTAATACTCAGAATGTACATATTAATAAATGTATTGGATTGCTGGGAAATGTGTTAAAATGCCGAATCACAATATAACAGATTGCTGATTCAAATTTTCTGAGGGTAAAAGTGTCCCATTTTAGCTAGTACCTTATATAATACTTAGACCTGTCGATGTTTGAAACCATTGATATGAGGAAATTGACGGCTAGCATGCTTCTTAGGTTATCACATAAATTTAATTTTTTAAAATGACTCAAGTGAATGATAGAATAGCTTTACTTTTCTGAGAAACACTGCATCCTGATGGTTAAAATGTACTTAACGCATTCTGGAATATTATTTCTCCCAGTTTTGGAAGTACTTTTAATTTCCTCATTTTCTGAGGACTATCTTTTTCTCATTGTGTTAACAACATTGATTATTCTGCAGCTGGTGGTAATTATACAGGTTAATGGAAACCTGAAGATAAGATGAAGGAAAGTGTATTTGTTACATAGTTGATATGCAAATGAGTTATATTTGCAGAACTATCCACTGGTGGTGATAGAATATACACGTGTGTATGTCTGTCTACTCATCCATCCATATCTGTTTGATTTGAATAATATACATCAGACTCATTACTAAATACTTCATAGTTAAAATCTGAGTTGTAAAGATATGTCTAAACTGTTGCCTACAGGCTGGTTAGCTGCCTTAATAAACGTCAACCTTGCATCTTGCATTTTCCTTTATTTTTCCAATATTTTCTTCCTTGCATCATCCTTTATTGTTATTATTATTTTTAAGCCTTTCCCTCTGATCACACGAAGATGGATAGCTTTCTATTATGGTTTTGGAATACATGTTTTTGTATATCGTTTCCTTTTTAAAATTTTAGTTTGTTTTACATTCGGGGGTACATGTGCATGTTTGTTGTATGGATAAATTTCATAATGGTGGGGATTGGGCTTCTAGCATACCCATCACTCTAATAGTGAACACTGTGCCCAATAGGTCATTTTTCAACCCCTACTCCTCTCCCACTCAGTACATATTTGAAAAGAAGTATGACTCTTTCCCTCAGCTAATTCGCCATATGAAATGGTATCTGTGGGATGAAAACCTAACCAATAGGCAAAATTTAACAGCAACATTGTGAATAAATGTTAATTTTATATAAATGTTTTCATGGGAAAGGGTTTCTCAGAGAACATGTTAGAATTGACAAAGTGGCTTATGGAAAGAAAGAATGAGTAAAACAATGCTGTTGTATAAAGCTAGTCAACACATCAAGAGCAAGTAAATAATATTCATTTTCCTAAACCCTAAATACTCTTACTCACTGAAAGAAAAATCAAAATACCTTTTCTGCAATGACTAATACCACATGTGCAAAGATGAAGAAATGTGGCATGAATAGGATGTTAACAAGTGAATACATGGTCATGAAAATTTGAACTCCAAAAGCTGTTTTTACTTTTCCTTCATAAATTATAACACAAAATAACAAATTTTAACTCATAATAAATGGCAAGAACAAATATCTATGTTCCTGAAAAGTCTTCATTTCAATGAAGGAATGAACCTAGCTCCAAAGTAGTGTGATGTATTCCAAGCTTCATATGATACAATGATGAGGGATAAAAGTAATAACTTCAGTCAGATTTGCTGGATATATTTGCACATTGGGAATAATGGAAAAAGCTTCTTATTACAGGAAGACAGTTATAAGCTTAAGGATATAAATGATTTACTGCAAGTTACTGCAGAGCAAGGTGAGAAAAATTCAATAATTTTTTTGTAATGCAGCGTATTCAATCTTTCAAAATTTGAATAGTTGTACTTTGTTAATGACAAAACTTAACATATGTATGAAAATTTTATTTTGGTGAAATATTAGCTATCCTTATTTTTGTTACAGACATCATGTCCCTGCTCACTATGTTGACATTCTGCTGTACAGAAACTATCAGCCTAGTATTTCCTGTGTGCCAGGTATTGTGCTAAGAACATTCCATACAGTAGCTCATCTGATTCTTTAATCTTTTCTAACAATAAACTTTTTGTTTTTACACCTTTATATATGTAGAAATGGGCCTAAGGAAAGCCAGATATTTGAGTGTGATGAGAGATGATGTGACAAGAAAATTGACCTGTAATTTACCCAGACTCCTTGTAGAAACTCAGAATTAGTCTGAAATGTTTTTGCATCAATTGGTTGTACCTGGTGAACAGAAAGGCATATAGCCTGAACCTTCAAAACTGTGAATTAAGGGACCAAATTAAGACCTCTGTGATAATGGCAAAACTGAGATTCTAATGAAGTTGAGATTCTAGAACCTCATCTAGAGGACTTGGGGACAGGAAAATCTGCAACTCTCTGGTAGAATACAGTGTCATTTCTCACTTTAAACAATTGCCTCCTTGACAATTTGGTTTTCATGTCCTTGCCATTAGATGCTTCATTTTTATTTTTTCTCATCGTTTCATCATTCACATAATCATCCTTTTGTGACAACCATACATCTTCATTTTACAGATGAGTAAAACAAAGCTCAAATATGTTAAAGAATGTACCCAATATTATATCACCTTTAAGTGACTAAGATAGGATACAAACCAAAAACTGTCTCAGAGCACAAATTTTTAACTAGTGTGCTTCACTACCTAAAATTACTTTTAGCCAGAGGCAGACCTTCCACAGATAAGGACTTTACCTTAACAACAGACCTCCTGGATAATAGTGTGAAAAGAAAATAGAGAGTTGCTATTTAAACACATCTAATCACATAATTATATAGGAGTTAACTAGTAAGTAGAGAGAAAAAGGAAACAAAATTTCAAGTCCTTCTAATTTGTTCTGTTCAGTCTGCTTCTTCACTAGCAATATTAGATAAGGAAGCACCACTTGCTGGCTTCTTCCCATAGGAGTGTTTTATTTTACATATGCTTTTTTCTTGCTCAGTGGTTTTGGTATAGCAAATTTTGCCAGAAGGGCAGCATTAGTTGATCAATAGGAGCAGATTCAGGTTGGTGGAAAAAAAATTGTAGTCGTGCTTCAGGTGCAGCCCAAAATCAATAAGAAAGAGTGCTTCTTAACAGAGTGAAATGAAGAGCAATTACTTACTGCAGCTAAATGACATCCTGTGTGGGATCATTGTCTATGCTGGAGGCTGATAGGCACCAAACTGAGGGGCTGCAGGATCAGCAGCTGACAGGGTTACAAATTGAGTATTCCAAACAGATGACTTAACCTGAGTTGTGAATTAAATCTGTAGTTATATATACTGTCAGAGTCAGGAAAACCTTTCATTCTTGAGCTCTTGAATAAATTCACAAATAAGTATTAGGAGGACTTATAGTTTTGATTTATGGCAGAGTTTCTCAACATTAGCACTACTGACATACTGGAATGGATAAATTTTTGTTGTGAAGGCCTCCCTTATGCAGAGTAGCATTTTTGACTTCTACCTTCTAAACACTAATAGTCAACCCTCTCATTACAAACAGTAAAAAATTCCCTAAGAGGCAAATTCGCCCTAGTTGAGAACCACTGACTTACCATATTAATTATTTTTACTGGATTCATAACAAGCTCATACATTATTTCTTTCCTGTCATAATTCTTGAATGGATAGAAATGTTTATGTATATGCAACTCAAGGGCAAAAGTAAGTTTTGTCATGAATAGAATCTAATTTGAAAATAAACCTCAAATATTCAGGATCTATCTCTACTTGTATTATTGTATTTGAGTAGATGTGTTTGCTTCATTTGAATATTGCATAGCAGTAATCGGAGGTCTTATTTTTGGAAAATGTTTTGATACATGTAGACAAGATGATGTTTCTGCAGAAACCACATTCTATAAGGAGTACATAGAAGATAACTGTACCTGATCTACTATTCTGGACATTCAAATCTTGTCTGAACTGTTAAGATTCTGTGAGTCCAAACCTCTATATAAAACAATTTCTGAAGGAAATCTTGTAATGCACGATTTATATACAATTAAAATGATTTTTTGCCTGATTGAAATGACACTAGAAGTATAGAGTCTTTCACACTCTATATTTATCTCTCTAGCTACCCACATTTGGGATTTACTACTGCACACATTTGTATACTATAAAACTCAAAGAGATATGTCATTTGATTAATGTGCATCATGTAGTCTGATTATGCAATGCTATTTTATTGTGTGTGTGTAGGAGTCAGATTCAACTATTATCAACTAGGGATAATCTATATTGACTATTTAGGTTGGAGTAAAAGTAACTGTGGTTTGGGTCATTACTTTTCATGGTAAAAACACAATTACTTTAGCACCAACCTAATATCTCTATCTATCTATCTATCTACCTACCTACCTACCTACCTACCTACCTATCTACCTATCTACCTTTCTTCTCTGATGGGATTATTCACCTTAGAGAAACATTCATTTCACAGTATACTACTTGTCTTAGGATCATATGATATGCATGCTATTATTCAAGAATTCTGAGCCCAACTGCAGAACTACTAAGTCACTTTCTATGGTCCAAGTAATATTTATTTCAAGTGGTCATGAGGTAATTTTTATGCATAAGAAAATTTTAGAATTCCTTAGAGCTAAAGATAGCAAACTGAATGCTCGAGAATGACTAATCCCACAGTATATATCATTGTCTAGTCTACTTAAGCCTAAGCTCTATATGGAAGCCATGACTAATATACAGTTGGAACCCCTAATAAATTTTTCACTTTTATTGATGAATTTGTAAATATTTAAAGTCAACTGTGGCTATGAGAATAAGCCCTTTTTAATGTGCTCTTTCCTTTTGTAACACAATCTCTGATTTTATTTATTGTTTTATTATATCCTTAGCATGCATTTTTCTATTTGAATATATTCAAATAGAAACTTTTTATATAGCAACTTTAAATCAATTTAATAATTGGTGTTTCTAATATGTGCAAAAATATGTTTCTTCCTAAGTATGTGTTATCTAGAAATAGCTTCACTCTTTTTAAATTCTTCTTGTCCAGCAATTATAAACTGTCTCTATGTCTGTGTGGTTCAATGTGAATTATATCTAAGCTGTCTTCATTCAAGGAATATTTTCTTCCACTCCTGAGTAGATGGTGCTGATTATGATATGATCTGAGTCAAAAACAAGGTGTGCTACTCTGTGTAAGGACACAGGCAGATTTTCTATAGAGTCCCTTGACTTTCAAAAATAAAAGATTAATGCATCTTGATTACTGAGATATCCAATAATTCACTTTTAAGCTTCTTGCTTGAATAGAGCAGTGGAGTTTTGCTTTTTCATGATGTCTTGTCTTCTTCTTAGTGCATTACACTAAGTAGTACAAATATTATGCATGTTTTTTTTTTTTTTTTTGTTTAGGCGGGACTGGGGTTCGCTCTTTTTACCCAGGCTGGACTGCAATGGCGCGATCTCGGCTCACCGCAACCTCCGCCTCCTGGGTTCAGGCAATTCTCCTGCCTCAGCCTCCTGAGTAGCTGGGATTACAGGCACGCGCCACCATGCCCAGCTAATTTTTTGCAGTTTTAGTAGAGACGGGGTTTCACCGTGTTGACCAGGATGGTCTCGATCTCTTGACCTCGTGATCCACCCGCCTCGGCCTCCCAAAGTGCTGGGATTACAGGCGTGAGCCACCGCGCCCGGCCTATGCATGTTTTTAAATAAGAACTACACAAAGTTTAAAACATTCATTATTGTGATAGATCAGATGTCTCCTGTGAGATAGAAGAGACGGAAAAGGTATCATATGCACTCTGCTTTAAAGGACAGCTGCAAGTTTATGCAGCTCTTCAGCTTTTAGGGATGAACTTGAAAAGGACATATTCTTGGCTAGATGAATCAAGGACTAAGGAGTATTCTATATAATGATGTTTTGAAACATTATGGATACCGGAATGCTTTACAGTTTTGTTAGTTTCCTTACAAAATGTTCACAGCATGCTTTGTTAGCAGTGCTGCAATCTTTTAAAATTGTCTGAGCTATTATATAGTAAATTAAAATCATATAAAACAGTAGGTATTGGAAAAGTTGGTGACTTCCTTATTCATTTTTTTGTTCAACAGATACAAATTCAACACATAACTACTAAATGCCAGAACCAGAGCTACTATGATCCACTTTCACCTATGTAGTTGCATTTGAGGGTCTGGAGGCATAATTCTCTATCACTCATCCCCATGCCCAGTCAGTAGAATCTCAGTTTTCAGAGAAAAAAAATTTCAAGAGAAAATGTTTAAGCCTCTTTGTACTGGATGTATTAGATTGTCTGTAAAGAGGCATGGTTTCTCAGACCCATTTGGATGGGTACAGGAAAATCACTCTCACTGAGGTAGTCTAAATTGTTTTTGGAGGCATTTATTTCATGCTGGCAAGACCCTGAACAATAGGATCTAGTCAAAAACACCCTGATGCTGTACAATAGATCATTTTTATATCAATAGACTTTTCTAAATAAAAATACCTTGGGGAAAATGTAGAAACAGTATCAACCACAAAATGTTTCATCATTTGTTCATAATTTGGGGAAATATAAGTAAAAGGTTTGTTTTACATAAATCCTGTGGAAAAAAATTATATAAATTTGATTGCTCCTAAAGTATGTAGATTATGAATTCAACATGTTAATATTTTTACTACGTAAAATTAAAATTAGTTTATGTCTATGTTTTTCTTCATGTTTTATTTGTATTTTAACTATATATATAAACATTGAGTTATTGAAAATTATTATTTTGCATTTTTCAAAGACTTAAAAATTATTATTTTGCATTTTTTCAAAGACTTAAAACATTTCTTCTTGCCTGTTAAGTGAGACATCTGAATTACTAATAACATGGAACTTTAATTGTGACCACTGTTTGTGACACATTACTTCCTTCATTCTTAAAATGTGTATGCATTCTGAATTGCCTTTTTTATGCATTTGTACCTTGGACTGATTCTCAATTATGTAACCTTTCTAAAACGCTGTTTTGTCATGCCACTTATCTCATCATAAACCTTTAATTGACCTTCATTTAATATTTCACTCTTTAAATTAGCAGCCAATAACTTAAACAATATAGACAACTTACATATACAATTTTTTCTTGCCCCATCCCTATGTAGACATCCTACTTCACCTTAGCAAGTAAGTTTAATACTAACAGTTCTCAAAATAGGTTTCATAAATATATATTTACTCCTTATTCATGATGCCCAGGATGACTTCCTGACTTTTCAAGGATTTAGTTGAGATAGTCCCATATTTGATTTTTTTTTCTTTTCCTTATTTAAATCTCTTCCTTTTTTCACTCATCTTCAAAAAATATTTATCAAACAATTACTTTATATCATAAACTAGGGTAAGTGCTGGGAGAAAAACTTGACACAATTTTGGCTTTCACAGAGCATACTATCTAAATTAGTGATAGGCATTAAACAAATAAATGCACTATATGCATGTATATCATACATATGTATAGGACAATTGCTATAAAGAAAATGTATAGGTTGTGTTTGCATTTGGAAAGTTAAAAAATAGATAATTTGAACTAAATTCTTGGGTGTGAAAAGGCTTAACATTTTCTAGAGACTGAGTTACATGCCAGGCAAAAATGAAGGGAAGAACATTCAAGATAGAGGCTAAAAACATAAAGGTCCTAAAAAACCTAAAAAAGGAGAGATTTTTTCATGTTTAAGAAACTCAAAAGTGACTAATGTTGCCAGAAACACAATGATTGAAGGAAAAATTGTCCTAGGAAGAAATTACAGAGGTGTAAGTGCAGCTAGATCATTCAGAATCATGTAGACCATTACAAGAATTTGTATATTCTTGAAATTCATTATGAAAGTATTGAAAGAAAATAAGAAGGTCAATGGAAGAAGGTCAATGGCATAATTAAATTTGCATTAAAAAGTATAGCTCTTTTGTGGTATGTGTGTGAAGGTGCAGAAGAATGGATTAAGGAGCACAAGATAATGCTGTTGAACTAGAGGGATGGAGGTGAAGAGTAGTGGATAGAATAAAAATAGAATCACTGTCAACTAGTGATAGAGTGAACGTAGGGTGAAAGAAGAAAGTATCAAGCACAGTTCCAGAGTTTTTTTTTGTGGTCTCCACTCATTTATGTGTTCAACAAATGTTACTGAAGTATTAAGATGAAAACCAGACATGATACAATTACTACGAGTTCAGTTAGGAAAATATAAAATTGAGATACCAGTAATAAAGTCACAGAAGTAGATCCATGAATGAAAATGAAAAGAAGTTTAAAGTATCTAAGAGTTGTTCACATGAAGTTGGTATGTTTAACGTTATGTGAATGGATGAGATTTTTTAGGGAGAGTGAAATAAATCTGGACCATGCCATGAAGACCCAGGTGTTTAATTGGAAAAATGCCCAGCAAAGGAGATGGTGTAGTAGTGACCGGAGAAACAGAACAGCCACCAGAGCATGAGATGTCACAAACACCAACAGATAGTGGAATTCAAACTGAGAGTGCTTAACTCCATTTAAATGTCTCTTAAGGTGAAAGGAAAACGTGTAAACTGATAAGTATCCATTTTACTTAACAACTTTGAGGTTTTCAGGAGCAAAAGCCAAATTGGAGTGGGATGATGAACAAGGTAGGGGTAGGGGTGAGAAACTGAGGCAACCAAAGAAAGCAATTGTTTTAAAAGCTCAGTTTCAGGCTTAGATATTTGCTGTACCACACATTTTTTCACTAAATCTGGTTTTGATTTAAGATTCTATGTTATTGTTTTAGTGGCTTAATTTTGCTTTCTCTTAATTTTTATTTATAGTAGTTTAGTTCCTTAAGTAAAAGTAAGTTCCTGGTGGTAGAACTGCATACTTAATTTATTTGAATCATTCACTGTATTTATATTTTGCAGGTTCTCTATAATAATGAATAGATATGAATGAATGAAAGAATAAATAGTAAAGGAAGAAAGAACCAAAGAGAATGAGAAACATTAGTAAACTTAGCATAGGAGATACAATCTCTTTTATTAGGACTAGTTTTAGATTTTGACACTCCTCAGATACCCTCTTCCCTTACAGCGATTTGTGCGAAATTTCCCAGTATATTCAACATAACACATGATCTATAGAGTTGATTTAGAGAATTCATTTTCTACCTATGCTAGTACCTGCCAATTTGTCCTGATGTTAGAGAGGTAACTGCCACCTCTGTTAACCATCATTTGGATTCACCTTAGCCTTTTAATTCCAACATCAAGACCTTCCAACATAGTCTCTATTGAAAACACAGAAGATAGCACCTGTGTAGATAGAGAAGACTTACTCCTGCTTTTAGACAACTTCAGTCTGGGAATGCAGATCTGTCCTAAGCCAGTATCTGGTTACCATGTCTTCCCTTTTAACTGCAGCCTATTGTAGCACAGCATAGCTAGCAAAGATCAGGCATACCTATGTCTACTTTATCATCATATGGTTACGTCTTGATCTTCGTTTCTCATAACACGGCACAAAATATCTTCCACGTACTACTCTAAGAATTTTTCTATTTATCTATCCTTTTTATTCTATCAATATAACAGATATAACTTCTGCATATCCATTGTTCATGAGATTTGCTATTAGCACATGCAATTAAATATTCCACCACAAATCTTTTGGATGTTATTTTTTTTAAATATCAAATGTAGATCTGTGTCTGTGCATTAAAATGAAAGGTGACAGGTTTTGCATGGAAATACTAAAAAGTGCTTTAGAAAATCTTGAATTGGTTGTTGCATTTACTATTAACAATCTTTAGAATCTAGGGTAAGTCACACAGCCTGTCTAGTCAGTTTCCTTATAAAATTACGGTATTAAAATACATTAAATTATGTCTTGAATCTTGAATTATTTAATATTAGGTCAAAAAATAAAAATATGTTTTCAATGAGCAAGAAGTTAGGATCATTGATATTAATAATTGACGTTAATAAAATGAAAATAATTGATGTTAATAAAATGAAAATATTTGACAATTATTTTAGATCTTAGCAACTGTAAGCTTCATCTAACTCTCATTATATTTTGTGCTTGATTTTTTTTCTATTTAAATCAATTTTAGATCTTTTTAAGGATGACTAACTTTGAAGCTGGTGGCCCATCTGTTTTCTCTTTGTTAGCAGACTTTTTGAGGCTACTCTGAGTTTGTAAAGAAAATGATTTGCTTTGATAAAGCAGCTTTACAAAAAGAAAAAAAAAATTAGCCTTATAATTTTTTAACACTCTATAGTAAGTGTTTCTAACACTCATAAACTCATCATAAGTAGGAAAAAAAATGGTTGGCTATTTGAAAAATTGCTATTATTAAATAAACCTCTTATCTCCAAGGCTCAACTCTACATTCAGCAAAAGAGTATATTTTTGAAATTCTATGCTTCTTTAAAAATTGATTCTAACTTGTATGTAATGATATTCTGACCATAACTTTTTGTACTATAATTAATTCCCTGCTGTGTCTTATTCCTTATATGATATGAAAGAATTTCAAAAAATTAGGTGGATATTACTTCATTGCAATTCCCAGCCATACTGTATATTTTAAATTTCTATACACGTTAGCAATATTCTTTTGATGTTTTAAATTCTTTGAGGGACTTTTAAGTAGTGTTATATTCACTAAGCCATCATGCAGAAAATGTAAGTTCTCATTCTTTGTCACATCGTTGCCTTGTATATGTCCCCTGAATTTCCTTAAATGACATTTGTTCTACCCAAAATTGTGCATGTTGCTGAAGGAAAACGTAACATCAATTATTAAATCAATCACTAGTAAGAGCCTCAGATTTCCATGCGTAAAAATACCTTTGAAGTAAGGCATTCCAAACCAACCTTAATGTACATTTATAAGAATTGGAATAGTTTGTATTAAAGTCATTTATATGTATTGTTTGTAGTATCCTCCAAAATGTGCCATGTATTTAATAATATATTGTCTTTATCAGTGGGTCAAGCTTATTCCTAAAAGTAGTTTGCATTACATTGTACTGATATAAAACAACAGATTAACATTGTGAAATTGCTGTATTTTTATTTCACTTTGTTGCTTATATTATCTCTTAGATTAGGTAAATATGTTACTTTTAGAAGTTTTTAAGCAGAGCACACGGTAAAATTACTTGTAAGATAAAATCATCTAAGCAAGAAATTTAGGGCTCACATAATTTAATCATGGTAATAAGGACTAAAAAAAAGAGGGATGAACACTAAGTTAGAGTCTTAATTTAATTGTATACAGTATATTTATTTACGTATTCGTTTATTGGACTCCAGAAATATTTCTACCTCATAAAGTCACAGCGATTGGCTATAAAGCCTATGAATTATTCACACGAGACAATATGTGAATCTAATGATTTTTTTGAGATTATTTATTGAATACTACTCTCATTCAAGAAGGATTTTACATAATATGTGGTTGGTGTTGGGCAGCAGGGTGTCTAGACAAGAGGCTCATTTTTTATCTTTTGCTATACTAAGCCACTATAATTGTTCACTCTTGTGCATTCCTATGCAAACACAGAAAATTATTTTCTACTCCTTCCCCTAAGGCATATAAATTTAAGTTAAATCTTTAACTCATTTTGTCATTTAGAAATCACGTATTTCTGGAATACCAGTTGTGCAGAATGTAGATTTCTTCTGAATTGAGTCCTTAATCACTCTCCTATTATTGCTTTTATAAGCAATAATTGTCTGAAATTCTCATTTAAATCACCTTTTAACCAAGGAGAATTACTGACATAGAATAGGTGATCACACATACACACACACTCTCACACATACATTACTGTTAAAGACAACTTATTGTTCTACAGGATTTGGTTCTGCCCAGAGTTAATTTACTCTAATTATAAACAGAACAGTCAAAACATATGCCTAGTGGCTTCTGGGAAAACTGTTTTATGTTTTAACTTTCCCTTTGAAGAAAGAGAGGTGCTATGATTTTACCCTCTTGGGAGCTCTGCTGGCCTTATTAGCATTCACCTTGCTTTCTCCTACATGTCTTCTAACCCCGTTTGAGTCCTAAATTCCTACCAGGAGAATTTAGTATACTGTAAAGAATTTAGGAGTGAGGCTGAGCCAGAAGAAGTAATTTAACTCTGGACAATTTGCTCCATTCCACACCTCTTGGTAACTTGTGCAATCTGGAAAAAAGAAAAAAAGAAAAAAAAAGAAAAAAAAAATCCTGTCTGCCAGAACCTTTGGATGTTTCTTTCTGGTTTTCACTTCCACTTATTACAGGGCTTTCTGCTTGCAAAAAAATTGCTTTATACAATCTCTCTGTGGTAGAGTGTTTCCTAAACCTTTAACAGAACTCTTTATCACTGAAAACAGATTCCACATCTAAGGCTACAAACAGACGCAGCAACAGTGCCAAAACCTTTTGAAGAGAAATTCTGTGTCTCAGTGATGACAGGAAAAGGGCAGTCTGTTATTTTTAAATGTGGTTTGAGTCTACATTGGCCCTTTGTTGTGCTTGAGAAAGAGGCACATTTTAGGAGTACTTATTTACTTTAAATCAACACATTATGTTGTGAAACACCAGAAAGAGCATTTACTTTTTAAGTAGTTTATAAATGCTTTCAATGTCTATTACTACGTTGGATTGATTTAGTAAAAGAGATATAATTATTAATTTTTAAAAATACTAAGGGCCCAGAAGAATGCCTAGAACATAATAAGGGTCTTAATGTGTTTGCAAACTAAGTAAAATAAAATTTATAAAGGCCTAATTTCACACTCATAATGGCTATAAATGATAAAAGGATAGAAATTTATGTATAATTGTTTTTTCTTATACGTCATTGATCATGTTTATCTGTTTAGGGAAGCATTGTAGTTTAGGGAAGCAGTTCTCAACTGGGGGTAATTTTGCTGCCATCCCCCACCCCTGCGGGACATTTAGCAATGTCTGGAGACTTTTTTCATTTTCACAACTGGGTGACAGAGAGGTACCCTGGTTTCTGTAGGTGCAGGACAAGGATGTTACTAAACATCCTGCAATGTACATGATGGCCCCAGTAACAAGGCAATAAGTAATACAAACTTAAACATATAGTACATAAAATGAAAATTATTTACATTTAAGATTTATTTATAAATTTCGATATTTTACTCAGTGAGTAATAATATTCATACAGGCCTTCATTGAAAGCATTTTTCTTACATGTAATTATATTTAACGGCATATAGATATGGCTTCTTGATATCGTAATATCACATTTCTATTATTCTGCCTTTAGGTTTCTATGTTGATGTATTTGTAATTAATTATATTAACATATGTATTATAGAGCCTTTTCGGTCATTTGTTTGTTATACTGCCTCAGCTTAGGCATTCATCATTTATTTTCGGAAATAATAAAGTGATCTACTCAATCAGTCTCCATGCAACTACACCAGCATCAAATATGTCAGTCAGTTGTTGAGTTTTTATTCTAAGGAATATCTTGCTACCACAACTGAATTACCAAAATTGATTATTTTTATAAATTAGAGATTATGACCATTGTTATTTGTAATTCAGAAGTTAAAATATTTACATAAATAGAAGATAAAGGAGTTGAGTCAAACATATTTTGTTGCAGATATTTTTATAGCTCTGGATTTTACCCAAAGATGTATATACCCACCATATATGTTTACATAACAGGATGGGGAAGCAATTAAAAATTGCAGCTATACAATATCTCTCTTTTAGTTCATTTTCTACAGTATTGACAAAATACACTGAAGGGGATTTTTTTTCATTTGCTTTGATATCTAATACTATAGATATAATGTCATATTGCTTTGGTGAGTTTGAAAGATCTGTTAGGTAAGTCATTTTAATAAAGAAAGTCCAGTAGATTATTTTCCAGACCATATAAATATTAAAGGAGTTCTCAGTAAATGCCAGATGTCTGTAGGACATGTGTATTCAGCACTGAACAAGACAAGCAAAGTCCCTACCCTTATGAAACTTGTATTCTATTTGACCTGGCATGTTAGTCCACTCTCATGCTGGTAATAAAGACATACTTGAGGTTGGATAATTTATAAAGGAAAGAAGTTTAATTGACCCACAGTTCTGCAGGGCTGGGGAGGACTTAGGAAATTTACAATCATGGTGGAAGGGGAAGCAAACACATCCTTTTTCACATGATGGCAGGAGGAAGTGCTGGGTAAAGGGGGAAAACCTCTTATGAAACCATCTGATCTCATGAGAACTCATTCACTATCATGAGAACAGCAGCATGGGGTAACTGCCACCCAGTCACTCCCATGACGTGGGGATTATGATAACTACAACTCAAGATGAGATTTGGCTGGGCATACAGTCAAACTGTATCACCTGGGTACCACAATGGGTAGAGGTGAAATGTCTATCCTTGGGAATAAAATGTATAGTATTCTCATTGTATATCTTACTGAACCTGCAGGTCTCGTTAATAGGAAACTGTTAACTTATTCAGAAGCCATGTTTCTCAGTGTGAATTATGCACACAAAAGTTACTACTTAGCTTCTACTACAAGAACTGTGACCAAGAATAATACTGATTCACTTTAACATAATTTGATATTTATCTACTTTTTCAATTGAATTTACATTATGATATTGACATTTTCATTAATCTTTCAATTTTGTTTAGATCCTGTTTAACATTAGTTATTTTTCTTTTTATTCTTTTTTTTTTTTTTTTTTTTGAGACGGAGTTTCACTCATGTTACCCAGGCTGGAGTGCAATGGCGTGATCTTGGCTCACCGCAACTTCCGCCTCCTGGGTTCAGGCAATTCTCCTGCCTCAGCCTTCTGAGTAGCTGGGATTACAGGCAAACACCACCATGCCCAGCTAATTTTTTGTATTTTTAGTAAAGACAGGGTTTCACCATGTTGACCAGGATGGTCTCAATCTCTTGAGCTCGTGATCCACCTGCCTCAGCCTCCCAAAGTGCTGGGATTACAGGCTTGAGCCACCGCACCCGGCAACATTAGTTATTTTTCTAAGTGTAATATGAGTTTTCCTAGCTGGCTATTGGGGTTGTTTCAAGTTTCTCTATTTCTTTAAAAAAAAAAATTCTTGTTGCAAAGCAATTTTTTGTCAAGCGGACAACATTTGCAGAAAAAAATATATTTTAAAGTCAATGAAAATAATCATGTGCAGAGTTCTTATCTATGCAAGCAATTAGAATAATTTTGCCTGCTAAGATTCATGGCAACTACCAATACTTTTTACAAAAAAAGGAAAAGGACTTCAGAAAAAATAATATAATATTATTAAACACTCAATAATCAGTAACTGAAATATTTGTCCCCTACCCCATGAATTCTATCATTACATCATCTAGTTTTAACAAATTTGGCCTTTCCACATTGGCATGATTATTTTATTTCTATTTTTCACTGACTCAAGTTTTAAATATAATAGAATCCCTAAATATCAGATTTCACTTTATAATCAATGCTTTTAACCAGGTTGCAGTTGTAATGGAGTTTAAATTGCCTGTGCAAATGTGAGTTCTTTCATAGTTTCATATTTTCCTTTCTTTGAATTATATGAAATGTTGGTGCTACCTGTGTTGCCAAAGAATGCTTTCAAAAGCATACTGTACTTGGTATTATAACAAAAAAAATTTATATACAGAAAGTCAAGGAAAAAAATGGTATAATTTTAATATTCATGAAATAAATATTTGTAACGGTCTTGCCTTCAACTCCTTGCTTCTTAAGTAAAAACCAGATGCTTTACAAAATCTAGAGAGGAAATATACCTATGTGTAGATGACACTGAATCTTTGAGAAAAATGCAAAAGGACTGTCTTTCAAATCCCAAGCAAGGCAACTGAAGACAAGATAAACTGCAATGAGAGGCTGGTGTGACTTATTAATGGATCACATGGACTAAAATAAGAGAATGTTGTTTGTTTACTTGTTTTAAATCAGCATCAGGTGTTTTGTTTGTTCTTCATTTCTTAGTGGTGTATTAAATAATAATGTGTTTTAAAATTAGTATTTTCTTGTATTTGATGAAATACAGGCTATATGCTCTTGTAAAAAAATGAAAGGAAGACAATTAAAAGCTAACAATGAACTGATTTTATTATAATGTGCACACTTGACTGATTAATCACTAGATTTTCCATCCTTTCATCCTTATTAGGAATTCTATGGATAGATAATAAGCTAGCTGCTGACAACTAAATTGCTCAGAATCCGACATAATTACATGAGTTTCAGGAAGCTTAATTCTGATTTTGAGAAATATGTGGCTAGACACTTGCATTGAAAATTACCTTCAGGAGTCTCAAGTTCTTTAGAGGTGATAAACATCAATTAACATCATGATATTGAAATTAATTTCCTCTGGGACAAGGCAACCAAATCCACATATATATATGGATATATATATATATATATACCAAAATTAATCAGTCAATCTATCTATCATCCCTTCCTCCAGATCCAAATTTATATGCCAAAATATATTTTAATATTTTGTATCAAGAGGATGTTTCCTAGCTGTCCATTGGGGATTGTTTCAAGTTTCTCTATTTCTAAATATATTCCAAAACATGTAAGATAAAATATATATTTTAAACCTAGAATTTTAGAATTGGAAGACAACTGAATGATTGTTAGGGTTTCTTAAAGATCCAAACTCTATTTTCTTACATTTTATTTATTTCATTCATGGGCTTAGAAACTGAAGCCCAAAGTAATTAATTTATTCATTTCATGCTACACAGTTCATTGGTAGCACAGCCAACATTAGAGTCTTTTGGCTCGAGGCTCAGTGTTCTATTAGGCCAAATTGTCCTATAATACATTAAACACAAAATAGGATAATTAATGTAGTGAAAGGTGTGAGGTACCTCCTACTTTTCCCTTTCTCTGCCTAAAAAAAATACTTTCAAGACTGAAGCCTTGCCGGGCGCGGTGGCTCACGCCTGTAATCCCAGCACTTTGGGAGGCCGAGGCGGGTGGATCACGAGGTCAAGAGATCGAGACCATCCTGGTCAACATGGTGAAACCCCGTCTCTACTAAAAATACAAAAAATCAGCTGGGCATGGTGGCGTGTGTCTGTAATCCCAGCTACTCAGGAGGCTGAGGCAGGAGAATTGCCTGAACCCAGGAGGTGGAGGTTGCGGTGAGCCGAGATCGCGCCATTGCACTCCAGCCTGGGCAACAAGAGCGAAACTCCGTCTCAAAAAAAAAAAAAAAAAAAAAAAAGACTGAAGCCTTAATTTTTCCTGTTTCTGAGAGTGTTGGCAACTGGTAGCTCTCAAGTAATATTCTCTCCAAAAATTTCCCTACTAAAACTAAAAAAACCTACTCATCTAATACCACAGCCCTTCCCAGAGTCTGTCAATGTCCAATAACTAGATGATGGGAGATATGACTCCCACCCACTTGCCTGAATTGGAGACAATTATGAAGAACCATCCCAAATTCAGACCTTCCTGTGTGATCAGTTCAGATAATTTAATTGTACAGAATTTAATTTCTCCCTCTGCCTGACTCTGCTTTCTTCATTCTCCATAGTTATTGGCCTAAGAACATTCCCAATACATTTCTTACAAATACCTGTCTCAGAGTCTGTGTTCTGTGGAACCAAACTACAACAATAAATATAAAATTACTTGAATTTTCTAGAGAAAATGACTTTCCTTTTTAAAATAGAGACAAAAGTGTTTAGAGTGATTAGGTTCTAAAGGATGAAATGAGCACCTCTCAAAGTAATTTCAAGGTCTGTTAGTTACATTATTGTTGTTACTGCGATGATGATGATTGTTGTGATTAAGATAACTACATTCCAGGTATATTAGGCATTTTAGAGTCAAGTAGATCATTAAATATTTACAATAATCCTTTATGAAGATACGGATATAAATATCTATATTTATATAAATATAAATCTTCATTTCTCAGGTGAGAAAATTGGCAACTTAGGAAACTTAAGTAACTTGCCATGTTCACTAAACTAAAAAGTGTCTCATTCTGGTTGATTTTCCCATTAAACTTTAAGCTGCCTTATGGCAGCATTTGGATCTTATATGAACAGCACTATTTCCCATCATGTATGCAGCACGTTGCCCTCAATGTGGTCAATACATATTTATCACAAGAATAAATGAATCCATATATATCTTATTCTATCCATGCTGTTAACCCCTGCAACAAGGCAATCTCCTATGTACACTACGAGCTTTGGAGATATTGGTAGACATCACAGAGAACTTAAGAAAAAAAAAACAAGTCCAAAAAAACTAACATGTCAAAACCAAACTATACCAAATAAACATAAATGGTTGATTTAAATGTGTATTTTTCTTTAAAAATTGAGAGTAAGAATCCCCATTCTGCTTCTTTTGATAGTAGAACCACATGTGCTTTCTAAGTACCAGACACTGTACCGGAGAAGGGGTGCTGGGGCTGCCTGTGTGACTGAGTTATTTGATCCTTTTCAACATGTCTTATTAAAACTGTACATTCAATTTGATATATCAGGATAATAAAAATGATCACATAAAAAAATGAATATTCCCTCAAAGGTAATATTAAAACAATGAAAATACAGTCTATATCTACCATTTCTACTTTCCTAGGCAGCATCTGTTGAAATAGAAATGAAAAAGAAATGTAACCACTGGTATTATCATTATGGACTTACTAATGTTGTTTTTATCCCCGATTTTTTTCCACACTATAACATAAGCGGCACCCATGATTTGGCCACAGATATTAAGCACAGGGTTGATTAAATAAACATGTAAGATTACAGAGATGGAGAGAAAATAAAAGATCACATTTTGAATAGGTCCAAAGCTTAGAGTATTGGAAAAGAGTCAAGAAGAAAAAAGTAGAAAAGTTCCTAAATGATGAAAATTGAATCAAAATAGTTTATTCCTTCTACCCCTAAAAAGCCTCTGAGGCATCTCTTGTGAGTCTTACAAAGTTTCCTTTCCACACCAAATTACCAGCCTAAATATCTCTACTCCAAACCTAAGAAAAAGTTAAAACGGCATATTAGAAGTACTATGGGGTCTCCTGTAAGTAGTTCATCACAAAAAAAGTAAATAAAGATGACTTCACAAACATCTTTGTCTTCACAAAAGACAAGGCAAAGGCCTGGGCAGCAAAATCCTTCCTTCTGAAATCGCCGAGTATAAGGATACCCTCAACAGGTCTTAGTTTATAAAAAAGGAAAGTAGGGAGATTTATTTCAATAATAATCATTTTGAGGCATAAGCTCATATTACAATGTTTTTCTGCATGTAATTAATTTTAGAAAATTGTGATGAAGTTTTGAAAAATTCCTATGGAAATACTTGAGGAAGAAGGAACTGGTAGATAATCAAGCAGACTGCCTGTCCTACACTAGCTATAGGATAAAATCAAAATTTCTGTGCTACAATTTTCCAGTCTGCATAATGGGAATAAAAGAAGCTACCTCAAAAGGCTCTTGTGAATCTGAATATATAAGAGCAATAGCAGAGTGTCTGAAATAGAACACACAACCAATAAATATTACGTATTATCTCAAACAAATAAACTTTACTTAGCAAATATTTATTAAACGCCAGGCAATTGTATCAGGAGAAAAGAGTAGAAATGAAAATAAGTGGATGACTTGAGATTATATTTTGGAAAAAGCAAGGACTTGATTTTAAGGGGTATGAGGAAAAGAGAGAAAATAACTTTCAGGTGTTGGCCTGAATGTGGTGCCATTTACTGAGTAGGAAAATCCTTGGGGAAGAATGGGTTTCACAATTGACAATCAAGTTTTGCTTTGGTTTGATTTGTTATGCCAAATTAGTAATATTAACCAAACAAAAAAAGCAGTGATGGCTAAATAAGCAAATTGAGTCTCTAGGGAGAGATAAAGTTTGGAAATATGATTTCTTAGAAAACTGAAAGTTGTGTATTTAAGCTGTACACCATTTCATGTAAGCAGAAATGTTCACTGTCTTTTTGAGCATGTATTGGATTGCTCAAATACGGCTCAAATACTCATTGTATGAGTCTGCTGCTGTTTATTGCTCAAATATTGCTCAAGTACTCATTGTATAAATCTGCTACTGTTTATACTGCTCTTCTCCTTTGTCTCTCTTCATTTTCATCTTCCTTCTTTGCAGCAGCAATAAATCCTTGACATTTTGCAAGCAGAACAATTAAGTCAGCCAGTCTCAGTTTTTACCTCAATGCGTTTTTCTACACAAACACAGTGTTCTCTTCAGGAGGAATATGGGTGCTAGCTTGTAATCTTTGCTTCTTCACACCATGATTCAATGAGCTATGCCTTGTTTTTATTACTAAAATATAAAATTCTTATGAGCAAGAAGGTGGCATGTACTTGTGGACCTGATTTTGATTAATAAATGGCATCCAAAAGTCTAAATGAACCATGTACTGAAATTTCTAGTAAGTGCTGTATTGGTCTTAGGTTATTATAGTTACTTGGGTGTTTTTAGTTTCTTTAATTTCTTGCTTACCACGTTGGTGATACAAATCATGATACTGATAATTCTATAAACTCTCTAGACATATATTTAAATAACTATAGCCTATTAAACCAGCAAAAACTAATGGCTTCATAAGTTTATATTCATCATTTATTAAAATAATCTGTATTTTCATACTCTGATTTCTCTTCAGATCATATAAATCTTTCACTTTTTACTTACTAATCTGTATTCTCATAGAAGCTATATAATTCAAATTTAGTAAATTAGATTTTTAAAAAATCAAAATGCCCTTTGGAGTAAATTAACCATTTAATCACTATTTGTAGTAGTATTGCACTGGAAAATTGAATCCCATGAATAATTTTATTGATAATTTTATAAACCTCATTGAAAAATTAGGGGTTCAGATGCAAATGTATAAATACCACTCTGTATTTTATATATGCTATGAAAGTTGTTTTTTTACGATATCTTTTTCTTTTTGTGTCTTACCATAGGCTACATATCGAAATCGAATTGTGAGCCAAAATCTCAACACAAGGGACAGAAAAACAATGCATACTCCCACCGAGGACCGTTTTAGGTATTCGTCAGCGGACCAGACAAGTCCCTACAAAAACAAGACCTGTCAACTCCCAAGTCTATGTTTAAGTAATTTCTTGAAGGACAAGGAACTAGCAGAAGTTATCAAACATTCAAGAGGAACTTACGAAACCCTCACTTCAGAGGTTACACAGAACTTACGGGCCACTGTTGGGCAGAGCTCTCTGAAGGCAACAGCTAAGACAGAAGGGCTCTCCACGTTCTTAGAGAAACCAAAGGACCAAGTTGCTATGGCCCGACAGCATTCAACCTTTACAGGCAGGTTTGGACAGCCACCAAGAGGGCCAATCTCTTTACACATGTACAGCAGGAAGAATGTGTTTCTCCACCACAATTTACACAGCACTGAGCTGCAGACTCTAGGCCAGCAGGATGGGTAATTAAATCACTCTATTCCTGTCTTTGGGTAGAATAAAGATGGTGTTTCTCATGCATAGTTCATATTAAAATTGTCACGTACTTTTTCTTACATTTTAGTTTTGGTCATAAAAAAAAACTTGTGTTGTTTTTGTTTTTTTTTTTTTTTTTCCAAGAGTGAAAGTTTGAGCATGTTAATTGAACTAGGCTGAATTGTCTTGAAGACTTTACTATATATGTGTATAATAAATGGGACCATCTTGATCATTTGTACAGTCCATAATTTATTTTTTATCTCTATCACTTACTGATATGCATTGGGGTTTCAGAGGTAATATCAAATAGCAATCCGTTCACTCTGTTAATGGTGTTACTATAAAAGTAGATTTGAGGAATAATAAAGGATTTATACAGAATTTTAAATTATATAGTTAAAAGAGAGAAGAAAAAAGAGGATGTTAAAGTCTTATATTTGGCAGTATATTTATTTGAAGAATGTGGCTTGCTTGCATGTAACTAGAGATGTGTTTGTCTCTATTACATACATTCATGCTTATCTTGTGATACTCTTAAGGGGAAATGGCTGTTTCTTTTTCCTTTAAACACCTGGTTCATACTAGTTCACAAAGGATTTCAGACAGAGTAATTGCTAGCCAAATAGAGAATGACAGCTCTGATCTTTGAAAAGTTTTGCTTTTAGTTTTTGTTATTGATGTTGAAGTACTGTGACATAACACAAGGTGATAAAGTTGGTTGAATTTTGTCAAATGAAGCATAAAGAATGACATGCTATATTCTTTGAGTTACTGTCATGACAATATAAGCATTTTTTTCAAAATTTAAAAGATGAAATATCCTAAGAAAATCATTCTTTATCTTTGCTTATTTTTTAAAATGTTCTTTTTTATGTAGATCCAATTTTGGTTTATATACACCAACCTATTTCTATAATTTTATGAACTGAGAAACGGAAAGTCAGTGTTTGAGTAACCAGCATGCAATATTCTGACTATGCAGAAATCTAGATTTAGAACAAAAAGTAAAGTAAATTTGAACATTGGCAATTTGATCTTAGAAATAAACTTCTAACAGGAATATTTAAAACTCATTTGATGGCAAATATTTCTCTTTGACAAATAAGGCCCAAATATGTTATAATATGTTATATACTTATGTGCACATGAGCTAGATCAATATATAAATTGATCAATGGATAATTCCATCATGTTTAATTAGTAACAGAGCAGTATCAAAGAGTAGAATTAAATACATAAATAAATAATTTTAAAAAGACTAATAGGAATCAAGGCTGCAGTTTTCTTATAGATATCAGAGCTGGTAAGTATATCCATATTAGCTATAGTCCATGCAAATTGAAACTGTCATACCTACTGCATGATCTGTTTCCCTTGCATTCTCTAACAGACAGAATCTGTCAGTGTGCACAAACAGGATGAATGGAGGGAAATTGAGATAGCAGTTTTAGCATGGCATCTGACAACTTCCTTAAATTAAAGCTATGTGCAAAATGCATCTCCTATTATAAAAATGTATTTGTGCTCTGTGCTTTGGGGAAAACCCATTAGACACCCCACCCCTGAGCTTTAATGATTGAACATTTATACATTTGCAAATTTTGATTGGAATTGATAAAGTAAGAAGTCTAGTGGATAGTTGTACTGTAATTTTGGTTTACCAAAGGAACACACACGTGCATCAAGACAGACATTTGCCAAACGTTTTCTTTCTTTGCGAGCTTGTAATTCTGCCGAAAGAGAACAATACACAGTGCAAATGGCTTGACTTAATAAGATTGCTATCTAAAGTTCCCACCATCCTTCAGCAGCTGTAATGCTCATCAGATATACATTTTGGGCTGGGCAATATTTAAGAAATGATAGGAAAATAGAAAAATTATGATTATTAATTGTGGAATTCAGCTTGGTTTGTCCTAAATGTTGGCGTCTGTTGCTAGAGTATTTTAAATCTGTAAATAAATAAGCATAATAAAATAATCAAGGATTTTTTCCCAGGATATGGAAGAACAATGTATCACAAATAATGTTTTTGATTTGGACTTTTGGAGTTGATAGTTTTGTTTTCCTGGAAGATAGACTTTTGAATTATACTTTATAGAAATAATCTATTTAAAGATGATCTGTCATTTAATAGACATTTTAAGAGATGTTTTAAACACTAATATTTTCTTGAAAAGTCTTTTTTAAAGCTGAATCATTCAAAAGAAAACCTGGTTTAAACAGTTCGATTTTAAATGGAAGGATATTTTTTGGAAATATCATCTTAAAGCTGTTTTGTATCAGTATTTTCAGCATTGTTATAATATTATTTGTAATACTAAGTGTAACTCAGGCCTGGAGAAGGTGTAAGCCCACTATGCTAATGTACATCAATAACTGTAAAAGAGGGGTTCTTTGTAAGTTCCTCTTGTGTATGTATAGTAACTTATAACAATGGCATGTGGGCATTCTTTCAGTGAGTTCTTTGTACTAAAATCTCTAGTTTTCTAAGACAGTTCCATGTATAAAACTGATTTTTACATTTCTCCAAGGCGGTACATATCCAAAGACATGACACCAGGGGGAAAAAGTGCTTGTTTTTCTGATGGAAACAGTAGTTTTTCTTTGCCTTCCTTTTTCTTTAGTGCATGTGTATGTGTAGCTAAGCCTAAATAACCCTGTAAAATTTCTGCTGCAAATTGTCTCTTCTCAATTTAGAATGTGTTTTAAAGAAACACTTAGGAAGAGACATACCTTGAAGAAAAAGCTGTTCCCACCTGAAATAAACTGTTCCCATTTTTATAATTATTGGAACATGAAACTATTTCTATGAACTCAGTGATTTTTTTTCTAAAAAATTATATGCTAAGAGAGTCTCCACAAAACTATGAGTTTTATCTTGAATTATTTTTGCTTCTTTGGAGCACCAAAGTCTTTGCTCAAATCACAACATGAAACTGTTGCTGCAACGCTAAAGATGTGAATCTACCAGTATCAATATGGTCAGGGTAATAACTTGGAGCCACGTTATTCAAGTTATTTTTGTCATTTAACGATTGAGAGGAAAATAAAATAGTAAGCCAATATTAAATTTTTATAGGCATTTTTGCCTAACTTAAAATGTTTACAAAGATTTTCATGATTAATCTGGGTTTATGACCTGGGCTCTACCCCTTATATTTTCCAAGATTTAATTCTAACCCATTCTCATTATTTCCTGAATGTTGAACTCTCATTGAATTCATAGGCAATTTCCCATTTTGCTTTGTTTTCTTTGTCTTGTTTAACAGAGATAATACCCATACACCCCCTCCAGAAAGAGGTCTTCAAAAATTATTATGATATATTTAATATTCACATGCCCAAGATACATGATTACATTCCATAAGCCCTCTCAAGAACTTTCTTGATAACTTAGTTGTTGATTAAACAGTAGGAACAGTTTGTTGAATAGTTAGTACTATCTTTCCACATCATTCATCATTATCAAGAAATAGTAACCCACAGCAGTGGGTAACATGAAAACTTAACAGAATCTCATGATCATAATCTAAAGTTTCACTTTCAGAACTTAACATTCCGAACAGCTATAGAAGAAGGAAGTAGTTCAAAATAACCCTAAGACTCCATTGACCCATGTACACATACATGAAAGTAGAAAAGAAAGGGGAATACATGTGAAGGTGGTATCTATGATTGCCATCCATGTTACTGAATCACATGCCCTACAGCCAGAAGCTTTTCCCTCACTGATAATATTAGCTCAAATGTAGCACTCATTCATTTATACCAGGATTTTGATTGCCATCTAAGACAACTTTATTTAGGCATTATTATCAGGTCCTGTTACGTATTTTCATATACATATATATATTTTTGTATAAGAGGTATTTCAATCACACATAATATTCTTGGGAAATTTACCTCTTTTAGAGTTTAAACTTTTTAAAACACGTCTTGTTTGTTTTCCATATACTTTATCATGACAATTCTAGGTTGTAGAAGGCGTTAAGAGAAAATACAAACTAGTTTTTGTTTTTATAAAAAGCTGATTTCAGTTTAGACTGGTCATTTTTTAAAAAATCTGAATTATACCGTAGAATAAAAGCAGTCAACTAAGCAACCAAACAAAGAAGCTTTCTTCTCTAGTAATATCCATCATTGCCAAATGTTTGTTTTTGAAATCTTGTTCTGTGCCAACTTGTTTCACCATGTTAAACGCATACATACCCATGAACTATTTATTTACAATACATTTGATCTCGTTAAGAACCCAGTTCTATTTCCAAGGCGCACAACCCTAAACCAAAAACTTGAAAGATCATTCTGTAGTTGAATTACCTGTGGAAAAGAATGAAGGCGGTTTACTCTGTTTAAGATGTGGAGAATTTCCCACAAATAGTTTAGGTGAAATAAAAATCATTAACTAATAGAGAGTAGTTTCCTTCCATTTGAGTAAGTGATCTAGAATATGGAATACCATGGTTCTTTTTAGAACATTTTCAGTGTAGCCTCATTAACTTCTCCAATATAATATGACATATATACTTTTTCCACTTGAACATAAAATTCTAGAAAAGGAGCATCCTACATCTATCATTCTTTCCAAACATTACCTCTTTACTTTAGTAAACTTGGGTTGCTATAACAAAATATCATGGAGTGGGTGGCTTAAACACCATATTTATGTCTCACAGTTCTGGAGGCTAGGAAGTCTAAGATCAGGTGAGGGCAGAATAAATTATTGGTGAGGACCTGCTTCTTGGATTGCATGGTGGAGAAAAAGCTCTAGTCTATTCCTATTCTAATAAGCACAATAATTTCATCATGGGGGCCCCACCCTCATAATTTCATCTAAACGTAATTGCTTCCCAGAGGCCCCACCTTCAGGTACGATCACACTGGGGGTTAGGGATTCAACATATGAATTTTGGAGTGCTACAAAAAATTAGTTTATAGCACTCATTTTCAGATCAGAAAGCCCACTTCTCTAATAATATACTTTAATAACTAATTAGGTAGTTATTGTTTTACTCTTTCATAGATTAGATCAGAGACACACAGCATGCATTTTTAATTAAATTGGATTTCATTTATATCATGCTTATCAACCGAGTAGGATGTCTCCTAAGGAGGCAGAGTGATTTAAGCAAACATGTGCTGCCTCAATCTCCTTTACTCCTAAACTTCCATTGATATTACTAGGGACGAAAATTTAAGCAATGATCTACTTTAGGAAATAAAAATACTATACATTGAAAAGCAATGTTATACAAAAATTAGCTGGGCATGATGGTGCGTGGCTGTAGTCCCAGCTACTCGGGAGGCTGAGGCAGGAGAATTGCTTGAACCCAGGAGGCAGAGGTTGCAGTGGGCCGAGATCGTGCCATTACACTCCAGTCTGGGTAAAAACAGCAAAACTCCGTCTCAAAAAAAAAAAAGCAATTTTAAAACAATTATTGACATTTAGCTTAATAAATACAGAATTTTGAGAGGATATCTCTTCTATTTCAAGGTTACCTACCGGAAAAACTGACATTCTAGTTGTCTTATTTTGAAAGCAATTGGAAAAAACACTAAGAAATGATTTTGTATTTTTTAAAGTAGAAGGCCAATAAGTGTCTAACAAAAGGAAAGTATACAGTAAATGAAAAATGAACTAGTTATCAGATCGTCATAATTATATCTTTCCTTCATAGGACATTTGACATCATCAAATTCCTGTTTGTATTGCCTTAGACACACTTAAAAAACAATATATTTACTAAATTGTTTTAGATATTCCTATCTAGAAACTAAAATTACAGCTTATTTAAAATTTGCTTAATTATTCAGAAGGAATTGAAGTGAAATGAGGAATACAAATTTACTTGTCCTAAATATTTAAATAAAATGTATTTTATTTTGTTGTAAATTATATATACCCAAATAATGTCTCAATAAGACATAATCCTGTCATGAAGTCTCTCTTCCAAAAAAGAATGCAACATAATTGAATATTAACTTAGTTAGATCCTATTTTTAAGGGAAAATATATACCCTATATGATGTATTCTTAGATTTATGAGTTTGAGATTAACATTTATATATATTTTTTTTAATTTGTCATCTCTAAAACTCTAAAAATTTGGTAAGAAAGATAATAGAAAAACACCCTGGAAAATACAATTTTTAGTGATACTGAATGCAGTAGTATAATTTTTTGTGGCTCTTGATTTCTTAAGAATAGTGATTTTATTTAATGAAAATTTCTCAATTTGGTTAATATTCTGAAAAAGATTGATATATTTAAGCATGGTGATTAGAAAAATATGCATATTTCCTGCTCATAATAAATTTTAAAACAATAAATTAGTTGTGTGGTACATGACTGCTTTTGATATGACATTAATTTGTTTTGAACTTGTCTTGATGATACATTGATTTACACTTGCATTCATATTGGGCATAAAGCATTGTGATTTACTTCTAGGTTCTTGAGGGTTATGACAATTGGAAAATGACAGATCAGCCACTTATTTCATCAGCTAGTTGACACAATTTTTATTTCTACTGTCTTTGCCACCACGCTTTAAAAATTTTCTGATATACTGCAAAAATGTGCAATGGTCCCTGGGGACTATTAGAAAAATATACTGCTATATTTAATTTCCATAGATAATATACTATAGTATAAAAATACTATACTATTTTTATCTTCCTTTTTAAAACTCATTACAATTCAAAATGCAAAATATATCTCACAAGATTTTGACTTTGTAGTTTAAGAAACCCTGTTTATCTACCCTATGTGTCTTTATCAACACATACACACACACATACACGAGTTTTAAAAACCGTTAGAAAATGGATGATTCAGTACAGTTACTGAAGCGTTCGAAACAATACATGTATATGTATCCATTTGGCATCCAAACTGGCCAATAAGAAAGAACATATAGTTAAAATGCTCCTGCAACACCTAGAAAGTACATTCCAACATCTTGTGATTACAGGGCCTCACAACTTCAGAGTAAATTGTTTTTTCTGTAATTTTTTTTTTTTTTTGATAGGGAATTTTGCTCTTGTTGCCCAGGCTGGAGCGCAGTGGCGTGATCTCGACTCACTGCAATCTCCGTCTTCCAGATTCATGTGACACTCCTGCCTCAGCCTCCCAAGTAGCTGGGATTACAGGCATCCGCCACCACACCAGGGTAATTTTTGGTATTTTTAGTAGAAATGGGATTTCACTATGTTGGCCAGGCTGGTCTTGAACTCCTGACCTCAGGCGATCCATCCGCCTAGGCCTCCCAAAGTACTGGGATTACAGACATGAGGCACCACACCCTGTCTGCAGTATACTTTTATATAATGCAATTTCAATAAGCTGAAACAGAGCATTATGGCATATTTTATAATTTATATTTAATGTGGTCTTATGGTGTATGAATCAAGCCATTTTCCTGATGATAGGAAGAATTATTTTTAATTCTAAATTTTATTTTCTATAAAGAATGGCAATAAGCACGGTGTATATTTTTCTATTAAATTACTGAAGGTGTTCAACTTTAGAGTTATTTCAAAGATTTTATGAGAACTCATAAACTCTACTTCCAGAATTTTTTGTTATTTAAAAAACCCTTTGTTTATAATCAGTCAGCAATTTTGTAGATTAGATATTTCTCTCTTACATTTCAGTCATGAAACAGTAATTTTAAAATGTTTAAAATGAAATATTGATGTATCTAGTACTTATTATTTATATATTGTTTCAAATATCCTCATTTTTTAAATCTTATTTTCAGTGGCCCTTGCATATCTCATTCCCTTTTATGGTCCTTCTCTAATATAGCAAATGATTTGACATTTATAGTGACATCATCAGTAGAACAGTCATTATAGCATTAAATGTACAGAAATGACACAAGTGAATATTAGTGTTGAAGGGAGATTTATAAGTCTCATCACTTTTCAGAAGATGTCTGTGAAAAGTGAAAACCAACATTTACACAGAAAGTTATCTGAGTTATTACTTTATACAAGTGTGATGTTTGATTTAGTTTCATTTGTAGGTCTGTACCTAACATTTCACAATAAGAAAGAATATTGCTTTATTTTAAAATACTACTTAGATTACACTGGTAGTCATATGACCAAAATCTAAAATCAAATACCAAGACATATGGATGTTAAGAGGTGCTTCTGAATTCTGTGGACCCAACATTATATATTTTCTGTTAAAGAAGAGCTGGAAAGAAAGGGAAATACACATGTAAACCCAGTCTCGAATTCTTCTGGTAAACAGGGAAAGGTGGCCATAACCTGAAAATTTGAGCTGCTACCATTTTTCAACTAAATGGCTGATTTTAAAGACCCTATATTGGATATATTAGGTCAGGTGCTGGTAGAAGTTTTATCCTCATACAAACAGACCAGATGGCTTAAGAGTGGACCTCACATCTTTAGACCCAAAGAAATACCACTTAAGTTAATTGGATAAAGTTGTAGCATCTTACCAGCCATCATTAATGTTTTGTTTTTAAGTTTTATCTTGAGAATACTTATCAATAAAGAGAATATGGCTCCAGCATGGGCAACATGGGGAGATCCTATCTCTACAAAGAAAAAAAAAATAGCTGGGTATGGTGGCATATACCTGCAGTCCCTGCTACTAGAGAGGCTGAGGCAGGAGCATTGCCTGAGCCCAGGAAGTCCAGGCTGCAGTGACCGAGTTCGCACGACTGCACACCAGCCTGGGCAACAGAGTGAGATCTGGTCTCAAAAACATAAAAAGAAAAGAAAATATGACTCATCTGCAGAGGCTTTCATGTCTCCAAAACCTACACATTTAAATATTTTAAGCCATATATTCAAGGATTGTTGTCCATGTGGAAAGTAAAATGAAGAGTTGCATTTATAGTCACCTAACAATAGATGTTGTCCAGTGAGATTATAACACATGTTGAAATTCAATCCTGAATTGTAATGTAAAAGTCAGAGAGCCAATTGAAAGGATTAGCAGAACACAGGAAGTTGATACAGAATATTTCCAGATCAACTGATACAAACCAACATCTGATTATTCAGTGAGAATGACATCAAGCCATACTTTCAGACACAAGAGCTGAATGTGGAGGGTTTTAGGAAAACCTTTTTGTAACAAAGCCCAGAAACTGATAAAGCCATTCACATCAATGTATTCACATGACAGGTAAACTCATTACATAGCTATGGGCAATTATGCTGTTGCATTAAAGGTAAAATTGGAGTTATTGTAAATATGCAGTTTGGTTTCATCCTAAACAGGCTTATACTAATCTTTCAAAGGATGTTGCACAAACACTTCTTAGAACGGAACCAGCTACCTTATTAGAAAAAAAAACAGTCATTAGAGTGAATCGGCAACCAACAGAATGGGAAAAAATTTTTGCAGTTTACTCATCTGACAAAGGGCTGATATCCAGAATTTACAAAGAACTAAAGCAGATTTACAAGAAAAAAACTAACAAGCCCATTCAAAAGTGGGCAAAGGATAATGAACAGATAATTTACAAAAGATGTACATGAGGCCAACAAACATATGAAAAAATGCTCATCATCACTGGTCATCAGAGAAATGCAAATCAAAACAACATTGAGATACCATCTCACGCCAGTTAGAATGGCGATCATTAAAAAATCTGGAGACAACAGATGATGGAGAGGATGTGGAGAAATAGGAACACTTTTACACTGTTGGTGGGAGTGTAAATTAGTTCAACCATTGTGGAAGACAGTGTGGCGATTCCTCAAGGACCTAGAAATAGAAATTCCATTTGACCCAGCAATCCCATTACTGGGTATATATCCAAAGGATTATAAATCGTTCTACTATAAGGACACGTGCACACGAATGTTCATTGCAGCACCATTACAATAGCAAAGACCTGGAACCAACCCAAATGCCCATCGATGATAGACTGGACAGGGAAAATGTGGCACATATACACCATGGAATATTATGCAGCCACTAAAAATGATGAGTTTGGGTCCTTTGTAGAGACATGGATGAACCTGGAAACCATCATTCTCAGCAAACTGACAGAAGAGCAGAAGATCAAACACCACATGTTCTCACTCATAGGCGGGTGTTGAACAATGAGAACACATGGACACAGGGAGGGGAGCACTACACACTGGGGTCAGTTGGGGGGGAAATAGGGGAGGGATGGTTGGGGGTGGGGAGCTGGGGAGAGATAGCAAGGGGAGAGATGCCAGATGTAGGTGATGGGGAGGAAGGCAGCAAATCACACTGCCACATGTGTACCTATGCAACAATCTTGCATGTTCTTCACATGTACCCCAAAACCTAAAATGCAATAAAATAAATGGGGCAAAAAAAAAAGAAATATAGGTTCAAATGTTTATAGTATGAATCACTCCACTGCAGAAGGTGATGAAATACTTTCCCAAGATACTTGATGGATTATAAGGCACTTGGAAATGTGGTTAGAAAAGAAGGTATTTGTATAATTGTTCTTAAAAACAATAACATAAATTGTAGAATTATGGTCTAGTCAAACAATGTGCCCTTAAAGCAGTCACATATGTCCATTTGTGGTAGCTCTAAATCATGTTGGAGAAATAAACCTGAAAATATTCTGTGAATAAAGTAGTTGAAGGCAGCTTAATGTCTGAGTTCAAACTCCATCTGGCAATTTCTTATCACGTGTCCTTGGAGCAATATTTATCTCCATTTTTCCCTCCGTGAAATGGGATAATAATGGAACGCTTTATATGACTTGCATGAAGACTGAAAAATAGGGCCAGTCACAGAATAAGAATTCAGATGCTTCATCAATCACTCACTTGCCCTTTGTAGTAGGCAGGAATTCTTTGAAGTATTTGGCTTTGTCCAAGTTTATCAACTCAGGAGCATTGATGATGCTATCATAGAAAAAACTGTTAAAGAGAAATCCTTAGAAAAATATGCCAAATTCTATAATCTCTGAAATTTTCAAATTCTTCATGAGTGTTTTTTTTTTTTAGAATTTTATGATTCAAACACTGTTTTGATACTGGATTTGCACAAAAACTTCTGAAATTTTTGTATTTTTTTTTAAATGAAATCTTTAGTATCAAGTTCTTTGGTTACCATATAATATTTCACTGATGTTTATCTTACTGAAGACAATGTTGCTTCCAAACATGGGGAGCCTACCACAGGTTTAAAATAAATGTTTCAAGCTTTTACAGAGCTATTTTTTTTACTATGTTTTGTTTCATACACCCATAAAAATGTTTCCTGTGCTAAAACTGCTTCATTATCTATTAAAACTCACGAGAATGCTTGCTGAAGTGTCAGTAACTTACTGACTTTAAAGAGTACTATATTATATAAAAATGACCAAAAGCCACTGTCTCTTAACAGTATGTTGTGCTTTAGCTGACTAACAGAAAGGTAATATGTAATAGTAAAGATTTTGGCTATCTGTATTTGTTATATTGCATTTTAAAGAGTCAGGGTTTTCCAATTCTATTTCTCCAATAGTTCTTTAATGAGATAGAAGTTGTATAAATTACCTCTTACTAAGCTTTCTCTCCATGTGTGCACGGAAATCTTAAAGCTTACATTAGTAATAATAAACTCTGAAATTTCCACTAAAAGTTCTGATGTTGGAAGTCTTCCTAATCTATGCTTTGAGTAGGCAAAATGACAACTGAACTTAGGGTTTAAAACGAATAGTTGTAGTTACTCAGATGAATTATGTACACTATAAAAATCTTTCTTTTCTTAAAAATTAAGGACAATGTTAGTATTCCTGAATAAAACCATTATGTTAAGTTTATTACATTACATGAATAATCAGCTTTGTTCATGCATTTATGCAACCCACATTTATGCTGGTTAACTACCACCTGCCAAACAGTGTGCTCTGCAGTTAGGATGCAAAACAGAATGATTGACCTATATTTAAGTGTTTTACATATACACATATGTATATATACATATATGATACATACACAGTGAGTAGAAGCTCTGTCTAGTACCTGAAGTAATTTTTGTTTATTATTGTTAAATGACAATTATTAAATAATATATAAATTAAATATATTATAAAATATTAATATATTAATATAATGCATTACAATATATTGATATAAATTATAACATTTTATTAATTAAATATATTATTTATTATTTGTATTAATGCTAACAATTACTGAGTAATATTTTGTACAAGCAGGCACTCTATTAGATACTTTACCTAGGTTTTTTAAATCTAATCTCACAAGAAGACTATGAAATATTCATGGTAAATATTATTCCTATTTTGCCTTTGGGAACAATAAAAATTAGGAAGTTGCACCAAGTCACACAGCCAGTAGGAGGTACAGATGACTGTTACATCAGACTGTGATATTCTATATTAACATAGAACAGAGCAAAATTATTTCTTCCAGAGTTATTAAGAAATATTTGTATATAATATGTGCAGGCATTTTATATTTGAAGTAGAATTTTGAGATGGAACAATAGGACGATTATGAGTTATACTAATGATACTTGCTAGCATAGAAAAATATGGACATTGAATATGAACTTTAAGAGAGCAGTGAATTTCAGCAATATACATTACTGGTTACATAAACTTGGCAAAATATATCTTAAATTTTTGACATGTAAAAACGTGCCTAATAATTTCTACCATGAAATTGTACTTTAAAGATTAATTTTGATAATATATATGAAAGCACATCACAATAACTCACATGTCATTTATGGTCCTTGTACTTCATTTTTTCCACTATTAGTGTTCTACAAAATTAGCATGGGTTCTCAGGCAATTAGGAAAGTACATGACTTTGACAATTCTTATGAAGCAGCCTTACCAGGCACTGTATTTCCTTTTTTATTTGGAATATCTCTATTAGTTACAAAGGTCCAAGATTTTTATGGCATTCTCATACTGACTCATGGAAGCAATTAAAAACTTTTCCAAGAAATTTGCTGGAGATAAGGTTCATAGGAGTGATAGGAGGGAGAGTGTTAGGGCTATAATTGCTGGGCCAATTCACTTGTAATTAAATTTAATTACAAGTTGTAATTAAATGATACAACTTAATATTAAAAGGTTAGCTCCGTAGTCAGAATAATCTTATTGCAAGTTTTATTGAATTTGCAAGGAAACATTAATGTCCAAACTATATAATTATTCTAGAAATTTTTAGAGAACTCAAGGTTACCAAGCACATCCCATAAGATTATTGCAAACTTGTTTCTAAAACTAGGTAGGAACAATACAAAAAGAGAAAGTCATAGACCCTTTTTACTAATGAATATGCAAAAATTATTCCACAGAAAGTCAACTGCACCAACATTAAACAGAATATATCATAATCATATAGGGCTCCTACCAGGAGTTCATGGATAACATAAAAAACAAATGTACTCCATAATAAAAACATTAAAGAAAAAAATAATAATTATATCAATTGGTATCTTAAAAGGGCTTTAATAATGACTAACCCATATTTATCATAAAAAACCATAGCTGACTTAGAATTGATGGAATTTGTAAGGGTTATATACTAAAGACCTACTTTAAAATATGATGGACTACCTGTTCTACTTCCAACTTATAAAGATCTTGGAAATAATCATTCCCATCCTTACAACAAGGGAAAGCTAAAGAATCTGAAAGTCAATGACTTTTGGCCCAGAGCAAGAGAACTATGTTGCAAGGCAAACAACAACTGTGAAATATGGTAGGCACTTGCCTGGAGAAGACACCACTGAAGATTTCATAAACTGGTAGGACTACTTAAATAGTAATTTTAATGAACTGCTAGAGTTTGATATTGAGCTAGAGTAAGAGCGAGTAACTCACAGGACCACAGTTTTGTCAGTACCCCACACTTTGGTATATTTTATCTCCAGAAAACCCACAAGGTTCTTGAAAAAAAGATCCAAAAATGACCTCTTCCTCTCTATGGCTAGCAAAGAGGAATAATAACCATTGTAAAATATGCCCAGAGCATTCTATTTAACAAAAGCCTACCTGCCTAGGGAAAAGACTTTACTGTACTGAAAACTTGTCCAATCTGGGGGAAGGGCATTTCTCTCACTCCAGCTCCTTCTGGCTTTTCTGTCTCACTAAAAAGTTGGAAGCTGAGACAAATTTGCGAAGGTCTTATCCCGAAAAAAAGGACTGAGATTTTATCATAAGATTGTAGAAGGCTTCCTCATTCTCACAATTTATTACTACACCAACAGGGCTCCAATATAACAACGGATTACAGCTGAAATTGCTGCAAGATTTAGAGTCTCTGAAGAGAAGTACTTAAGGTAGTAAAAGTTAACAAATGAGACAAAAAGAAGGAGACTAGAGAAATATTAAGGATCTACCACCTGTAGCTACCAAAAAAGATAAACACAGACCAACTCCTAGATAAATTAACATAAAACTTCATACTATTTTATATAAAGTAACGTAAAACCTCACGCACATACCTTAATTTTTATTATTGGATACATCATGTTTGGCTATGTGCAAAAAAATTAAGCATAATTAAAGGCAAGGTAAAACATAGCCTGAAGAGACAAAGGAGGTATCAGAATGAGACTCAGATATAACACATATTTTGGAATTACTGAACAACAAATTAAAAATAACTTATCAATATGTTAAGGTCTCAAATGGGTAAGTAGATAACCATCAAAACAGATGGATAATGTAAGCAGAGATATGGAAACAAAAAGAAAGATTCAAAAGAAAATGCTAAAAATCAAACACGCTGTAGCAGAAATAGAAAAAGTGTTTGGTGAGCTCATCAGTAGACTGGACATAGTCAAGGAGAGTATAAGTGAGCTTGACAATAGGTCAATAGGAACTTCCCAAACTGAAATGCAGAGACAAAAATAGAATAAATCCCATAACACCCAAGAACTGTGGGAGAATTTCAAAAGATATGAGATATGTGTAACGTATTCAAGGAGGCAAAAGAGAAATGAAAGATGAAAAAGATGGCAGACTAGGAGACATTAGCCTTCATCTTCCTTGAAAAAAAATTAGAAAGCTATCCACAAAGAAAACTAGTCCCAGGAAGGTTCAAAAGTCCAATTAAAAATCTTTAGCAACACATTGGAGCAAAAAATGGACAATGGCCACATAAAAAGGATCACTGGAAAGATAAGCATACCTGAGATGTCTAGAAATAGCTAGAAACAAAGGAGGGTAGGGGCTATCCACAGCAGCCATATGGCAGTTGCCACCACAGTCCTCAGTAACCTGTTGTGGAGAGGACCCCAGCAGTCATTGCCTCTAAGGGTCTCAACAACACCTATGGAAGCCATAGACTTCCCACAGTTTTCACAACAGAGCTGTACTCCAGTGGAGTGCTCTGCAGAGGATACTGGTAGCTTTAGAAACTGAGGTAACCAGCAATCATCACCAGCATAGGCCCCCTAAAAAAGGAAGATGCTTCTGTAACACCCAACAGAAAGGAGTTATTACAACATCAAGGGACTAGGACTGCACCACCCCTCCCAATGCACACCCTGAATTCTGAAGCCATGGTGGGTCTGCACACACATACCCCAGACCCCAGCTCTGCAGCAGCTCTATGAAGGCCTTTACCTCAGACATCAGAGCTACTGCCAGAGCGGGCTAGCCTGTACTCTGATACCTGGAGCTCTTGTCTTACTACATGTGCTCATGCACCGGACCCCAGTTTGAGGTCACGCTGCCCATGCCTGTGCCTCCATTTCTTGACTCTGCAGCCACTGAAAGAAGGTCTGTCTAGGACACTGGAGCCATGGCTGCAATGGGAACTCCTGTACCCTAGACCCTGAGAACATTGTACATCTGCTTGTGCCCACAGTTTTAAACCCAGCTGCCTTGCTGTTCTGTGGGCAACCCCACCTTGCACACCATTACCCATGACAAAATGGAAATGCCTGCATCCTAAGAATTAGTGGCATCACTGCCCTGGGCCCTAGAGCTGAAGTTCCTCCATGTGCATTCACCCTCCAGACCCCAGTTCTGTGGCCACTCCACAGAGATCACACATCACACACCAGTAACATCACCATTGCAAGCGTGTCTGAAAAACAGACCCAGCACCAAATGGGATCCCCTTGACCAAAAATTCCCTTCTGGAAGAAACAAAATAAGCAAGACATCAGCAGCCCTAGATGCTGCTGCAGATATCCATGGCCTTGGCCACCGAAGACCTCTGTAAACTTTTGTTGATACAGATGAAGCTTCATGAAAAGTGCACTACTGTGCCATTACTGAAGCAAGAACTGCTGCATCCCATTCAGCCGGCACACTCACATTCACTCATAAATAGGTGAAAATTGTCCATTAAATCTGGAGGAGGTTATTGTTACAAATGTACAGATATCAATGTAAGCAATAAGAAACATAAAAATCAAGGGAACTATGACACCACCAAAGGAGGACAATAATTTTTTTAGTAATTGATTCATATAAATGAGTATCTGCAAATTGTTGGACAAAAAATTAAAAATATTTTTAAGGAAGTGCAGAGAGCTGCAGGAGAATGCAGATAGACAACTCAACTATATCAGGAAAACAGTACATGGAAAAAATAAGGTCAACAGAAGAGAGATAAAAAGAATCAAACAGAAATTCTGGAGTTAAAGAATAAATAAATGATATAAAATGCAATAGAGAACATTAACAATCAGAACAAAGAGTCTGTGAAGTTAAAGACAGACCATTTTAAATTATTCAAAAGAAAACACTGTAAGAAACAAAAATAAAGAAAAAAAAAAGGGAAAAGAATGTGCAAGAGTTAAGAAAATCTATGGGATATATGGAACATCATCATATGCCCCAATATACACACATTGGGAACAAGAAAAAAAGGAAGAATTTTAAAAAATGGCAGAAAGCTTACTTAATGAAATAATGACTGAAGATTGTTCAAATCTGAGAAGAGATATGGACATTTAGATATATCAAACAAATATTTATAAACAAAGTAAAGCCAAATATATCTTCTCTGAGACACACTGTAATCAAACTGTCAAAAATTAAAGACAAAGATAGAATTTTTGAAGCATAAAAAAAGAAGAGATTTATCATATCTAAAGGAAACTCCAGAATGCTTTCTGCCAATTTCTCAGCAGAAATCTTGCAGGCCATAAGAGAGTGGAATAAAATGTTCACACTGCAGAAAGAAAGAAACTACCAATCATGAATACTTTATCTGGCATATCTTTTCTTCAGAAATGAAGGATAAATAAACACTCTCCAAGACAAACAAAAACTGAGGGAATTTATCACCACTAAACCTGCCTTATAGGACATCCTAAAGGAAGTTTTTCAAACTGAAACAAAAAGATGCTAATTAGTAAAATGGAAACTATGAAAGTATAAATATCACTGGTAAAGGTAAATATATATTCAAATTTGTAATGCACTAACACTATAATTATGATGTCTAAATTACTTTTAACCCCAGAACAAAGATTAAAAGACAAAAGTATTAAAAATACCTCTAGGTACAATAATTTTTTAACATAGAATATAAAAACATCTAAATCATGACATCAGAAAACAATCTGAAGGGTGAATAAAAGAGTAGATTTATGTAGGTGATAGAAGTTAATTTGTTAAAGGTTTAAAATAGACTGTTATAACTATAAAAAGGTTTTCTATAAGCTTCATGGTAACCAAAAAGCAAAACCTATAGTAGATACACAAAAAAATAAAGAGAAAGGTATCAAAGCACAGACTATAATCATAAGTCAAAAGGAAAGACAGTGAGTAAGAAAAACAAGAATAAAGGAACCACAAAAAAGAAGACACCTAAACAATAAAAATAGCAAATCTTTATCAATTTCTTTACACGTAAATGGATTAAATTCTCTAGTCCAAAGACATAGAGTAAATGAATGAATAAAAGCAAAGCAATTTCCAGCTATATACTGACTACAAAGAGACTCATCTCAGCTTGAAGGACACACATAGGCTAAAAGCAAAGGGATGGAGAAAGATATCTCACATAAATGGAAACAAAAAGCGAGTAGGGGTGGCTATACTTACAGAAGACAAATAAGCTTTAGGATAAAAATGTGCCAAGAATTAAAGGGAAATTAAAAAAAAAAAAAAAAAAAACGATGAAAATGAAAACATTACATTCAAAAATATATTGGATACATTAAAAAACAACTGTAAGAGAGAAGTTTATAGCAATAAATTGCTACTTAAAAAAGTAATTTATAGATTCAATACTATCCCCATTTAATTTCTTCACAGAATTGGAAAAAAAGCATCAAAACAGCATGGTACTGGCACCAAAACAGAAACATAGACCAATGGAACAGAACAGAGATCTCAGAAATAACATCACACATCTACAACCATCTGATCTTTGACAAACCTGACAAAAACAAGCAATGAGGAAATAATTCCCTATTTAATAAATGGTGTTTAAAAAACTGGCTAGCCATATGCAGAAAGCTGAAACTGGATCCCTTCCTTATATCTTATACAAAAATTAACTCTAGATGGATTAAAGATTTAAATGTAAGACTTAAAATCATAAAAACCCGATAAGAAAACCTAGGCAATAACATTCAGGACATAGGCATGGGCAAGGACTTCATGACTAAAACACCGAAAGCAATGGCAACAAAAGCAAAAACTGACAAATTGGATCTAATTAAACTAAAGAGCTTCTGCACAGCAAAAGAAACTATCATCAGAGTGAACTGGCAACCAACAGAATGGGAAAAAATTTTGCAATCTTCCCATCTGACAAAGGGCTAATACCCAGAATCTATGAAAAACTTAAAAAAATTTATAAGAAAAAAACAAAAACCCCATCAGAAAGTGGGCAAAGTATATGAAGAGACATTTCTCAAAAGAAGACATTTATGCAGCCATCAAACATATATAAAAAAGCTCATCAATGTTCATTAGAGAAATGCAAATCAGAACTACATTTAGATACCATCTCACGTCAGTTAGAATGATCATTAAAAAATCAGAAAACAACAGATGCTGGAGAAGATATGGAGAAATAGGAACACTTTTACACTGTTGGTGTGAGTGTAATTAGTTCAACCATTGTGGAAGACAGTGTGGAAATTCCTCAAGGATCTAGAGCCAGAAATACCATTTGACCCAGCAATCCCATTACTGGGTATATACCCAGATGATTATAAATCACTCTACTATGAAGACACATGCATACATATGTTCATTGTAGCACTATTCACAATAGCAAACACTTGGAACCAACCCCAATGGCCTTCAAAGATAGACTGGATATAGAAAATGTGGCACATATCTACCATGTAATACTATGCAGCCATGAAAAGGATGAGTTCTTGTCCTTTGTAGGGACATGGATAAAGCTGGGAACCATCACTCCCAGCAAACTGACACAAGAACAGAAAACCAAACACCACATGTTCTCACTCATAATTGGGTATTGAACAATGAGAACACACGGACATGAGATGGAGGGAACATCACACACCAGGGCCTGTTGGGGAGTAGGGGGCTAGGGGAGGGATAGCAGGGGTGGGGGAATAGGGTGATGGATGTAGCAAACCACTATGGCACGTGTATAGCTATGTAACAAACCTGCATGCTCTGCACACGTACCCCAGAACTTATTATAATAATAATAAAGAAAAAGAAAAAAGAAAGATATTAAATAAGCAAAATAACTTTACTCCTAAAGATACTAGGAAAAAACAGAGCTAAGTCAAACCAAAATTAATGGATGGAAGAAAACAACAAAGATCAGAGTAGAAATAAATAAAATCATGATTTGAAAAACAATAGAACAGATAAACCAAGGCAAGGTTAGTATTTTTTAAATATAAAATTAACATAACTTTAATTACTGTAAGCAAGAAAAAAAATGCAAAGGCTCAGATAAAATCAGAAATGTAAAAGTAGACATTACAAATGATACCACAGAAACACAAAAGATTATTAAAAAAAAAAAAAAAAAGGAGTATGATCCAAGATGGCCGTTTAGGAACAGCTCAGGATTGCAGCTCCCAGTGAAAGCACAGAGGGTGAGTGGACGCCGCGTTTTTATTGCCCACAGACTAGGAAATTCCTGGGCGGAGGTGCTCCACGGTCACCAGCACGGCTGTTTGGGCCAGCGCGGCCGTGCCGGCCAGCGTCACTGCTTTGCCCGGCACGGCTGCTTTGTCGGCGCCCCGGAGCCGCGGTTCTCCGTACAAAATACACTGGTCCGGGGGCCCTTTTGGCTGGCGATTGGAGCCACGGGAAGTCGCCCATACGCCGGTTCAAAAAGGGGACTGAGCAGAGAACCAGGACAGTAGATTCCAGGGCAAAACAAAACAAACAAAAAAAAAAGCGCCACAAACCTCAGTGCCGCTGTTTAAGCCAGCACAGTGAGTGGCCGCAGGGGAAAACAAACAGACCCCGGTGCCTCTTCAACAGGCAACTGGAACACCAACTTAAAAAAGGCTCTGAGACAGGGAGCCGGGTGATCAGGCTCGGTTGGTCTCACCCCCAGAAAAGAACAGCAATCAGAAACTCTGGATTGAGAGTTTCTCAGCAAGCGCAGCTGAACCCTGAACGGTCCAGCTCTGTGGGGGAGGGGCGTCCGCCATTACCGAGGCAGCCCGCCGTTGCCAAGGCAACTCGCCATTGCTGAGGCAGCCCACCGTTGCCAAGGCAACCCGCCAAAGCAGAGACTCCGCCCAAACAGAGGCGGGCCACCGTCGCCAAAGCAGTCTAACTACACCCATATAAACAGGACTGCAGGGAAGTTCACTCGGCAGCGGGGCGGAGCCCACAGCAGCTCAGCAAAGCTGCTATAGGCCGACAGTGACTAGGCTGCCTCCTTGCTGGGCTGGGCAGGTCTGAAGGAAAAAAAAAAAAAAAAAAGAAGGCGGCAGCATAACAGAAACTCATAAATAAAGCCCTAAATCCCTGGGACAGAGCACCTGGGAACAAAAAGCAGTTTATGAGTTCTGCTGCAGCAGACCTAAAAGTACCTGCCCAGCAGCTCTGAATGAACAACAACAGAGCTCGCAGCTCACCATTTGAGCTCCTATAAAGAAGAGACTGTCTCCTCAAGCAGCTCCTTAACCCCTATATATCCAAAAAGACACCTCATAAAAGAGAGATCAGATTGTCACTGGCGGGTATCTTTCTGGGACAAAGATAGCAGAAGAAGAAAACTGGTAACAACCCTTGCTGTTCAGCAGCTGCTGCAGGTGAACCCCAGGCAAACAGGGCCTGGAGTGAACCTCAGCAGATCTACAGCAGAGGGGCCAGACTGTCAGAAGGAAAACCAAGAAACAGAAATAACCTCATCATCAACAAACAGAACGTCAATCTGAAAGATTTGAGACCCAATCTGAAAGCCAGCAACTACAAAGTCGACAGGTGGATAAATCCTTAAAGATGGGAAGAAACCAGCGCAAAAAGGATGAAAACACCCGAAACCAGAACACCTCTCCTCCTAAAAGGGATCACAACTCCTCACCAGCAAGGGAACAAGGTTGGATGGAGAACGAGTGTGATGAAATGACAGAATCAGACTTCAGAAGGTGGGTAGTAAGAAACTTCTGTGAACTTAAAGAACATGTTCTAACTAAATGCAAAGAAACTAAGAACGTTGAAAAAAGATTGGACGAAATGCTAACAAGAATGGACAAAATAGAGAGGAATATAAGTGAATTGATGGAACTGAAAAATGCAACACGAGAACTTCGTGAAGCATGCACAAGTATCAACAGCCGAATGGACCAAGCAGAAGAAAGGATATCAGAGGTCGAAGATCAACTCAATGAAATAAAACGGGAAGGCAAGACTGAAGAAAAAAGGGTAAAAAGGAATGAACAAAGTCTCCAAGAAATGTGGGACTATGTGAAAAGACCTAATCTATGTTTGATAGGCGTACCCGAATGTGACGAAGAGAATGAATCCAAGCTGGAAAATACTCTTCAGGATATTATCCAGGAAAACTTCCCCAACCTAGCAAGGCAGGCAAACATTCAAGTCCAGGAAATACAGAGAACACCACAAAGATATTCATCAAGAAGAGCAACCCCAAGGCACATAATCGTCAGATTCACCAGGGTCGAAATGAAGGAGAAAATACTAAGGGCAGCCAGAGAGAAAGGTCGGGTTACACATAAAGGGAAGCCCATCAGACTCACAGCAGATCTCTCAGCAGAAACCCTACAAGCCAGAAGAGAATGGGGGCCAATATTCAACATCCTTAAAGAAAAGAACTTTCAACCCAGAATCTCCTATCCAGCCAAACTAAGCTTCATAAGTGAAGGAAAAATAAAATCCTTTGGGAACATGCAAGTACTCAGAGATGTCATCACCACCAGGCCAGCTCTACAAGAGCTCCTGAAAGAGGCTCTACACATATAAAGGAACAACAAGTACCAGCTCAACTAAAGGGCAAAGCAGCCAGCTAGCACCAAAATGGCAGTATCAAATTCACACATAACAGTATTAACCCTAAATGTAAATGGACTAAATGCCCCAATCAAAAGACACAGACTGGCAAATTGGATAAAAAGACAAAACCCATCGGTGTGCTGTATACAGGAAACCCATCTCACATGCAAGGATACACAAAGGCTCAAAATAAAGGGATGGAGGAAGATTTACCAAGCAAATGGAGAGCAAAAAAAAGCAGGAGTTGCAATTCTCATCTCTGATAAATTAGACTTTAAAGCAACAAAGATCATAAGAGACAAACAGGGACATTACATAATGGTAAAAGGATCAATGCAACAAGAAGAGCTAACGATCCTAAATATATACGCACCCAATACAGGAGCACCCAGATACATAAGGCAAGTTCTTAATGACTTACAAAGAGACTTAGACTCCCACACAATAATAGTGGGAGACTTTAGCACCCCATTGTCAACATTAGACAGATCAACCAGACAGAAAATTAACAAGGATATCCAGGACTTGAACTCAGACCTGGACCAAGCAAACCTAATAGACATTTACAGAACTCTCCACCCCAAATCCACAGAATATACATTCTTCTCAGCACCACATCACATCTACTCTAAAATTGACCACATAACTGGGAGTAAATCACTCCTCAGCAAATGCAAAAGAACGGAAATCATAACAAACAGTCTCTCAGACCACAGTGCAATCAAGTTAGAACTCAGAATTCAAAAACTAACTCAGAACCGCACAGCTTCATGGAAACTGAACAACTTGCTCCTGAATGTTGACTGGATAAACAATGAAATGAAGGCAGAAATAAAGATGTTCTTCAAAACCAATGAGAATGAAGACACAACATACCAGAATCTCTGGGACACATTTAAAGCAGTCTCTAGAGGAAAATATATAGCAATAAGTGCCCACATGAGAAGCAAGGAGAGATCAAAAATTGACACCCTATCATCAAAACTGAAAGAACTAGAGGAGCAAGATCAAAAAAACTCAAAGTCTAGCAGAAGACAAGAAATAGCTAAGATCAGAGCAGAACTGAAGGAGATAGAGACACAAAAAACCCTTCAAAAAATCAATAAATCCAGGAGCTGGTTCTTTGAAAAGATCAACAAAATAGACAGACCACTAGCCAGATTAATAAAAAAGAAAAGAGAGAATAACCAAATTGATGCAATAAAAAACGATAAAGGGGATATCACCACAGATTCCACAGAAATTCAAACCAACATCAGAGATTATTACAAACAACTCTATGCACACAAACTAATAAACCTGGAAGAAATGGATAATTTCCTGGACACTTGCCTCCTGCCAAGCCTAAACCAGGAAGAAGCCGAAACCCTGAACAGACCCATAACAAGGTCTGAAGTTGAGGCAGCAATTAAGAGCTTACCACCCAAAAAAAGCCCAGGTCCAGATGGGTTCACAGCTGAATTCTACCAGACATACAAAGAGGAGCTGGTACCTTTTCTTCTGAAACTATTCCAAACAATACAAAAAGAGGGAATTCTTCCCAAATCATTTTATGACACCAACATCATCCTGATTCCAAAACCCGGCAGAGACTCAACAAGAAAAGAAAACTTCAGGCCAATATCCATGATGAACATGGATGCAAAAATCTTCAATAAAATACTGACAAGCCGATTGCAACAGCACATCAAAAAGCTTATCCACCATGATCAAGTAGGCTTCATCCTGGGGATGCAAGGCTGGTTCAACATACGCAAGTCTATAAACGTAATTCACCACATAAACAGAACCAAAGACAAAAACCACATGATTATCTCAGTTGATGCAGAGAAGGCCTCTGACAAAATTCAGCAGCCCTTTACGCTAAAAACTCTCAATAAGCTAGGTATCGATGGAACGTATCTCAAAATAATAAAAGCTATTTATGACAAACCAATAGCCAATATCATACTGAATGGGCAAAAACTGGAAGCATTCCCCTTGAAATGTGGCACCAGACAAGGATGCCCGCTCTCACCACTGCTATTCAATATAGTATTAGAAGTTCTAGCCAGAGCAATCAGGCAAGAAAAAGAAATAAAGGACATTCAAATAGGAAAGGAGGAAGTCAAATTGTCTCTATTAGCAGACGACATGATTGTATATCTAGAAGACCCCACCGTCTCAGCCCCAAACCTCCTGAAACTGATAAGCAAGTTCAGCAAAGTCTCAGGATACAAAATCAATGTGCAAAAATCACATGCATTACTATACACCAATAACAGACTTAAAGACAGCCAAATCAAGAACAAACTTCCATTCACAATTGCCACAAAGAGAATAAAATACCTAGGAATACAACTAACAAGGAATGTAAAGGATCTCTTCATGGAGAACTACAAGCCACTGCTCAACGAAATAAGAGAGGACACAAACAGATAGAGAAACATTCCTTGTTCATGGTTAGGAAGAATCAATATCGTGAAAATGGCCATACTGCCCAAAGTAATTTACAGATTCAATGCTATCCCCATCAAGCTACCAATGACCTTCTTCGCAGAACTGGAAGAAGCCACCTTAAACTTCATATGGAACAAAAAGAGAGCCCGAATAGCCAAGTCAATTCTAAGCAAAAAGAACAAAGCGGGGGGCATCACACTACCAGACTTCAAACTATACTACAAGGCTACAGTAATCAAAACAGCATTGTACTGGTACCAAAACAGAGATATAGACCAATGGAACAGAACAGATGCCTTGGATCAATGCCACACATCTACAACCATCTGATCTTTGACAAACCTGACAAAAACCAGCAATCAGGAAAGGATTTCCTGTTTAACAAATGGTGTTGGGAAAACTGGCTAGCCATGTGCAGAAAGCAGAAACTGGACCCCTTCCTGACACCTTACACTAAAATTAACTCCAGATGGATTAAAGACTTAAACATAAGACCTAACACCATAAAAACCCTAGAAGAAAATGTAGGCAAAACCATTCAGGACATAGGTGTAGGCAAGGACTTCATGACCAAAACACCCAAAGCATTGACAACAAAAGCCAAAATAGACAAATGGGACCTAATCAAACTCCACAGCTTCTGCACAGCAAAAGAAACAATCATTAGAGTGAATCGGCAACCAACAGATTGGGAAAATATTTTTGCAGTTTACCCATCTGACAAAGGGCTGATATCTAAAATTTACAAAGAACTAAAACAGATTTACAAGAAAAAAACTAACAAGCCCATTCAAAAGTGGGCAAAGGATATGAACAGACACTTTACAAAAGAAGACATACATGAGGCCAACAAACATATGAAAAAATGCTCATCATCACTGGTCATCAGAGAAATGCAAATCAAAACTACATTGAGATACCATCTCACTCCAGTTAGAATGGCGATCATTAACAAATCTGGAGACAACAGATGCTGGAGAGGTTGTGGAGAAATAGGAACACTTTTACACTGTTGGTGGGAGTGCAAATTAGTTCAACCATTGTGGAAGACAGTGTGGCGATTCCTCAAGGACCTAGAAATAGAAATTCCATTTGACCCAGCAATCCCATTACTGGGTATATATCCAAAGGATTATAAATCGTTCTACTATAAGGACACGTGCACACGAATGTTCATTGCAGCACTGTTTACAATAGCAAAGACCTGGAACCAACCCAAATGCCCATCGATGATAGACTGGACAGGGAAAATGTGGCACATATACACCATGGAATATTATGCAGCCACTAAAAATGATGAGTTTGGGTCCTTTGTAGGGACATGGATGAACCTGGAAACCATCATTCTCAGCAAACTGACAGAAGAGCAGAAGATCAAACACCACATGTTCTCACTCATAGGTGGGTGTTGAACAATGAGAACACATGGAC